>NC_142202.1:86595090-86907173 GCF_049639895.1 Pseudopodoces humilis
ACAGAAAACACATCTGTCCTTTAAAAGGGGAAGGAAATATTGATAAATAGTCCTGTAGATCAGAGAAGGAGTTCAGAGTAAAAACTAAGGCATAATACTCCCAAAATACATTAATTGTCTATGCTGGAATGAGAGCAGACAGCACGGGGCAACCAAAGGAAGTTATGCCCGAACAACCAGATTTTTTTCCCCTGACAGCTATATGGTCAGCCAGAGGGCAATCTTTTGAAGGGTTTTTTAATAAGGGCATTTATTTGGGATGAGAGTTTCTTGGAATTACGTTAATAAATTAGAAAGTCAATTATTTGTATGTTTGGTGACATCGATTTGGTTTGGAAATCTTGTTATTTTCTTGGCTAAAATATTTTCTTCGGGATGTTCAGGCAGCTGAAGAGAAATCCTAAGCTGTTTTGCAGTCATCACTGCAAAGTTACCTAGACCACAAAACTATTATGACAGCACAGAAATAGCCATTAAACATGAAACTCAGACAGACATAGAGAGATATACCTTAGCAGACAGTGCTGAAATTACCAGAAGTAATATGGACTACCAAAAAAGATAATAAGGAAGAAAAAAATAAAGACAGAACATGGTTTCTTATTATTTTTGTTCCATGATTTTGAATGCAAATGTCCTACAGGACATTTCCAAAAAGGTCCAACTTTTTCTTGTATTTTCTGAAATTTTTAAATTTTATACATACATATATATAATTCTAGCACATTTTACTCTTAATTTATCAGAACTATTTTTGTCTGAACTTTACACAATGGCTTATTATTTTATGCATTCTTTATAACTGAAGATAAATACACACACTTTGTTTCTGTGTTTTGTTTTGAAGCTGTTTCAAGTGGCTGCCCCTGTTGCATTATTTGGAGACTTGTCTTGATTCACAGAGAAGTTCTTATGAACAAATCTGGATTGTTTTAATTTGCATGAAATGTACCGTAAGTCCTTCACTGAATTGCAGAAATGAATCAATTCATAGCAAAATGAAGTCTTTCACTGAGTGCAAAACACACATGGACAACTATGGACAACTTGTCTGTGTGCTATAGCTGCCAGCTATGCTTCCAGGCAACAGTCGCTGGTCCCTATGCACAGAAGCCAGAACAAGATCTAGAGGAAGGCTGGCTCAGGCATGACAGCAGACCTCTGTCCTGTCCGTTCAATGACTGTTTCATCTTCTTGTCTCACAGACATGCTGTGTAGGGTTCAAGCTGGAGTGGAAAAAAACCAATACTACAGAAGGGTCCCAAGTGTTTGATGCTGATAGGGGCCTTTTCTACTCTGTCACAGACTTAAAAACCTAAATTTGACTTTTGCATGCAGAGTCCCTTGTTACCATCTGCAGAATTGTCACAGAAATAGGATATTTCATGAAGTTTACTATTCAAGCTTGGAGCGTGATCAGGAGAGACACTTACTCCATACAGCACCAGTGGCATCACATGTGGAAGGGGCTTTCCCTTTTGACATCCAGACCAGCACTGGTAATCAAGGCATATTCCAGAGTACAGTCAGGTGTCAGGAGAGGCTGTGCTTTGTTGCCAATCGCTTCTGAAGAGGCTCAAACCCCCTCGTAAGCCAACAGTATCTCTTTATAAGCTGGGGGTTAACAGGCCTTTGATCCTTTGTATCTCTGACTCCAAAACCCCAGGAGCTGTTCTCAAGTCTCTCTGGGTATGGAGTCTTTTGCCAAAGACTCCATGAAGGACCATTCTTCCCAGCTGCAGCATAGAGCACATTTTTCACATCTTGTCCTGTGCTGATTGGCTCAAGGGAAAACCAGGGAGTATGGATTTTCCAAAAAAACACAGCATCAAGGAAAGCCTGTGATTCCTTCTTGTTAGTTGGTGGGGACATAGCTGCTATTTTATTGTTTCTTTTTTAAAGTATTTATACTTTTAAGTCTGTTTTCATTCCAAGATGATTTCAGGATTTTTCTGTCAATTACTTCCCACAGATACAACTAGAGCTGTAGATGTATTCATTGTAGATGACGTTAGCAAGGGAAAGACTACCATATCTTCTTTGAAAATTTGGTTAGTTTCTTATCCATGATGTCTATAAAGAGACAGCTTAGGTTGTGTTTCATAGATCTGAAGATTATTTCCTATTTTCTAAGGAAAAAAACTTCATAAAATTTCAGTAATACTCTACCTCCGTCAGCAGCTCTTGCAGAAAAACCCACCATGTTACATGACCAGTTCAGTATTCAGGTTTTCTGATTGAATGTTGGGTCATGGAAAATATTGTACAGACTGTGATTAAATCCATACATATGTACTCTGACATTTGCTCCTCTAGAAAAGACAAAAGAAGTTAAGCTGTTACTAATGATCCTGGCGATTACCTCCTTGAAAAGGGCAGTTTCCCCACCTCAATATGATAAACTGTTGACAGAATTATTACAAAACAGATTTCCTATCATTACAATGGATGCAATGACTACAAATTCTTTTCAGGTCCTCTGCAGGTTCTTCTAGATGTCTTCATAAGAAAGAATCTCTTTTGGGATGTATGTATATCTATCATCAGCCGGGAACTTGAATTCTTTTAAAAATTGCAGGTGTTCATCTGCTAGAAAGCAATTAAATTTAGATATTTATATTGCCAGTATCTGGTAGCTGCTTAAGATAAATACATGGGTCAGTGTCTTATTTATATGTCCAACCTTAGCAGTAGTGACTTCATGTCACTGCTGAGTTGTCAAATCAATGCTATTATCAGTTTAACCTAGACCTTTCAGCTTTCACAGATTTTGGCACTTAAAATGCTCCACTGAGTCATGAATGAAGGGTATAATCTATATTTTTCTACTGTCTTGATTGTCTACATACTTAGTGTCCTAGAAGTTTGATTAAATTAATGCATATATACATTTTATCTATAGGGAAATGAAAACTTGCTGTGCTTTAAAGAGGCATAAACATGAATTTCCCTGTTTATTACCAATTCATTACAGTAAGGATTGATTAATAATTGTATGCAAAAAAATATTTCTGTGGAGTAGAAGATTGCATTAACAATTGTATCCAACAGATTATTCATAGTATTGTGGTACTTAATTTTGTGCATAAAATTATATAAACCAATCCTTGCTGTTCTATCTTTGCATGTAGTGCAGTACAATGTAAAATGGCTTCATACCATTTCAGTTGCAAACATTAATTTTTCAACGTCAGCTTTATCTTTAGGGACTACCTTTAATTTGTGTTTGCCTTTTTCAGCCAGTATAATTCAGAAGATTTATAAATTCACTTTCATATATACACACACTTAATTTTAATAGTGAGCCAAGTTACAGCAAGATATTCTGTAGAAATGAGTGGAGGGAATAAAAAATGTGTGCAATGATTATATGCTTATAATAATACTCTTTTTAGTGAAATATCATAGGATAAAAAAGGAAAAAAATTATAGTCTTTTGAGTATGCTTAGTAAAAAAAAAAATGTATTTGTTGGTGAGACATTTAAATCATCATAGATGGAGACAATGAAGAGAATAATAGTGTCCATTTAATTGGCTATATTGTAAGGATTGGCAGTGGAGGAATAATATTTTCTTATAATTTTAATCAAGACCACTGGGGTGGTGAAAGACACTTGTGATTAGAGGGGTAAAAGAGACTGAGATGGTGAAAGGGACTACAAAGACAAATGCTTCAAGAGGAAATTTGGTGACAGCAATGAAGTTTGGAAGAAGGAGGAAGGAATTATTCTTACACTGAAAAGGAACTTAAGTAATGCTGTGTTGATCCTATAAGTCAGTCTGAAACCATTGAACTCACTGAATCTAATTAAAAAGTTTTTGAGGTGTTCAAGGCCAGGTTGAACAGGACTCTGAACAACCTGTTCTAGTGCGTGGCATTCCCGCCCATGACAGAGGGGCTGGAACTAGATGATATTTATGGTTCTTTCCAATTCAAACCATTCTGTGATTCTGTAAAAATATATTCCTGTGTATTTAACAAAATGTTTTCAAAATGTACTAGAAGTAATATAATTTATTCATGCTCTATATGCTATGTGCATAAAATAAATATATTGTAAGAATCAGATCTCTTTAAATTAAACCTTCAAATCTCGTAACCAAAAGATGTAAAGGAGGACTAAAGCTAAATTATTTAAAATGCTTTATCAGAAAAATATTTAAATTGTAGCTTTTTTGTGATTTTAGGACATACTACACTTCTATGAAAACTGTTTTTATGATGGTTAAATGCAGGGTTTATTGTGTCTCTGTATTATACAAAGGGCTGCATAAGCAAGCTCGTCTACATGAACTGATCATGACAAAATGCTTGGTTTTGCATATATGTATTCTTTAATAAACACAGAAAATGATAAGAATTTAATCAGGATCATAAATTAAATAGTGTTATGCATTATGACATAGAATCACAGAATCACAGAATATGCTGAGTTGGAGGAAACCCACAAGGATCATTGAAATCCAACTCCTGTCCCTGCACAGGACAGCCCTGGGAATCACACCCTGTGCCTGAGTGCATTTTTTAAATTCTTATTGAACTCTGTCAGGATTAGTGTTGTGACCACTTCCCCGGATAGCCAGTTCCAGTGCCCAACCACCCTCTGAGTGATGAAACTTCTTCTAAAGTCTAACCGAACCCTCCCATAACATAAATTCAAGCAATTCTCTCAGGTCCTGTCACTGTCACCAGAGAGAAGAGCTCAGTGCCTGCCCCTCCTCTTCCCCTCACCAGGAAGCTGTAACTGCAGTGAGGTCTCCCCTCAGCCTCCTCCAGGCTGAACAGACCTGGTGCCCTCAGCTGCTCCTCATGCAGCTTCCCCTCAAGGGCCTTCACCATCTCTGTGCCCTCCTTTGGATGTTCTCTAATACTTAAGTATCTTTATTGTATTGTGGAGCCCCAAATTGCCCCCAGCACTCGAGGTGAGGCTTCCCCAGAGCAAAGCAGAGCAGAGCAGGACAATCCCCTCCCTTGCCTGGCTGGCCATGCTGTACCTGATGCCTCCCAGGACAGGGTTTGCCCTCCTGGCTGCCAGGACGCTGCTGACTCAAGTTTAACTTTCTGTCAACCAAGACCCTCAGAATCCTTTCCACAGCACTGCAGTCCAGAATCTCCATTCTCCAGTCTGTACAATCATCCAGGGTTGCCCATCCCAAGTGCAGAATCTGGCACTTTCCCTTGTTGAACTTTGTATGGTTGGTGATTGTCCAGCCCTCTAACTTGTTGAGGTCTCTCTGCAGGGCCTCCCTGCCTATGAGGCAATTAACAGCTCCTTCCAGATTTGTATCTTCTGCAAACTTATTTAGTTTCCCTTCAAGTCCATTTATGAAGACATTGAAGAGCACAGGGCCCAAGATGGAGCCCTGTAGAACCCCAGTAGTGACAGTTTGCCAGTCTGATGTCACCCCATTCTTCACAATTCTTTTTCCCCTGACCCCTGATCCAGGTGCTCACCCATTTATCCAGGTGTGTTTATCCAGGTCAGTGCTGGACATTTTGTCCTGAAGGCTCCTGTGAGAGACATGGTGAAGAAGCAATCTTTGCAGAACCAGCAGTATATATTGTTTAACTTAAATTTGTCTGTAGGTAGATTAAACAAATTGAAAAGCAGATGACTGCAAAAATTGAATTAAAAGTCAAACATGTTTCCTTTCTAAAAAGTCTTCTCTTCATTTATATGAGCAAGAATCTGCAGGCACCAGCTAAAACCCCAGGCATTGGATGCCACATTGCAGAGAGCTTTGAGGAGAGTTTCCTTGTCACTTCACAACTGCTGTCTATTTAATCTTTATATCGTGGTTAAAACATGGAAGTTTTGGGGGTTTTTGTTTGTTTTCTTTTGTTTTGTTTTCTTTTGTTCACCCTGGGCTCATCTTCTTGGAGATATACCAGACAAGCAGGTATGACAAATTCTTTTCTCTCATGGTCTTCCTAGTATCCTCGGTAGAGCGTACTGATTAATCATCAACTTACAGTATATAATTACAAAGAAGTATTGCAAAATTATTTTTTACCACAAAATTTGAGTGACTTCATGCATAACACATCCTACTCATAGCTCACACTGCCAGAAAGTCCCCTATTTACTCACCTGTTCTTTTCTGTACATATCATAGCTTTTAATATATTTGAAAAGGGACATGAGAAATCCAGTCCTATGGCCAGCAGTGAAATTCTGTTAATGGTCTCTGAAGTAAAAGGGATTTCTTACTCTGGTATGAACAGGATGAATAAACCTTGCATTGCTTTGAATGAAATTGGTTTCTCCAAGAGGAATTTAGTAAACAAAAAAATTAGACTGTTTCCAGCCTCAACAAGGGGTTGTTCCTATAGGACTTTTATTTTGCTGACATATATTCTCCTGAACTCCTGGAACACACAGCTACTTCTTACAAACATTGTTCAACACAGTAGTCAACAACAGGCATAAATCAACAGGAATTGCTCAGTATTTGTCTAAAGTGTTCCAAAGCCGGTTATTCTTCATGACTTGTGCTAATGTTTGCACACTAGCCTTATAATCTGCATTTTAACCCTTCCAAGTTTTATGTGAAATCAAAAATAGAATCCAAATTCTGATTTTTAAGCCTGACTAGTTCCTTCCAATATATGATGCTGTCACTAAAAAGTCAAAATCTGACAAAAGTTAACAGACATATGGATATCTGAAACAGCTAGAGAAACTCAGACTCCAGTGCTTGCTAACATACAGTAAATTTTGAGGTTTTGGAAATGATTGAAGGAAATATATTTGTTGGGAATTCAACAGAAAGAATTCTGGTAGCTGAGGATTTGGAATTTCCTTCTACTGAACCACCTATTTCTTTATAAAATAGTTTTTTCTCTTTAGAAGGAAGTTCTATAACTAATGTCTGTCTACTTTAAATACTTTCATAATTTAACGTATCCAAAATGTACAAAATGTTTTCACACTCTGAGGAATATGCATTTCAATGGGATGCAATGGTGATTTAACACCCCAAACTGTTCAGCTCATAGTTCTTATGGAAGAAAAAATGTACAAATCTAAGTATGCAGGCAAAAGAATAAGAAATTCCATACAGTAAACACAATCCTCTTTTGCAAAGTATCATAGAGGAAACTCTTGAAAGAAGCAGAATATTTAACATAAATCCCATTGCTTACTGCATCAGCAAGGCTTTCAGTTGTAAGCAATTATATTGTACCAGTTCCCCATACAGGCCACTGAGGGACACCATTTTCTACGGATATCCATTTGGATATTGAGCTGTTGACTTCAGCTCTTTGGACGTAGTTATCCAGACAATTTCTTATTCAATGAATAGTCCATCCATCAAACTCATATCTCTCCAATTTAGCAGCTCAAGTATTGTGTGGGAATCATGTCAAAGGCCTTGCAGAAATCAAGGTAGATGCCATTAGTTGCTTAATGACCAATGCAGTCACTGCATCATAGAGGGATGTTCACATTTGCCAGGCATGATTTGCCTTTTTTGAAGCCATGTCGGCTATTTCTAATCACTTTCCTGCCCCACACATGCTTTGACATACTTCCAGGGAGATCTTTTCTGTGTTCTTATCAGGCAAAGAGGTGAGTTTGACTGGTTAGTAGTATTCAGGGTCCTCCTTTCTTCCTTTTTTAAAGATGGCTATGATATTTCTCTTTTTCCAGTCACTGGTGACTTTCCTGACTGCTGTTTTGAATACTGCCTGATGTTTTGAATACAGTGGTGAGCAGCATAGCAGCTACATCATCAACCAGTTCCCTCAAGACCTTGGAATACACTTTGTCAGATCTTATGGACTTCTGCATGTACAGGTTCCTGAGAAAAACAGATAAAATAAATTAAATATGGATTTAAAAATGCACAAATAAAATACAGATACAGATAAGATAAACCATTTAAGAATTAGTCTTAATATCTTTAGTAAATGAATGTGCTGATTTGAAATTAAGAGCAGTATTGTTGCAAATATGTATCTCAGGCCCAAATTATACCACGAGGTAGCCTTAGATTGAAAATTTTTGAGTATATAGTACTTCCAGAGGTTGACAGAAACTAAAAAAAAATCCATCAAGCGTGTAGAATCTCTGGAGTTTCTTTGAAAGTTAGTAGAGTAGTTTAGATGCTTGTTTATGGGTTAAAATTTGTTCAGACTCTATCTTCTGTCCTTATTGCCATGTTTGAGACCCCACTTAAAATTAGTTGCCTAGGGAAGAGTGGCATTCATGGCCTGATCCACGTGTGACATTCTGCCACTACCTATGTGTCAAATTTAATGGCGTGTGACAGGTCAATTAAAGTTAAGGAACTCAAGGTTTGTATGACAGATTGGTTGTTTGTGAAGTGAATTTATACGTGTACATAAGGTAATAATTTGCATAGTTAATTTATTGTTGTTGTGAGTATTACATTTGGTTGTGTAAATTATACCAGTTTGCGGTTCAGATAAAAATGGATATTGATGGATTTGTTTTGATTATGCACAGATTGTCTTTGACTAGAAATTCGTTTGGATGTAATTCTTCCCTGCCTGGTGTCAGATGGCAGAGTACATCTGCACATCAGATCTGAGGACCAAAGTCAGTGAAAGCAGGCAAAACTGCTCAGGTCTTGGTACTAGCAGAGTTCAAACTTGTGTTCCCTGCTTGGGAAGAATCAGTAAGAGAGAGGCTTGGCTGACCACCTCCACAGCTCAGTGCTCAGGGTTGTCACCAATAGATGTTGGGCAGTTAGCATGGGCATATATTCAAGTTTTATAAACATGTATTTCAGGTTAAAGAGTTTCCTCAGAAAATGTTTAAAGCAATGTAGGCAAAACCACTGATGTTTAGTGCAATTTTCTGGAATGTAGGAAATTGAAATTTAAGTATGTTTTACAAGGGATAATTTTAAAATAACTGCCTGGTTTCATTCTCTAACCATCATAATCACCATATCACTGGACAAATAAAGAAATGCATCTTGACATTTTGTTTTCTTTCTTTTATAGTCATATAGCTATCTAAATTTTTATTTTTATAATATATTTTATCAACATATATTTTATGTTGATATGGGATTATCTCTTTTTCTGTTGAAGAATTAGGTTTTTGTGTACCTTTTAGGTGTACTTTTCAGTATTTATATTTAGATATCTTTGATAATTCTTTATTGAATTTAGCCCAGGTATTATGAATTATTTCCTGAGCCTATATGAACTTCTGAGAGACCTATAAATCTCTTGTGAAATAAAGGACAGATTGTGGGGGGTAGTTTTGGAAAAACAGGTAGAAGAGTTGATAGATTTTTAATGATATTGGTTGACAATGGCTTAAGCTAAATTAACTCTGCCTGCTGCTGAAAGAGATTCTTACTTGTTCTCATTCTTGTATCAACACTTGCAATCAGTTGAGCCAGATCATTTATCTTTGGTGTTGGTTATTGTTTTCCTCTGTGATTAGTTTCCAGTCAGCTAATCTTGACTTGCTGTAGGGCCCCATGGTGCTCTTGTTGGCTGAAGGGAGGCAGCAAAAACTAGCTGGGAAAAGTAAGAATGTTATTTTGGGAAAAAAAACCAACAACTTTATTTTGGCTGAATGAGTTAGTACCTTAGAATGTACACAAGGCTTCCCTTTCATGCCCAAATAACTTTAGCTAAGAACAAAATTCTAATCTGTGTACAAGAAGAGTGTAGCCTGTTCACTTGAGACACAATTTAATGTTCCCAAGTCTTTGTTATTCCTTTCTTATACAGGTGTAATGAAATATACATTGGTCACCACCTTGAGGCTACTCAGAGAATGAAGCAATATAATGTGTGGATCATGCTTGTTAACTGCAGTTTTCATGTTGTGACTACATCACACCACTTTCTGAAAAGTAATGGCTTTCAAAAAGCTTCTTCAGGCTATGCTGGGTCTTTGTATTAACCTATAATATACCTATTATGTCTCAGCTCCTCTGTTTTGCTCACTCTCTCATGAACATAATCTTGCAGACAATGCTAGGGGCAACTTCTGAGCTGGTGTTTCTTTTTTATAGTGGGAGGCAATTACTGACAGGATGTAATCTGTTGGATTTCATTCCTTACTGTGACTCATTAAAGCATACTTTACCTTCTGTGAATGCTAGAAAGGCTAACCTTTCCCCCACATGCCTTTTAAAAAAAAATTAAAAATATTTGCTAGTGACTATCTGGCAAGTAATGCCAGGTAAACAGCCATTTCTAACTCATCTTGCTGTACATTTTAATTAATGAGATTGTGCCAGAAAAATGAGGGTCTGGAAAAATTAGCACTTGCATGAAAAATGCATAGTCTATTTGCTTTAAGATGAGGAAACAGCAATTTGATTTGGCTCATGTTTTCCTGTAATAAAAAGAAAATTATATTATATATGTTTAAGTATAAGCCTGTTTGGTTTTCATCTCTTATAATATCTTCTCTTATTCATATGAATGCAAATAAACAATAACTTCTGTGGAGAGAGGGTGATAGGTAAGAATCTGTCTATATGTAATAAACTTGCATACATTTCCCAATGTATTTAAATAAATGAATATATCATGCATGTCAACAGAAGCAGACTATTGCACTTCAGGCAAATGAAATGCTAAGTACTGCAAAGTGACAGATTTCAAAATGGCACCTTCAAAAAGCTACAATCAATTTTATGGATTCTTTAACTTTGCTAAACACAAAAAAATAAGTATATAAATTTTTAAAAACCTGTAAATTTTAATAAGCTGTCACTAATCTTCTTACTGTTTTTTAAAATTGATCTGTTTAATTGAAATAACTAAATATAAAAATGCTTTCAAAATAAATGAGAAATCATGTTTGTTTTGAACTGCATGTGGGGTTTTCAGCATTACATGGCAGAGGATTTTCACAGAACTTTCTTTTAATGCTTATTATAATTATTATTATATAGCCAACATTTGACCAACTAAAACATAAATAAATGTGCATAAATACAGAGCAAGTACATAAATAACCATTCAATGAAGAGTCTATAGGATTTAATCCTGGGACCAGTATAATTTTCTCATTGCACTTGCTAAATATTATAAACACCCCCTAAGCTCAAAAGGAGAGAGTTGTTTAAATCAACCATATGGTATTTCTATAAAAAACCTCAACAAAATAGCACCTAGCAACAAGGTTCCTAAATTTTATTTAAGATTAGGAAAGGAATTAGAGAAGCATGGAGAAATGTCTATACATACCTGATTGGAGGGTAAAGAAGGTGGAGACAAACACTTCTCAGTGGTATTCAGTGACAAGAGGTGGTGGGCACAAACTGAAACACAAGAAAGTCCATTCACATGAAGAGGTTACTTTTTCACTGTAAGGTTGGTTGTTGAGCACTGGATCAGGTTGCTCAGGAACATGCCACTGAGTCCTCATCCTTGTAGATATTCAAAACCCAACTAAACGTGCTCCTGAGCAAGCCGCTCTAGCTGACCCTACTTTCAGCATGAGGGTATTGAATTACAATCTCCACAGAACTTAAGTTTCTGTGACGCTGTGCATTTTTGTTCTCTGCTCCATAAAGAGAAATTATGTGGCCGTCATTCAAGACAGATGCAGAAATTTTCACTGAAGGATTTAGGGAGAGACTTTCTGAAGCATGAATTGTTTCCACTTTTCACCATTTACCTCAGTGATGCACAGCTAAATAGATTAAGGAAATATACGTAATTGTAGTCACAAACCCATCCACTGATGCCAGCAGCTCTGCAATGTAACTTTCTCATGTTCATTAACATAACGCTAATTTAATTGGTTTTGTGCATGACTGAATTTATTTTTTTCCACTTTAAATATCGTTCTCTCAATAGCCTTGTTCTGCTACGACTTCAGAAAAGGAAACAAAGGAATATCCAGCTGTGTTTCCCATAATGAGCATCATGAAACATCACAGCATGTTTTAACAGAGAGATATTCTACTGCAATAAGAACTGATATTCTAAACTCACATTAATTTAAGTTTATATATATATATATAAAAAAAAAAAAGAAAGTAACAGCAGCAGCAAGAAAATCCCTAAAAAGGTCAGGGAATTTCAGGGAATTCTGAAAAGGCTGCTGGGCAAATAAACAGAAGAAAAAGATTTCTGTGATGTTCATGATCCACTAAGTGCTGAAGGTGAGAATACTTTCTGGTGAAACATCATCACATTTCTGCCTTTTATAGAATTCTCCAACTGATCTCAGTGGTCATTGTCAGAGATATTATATTGTTCCCTATGGGCATAACATTGGATGTGCTGCAGTCTTTATGTCTTGCATAACTGATATATCATTTTAAGCAAAATAGTTCATGTCTTGTATTGATAAATAAAGTCTTAAATATCTACTCTTTCTATACAGTACTCTTTTCAATTATTTTCCAACCATTTGGCTTTTAGTTCCTGGGTCTGATCTTAGTGATTGCTGAATACAAATTCTTAATATACAAGCTTACTGGCAAAAATAATTAAATTAATAATATGTTTTCTTAAGGTCTGCCAACTATCTTTTGGGATCCTAAAGATAAAAAGGATGGTTGATATGTACATAGGTTCTGAAAGTCGTTTCACACCTTACTGATGACAGAATAAATGTAAAGAGGTCCCCAGCTGCAATAGATTCCCCATCTATAAAATTATTTCAAATGGGAGTTATATGGACAGGATATGAATAAGAAGCTTATCAATCATTTATGTTCGTATTTTTAAAATAAAAATGCACCTAGAAGTTTTCCAAGGGAACAGTGCAGAAGAACATAAGAGCCATTTCTGAATAAAACATTGAATTTGCATTATTTTGTAACTCCTAAGAGGAATTAGCGCTCTTAATTATCCAGATAAATAAAAGTTTGGAAAGAATTATTTATTCATGATTATGTAACTTACAAAGCAGGAAATGCTAAGGCCAAAAATCTTGAGATTATTGCCAGTATAAATCTAGAAATTTTTAAGCACACAAAACTGCTTTTTCCTGAATTACTGTTATTCTCAGGACAGCTTTATTCTGTGGCTGAGTTAAGTTTTGTTTTTTGAAGTCAGTCATAAGAATGTAATTATATATAACTGTAGGGGAAAAAGTTTAAATGATATAGGATTTTTTTTTTATCTGATTTGGAGACTAGATTTTAAATGGTCTATAATTTGTCAAGAGTAAAAAGAAGACTAATTACAATCATAGAATTGAAACTGTGATGGTAAGAGACAGAAAATAAAGTGTAATTTAGCTCTAAAGGACTATTCCTGAGATTCCAGTATACAACTCTCTTCCCCAATAAATTTTCTGTGCACAGAATAAGATAAACTATTATCCCTAATGATTAATTTCTTACTATAGTCCACAGATTATAAGACATGGAAGAGGAGATGGAACGGATAAATCATTCTGTCTGGCTAGTAAAAACTTTATGTGTATTTGCATATCTAAGTATATGGTCCCATCACTCTAAGACTGTGACAAAAGCTTCCATTTTAGCTCACATAGGTATCTGTTACTAGAAACCTGAAAATTCAAGGTTAGGGAAGGACAGGTTTGATTAGGCAGACTTTCAATTCAAAGTACTTCATATGTCCTTAATTCTCCAAATCCACTGAAATAATGCTATAAACAAGGTTATTTCAGAGATCTGCTAGTCTGCACTATCTATATGAAAAAGTATCCCGTAAAATTTTTAGAGTAATGTTCTGTGTGTGCTATCTAGTTCTGTCTTTAATTTTTCCTATAGAGTTTATTGATTAACCAAAAATGGCATATTAAAGGATTAATTAATGCTTGAAATTGTAGCTCTGTAGCCCAATAAATATATTATTGATATGAACAGTGAAAGATATGGGCTTTTGCCACCATTGAAGCCTGAAGAATTGTGTAGACTTGGCATGAGCTAAGTTTAGGTTGTTTCAGCTGTCATAATAATTGCTTAACAATTGGGTAATGACTGAGTGTCTTGGGAATTATGTTGATGAATATGATATATGATAAATGTTTAACAAATCTGTGCAGAGGTTCAGTGAAGAAAGTGAAAGTAAGACTGCATTAACAAATATATGAAAGTCACACTGAGTAGATCAAAGACAGAGAAGGAAGAAATCTCTTTCCATCAAACTTGCTGTCTTGGTGAAGAACATCTGTCATTACCAACTCTTTGGAACCCCTGGTATCCATCTGGAGTAAGGTGGGGACCATCAGCCTCAGGACCTAGTCAATGTAAGACTGAATATAGCACGAGAGAAAAAATTGTAAATAGAGGGAAAGGGCTTTTTTGTGTATGACAGTGATACTTTGCTGAAAGGGACATTGGTTCATTCATTATATAATTTGCATTATTTTCACAGTAAGTTCATCAATACTCATGTGAGGCCATCCTCTTTCACCCACAGTGTAATTTTGAGTGCAATATTACAGGTAGGAAATGTAAGCACTATATCAATGCTGAATGTTGTCATTTGACACACTGGATTACCTCAGGTAAATTCTTTACCTCTTAAGATTTTGTTGATGAGCCTGTTGGCATTATTTTCCCTTTTGATCCAGAGCTATATTAAAAGTTTATTTATAACTAAACAGTCAGAAACACATTAATCTAGAAGTGTAACAGTAATAATGCCCTAACCCTCCAGACCTCCTACTTAAAATATAACTAGTGTGTCAATGCCTTATTAATCTTTTCTTTGTATCTATTAATCTATAATTATTTTCTTATATTAATCAGCTTTTTGGATAGCTCACCTCTATTATCCTGATTCAGCTTTGTCTTGGTCAAAACATGTTGCACAAAGGTAAACCATTTGTACTGAATATATTCCTGAATTTATATTGCACTTTGTTAAACACACTCACACTTTTGGAAATAATAAACAGAAATAAGTTCTAATTAATATTAACCCCAGTTATTTTTCTTATAGTTCAGTGTAAACCAGTGCTTGTCTTTCAGTATTGTGTTTAATGTAAGGTCGGCTGTTTAGCAAGAGTAACTGCAATTGTTTAAATACATTTATAATGTGGTCTATTGTTCCATTGTACCTGTGTATTATATGTATTTTTATTGCATGGGTTTGATTCTAATCCACATTTGGAATGTTTTTCATATGATTATAGGGTCACAGGGACGGAAAGAAAATTACAGAAACCCTACAGCTTAGTGGTTGTTTGCTTTTTTCCTTCTCCTCACATTTAGTAAAAAGTTTATTCAGATTGGTTTGGAGCTCTTTGTGAATATTTAAAGCTTACTGATCCTGTTCTCTTTTCTTTTGCACTCTCCAAGGGTGCTTTATGCTTACTTTTGTAATTGACAAGGTGACTATGTTTAATTAACAAGGTGCTTTGATTCTGTTAGACTTACAATTTGAAGTTAGAAATATGTTTGCTTCTCTTTGGAGACCCAACATTTAGTGTCAAATTAATGAAGATTAAAGACCTACTGAAGACAATAATTATTGCTTATTTAAGAATTTAAGAATTAAGAATTTGCGAGTAAGTAATCTCTAAATTCTTGTTCTAATTTCAGCCCAGGGTGTGAGGGAGCACAGCCTGGAGCCATGTAGGAGTGTCTAGGTTGTTATTTTACACCACACATATCATTCCTGGGGTGCAGAAGTAGGGCATTCTCACTTCTGAGAAGGGGTCCACAGCCATTCTGTCTTTTTCCAGGGAGCAAGCAGTGAATGTAGGGGTGGGGTAATGCTGGTTCTGACTGAAGGGCTTGTCTGCAATTGTTTTTCATTGTCTCAGGCTTGGGAAAAAGGGGTGTCCAAGGGCCTTTTTGTTCTTTTTCTCTTTGACCAGCTGTGGTCACCTGAGGTCAGACTTGGTGAGCATTTTGCATGTAATCACTCTCTTTTATACACTGTTGATATTACATTGTTGTTGTTATTGTTTGTTTTCTTATCTCATTGCTGTTTCTAGTGAATTGTTATCTCAAGCCATGATATCTCTGCTTCAGAATATCTCTGCCTAATGTCTCTCTCACCTGAAGGCATAGAAGGAGGGCTTA
This sequence comes from Pseudopodoces humilis, assembly GCF_049639895.1. Lineage (NCBI taxonomy): Eukaryota > Metazoa > Chordata > Aves > Passeriformes > Paridae > Pseudopodoces > Pseudopodoces humilis. Next base: position 86,611,058 of record NC_142202.1, read on the forward strand.
ATCTTCAGCTGGGCATTTTTCCATTACTCGTTACTTTTTTTGACTTTTTTAAATTGATGCTTTTAGAACTCAGAGAATTGAGTTTTTATTTATTATTGAAGTCAGTATATCAATAAAGAAGTGAAAATAAAACACTGGTATTTTTTGTAAAAATTCTTTGCAGTTTCAAATTCCCAGAGAAAAACATAGTCAATTCATATTAAATTTCTGGGAAAGAAATAATAATTTCTTATGGGTTTGAACTGGTTATTCTGTTTCCAAGGTCAGCTGTTATGTATTACGGTGCTTTAGTCTTAGAATTACAGTTATTTGCCTCAATGTTAATGTTCCTGTTTCTTGGGAGAATTAGGAAGCAAACAAAGTGGATAACTGCAATTTTTCTACTTAGTTGTTCTTAGTTTTCCAGAGCTTCGGGTAGTGAAAACAGATTACAGTCTTGCATACATTGCTCTGGCCTTTGTTTTCAGCACAGAAAAGGAAATATTTAAATTTGCTCACTCTTAAGCAGAAAAAAAAAGCAATTGAGCAGTATATGTATTTTGAAAAGGAAAACAAAACTAGACACTGGAGAAGAAGTAAAACAAAAAGGACTCTAGCTGCAGCTACCTGATGCCTCTTGTAATACACTCTGATAACGTTTGTTAAGAAATGGAACAAAGGTATCCAGAAGTTGAATTCTAATTTTTTTTTATCTCTGATCCCTAAGTAACACAAAATCTGACAGACTGCACTAAAGACACTGCATATAAAGAAAAAAAAAAAAGGAAATTGTTTTGCAGGTCTCTTTTAAAGAGAGAGACAAAAGGAAAGAAAGGAAAGAAATAAATTTCTGGTTCTTAAGAAAAGAACAAAAACAAAGAGGAGAAACAAAAGTAGACATGGATAATAAGAAACAGTAATTCTGAATCATGGAATCATTTATATTGAAAGAAATCCTTAGATTATTGAATGCAAGTGTTGACATTGCCGAGTTAACATTAACATTACTGAATCCAAATGCCCCTAAATGCCACATCAGTTTATTTTAAATATTCCCAGGGATATTTGACAGCCCTTTCAGGAAAGAAGTTTTTCCTTGATCTTCTACAAAAAAATTTGTGGGAAAGAAAAATTAAGTGAATTGTGCAAATTAACTTTCAGATTAACATATTCCACTGGGTTTGGTTAGTTCCTAATTTCTGATAAAACTTGCCCATATTAATCTGTAATCCAGTTTATAGTTAACTGGTCCTAACAAATATGTTACAGGACATACAGAAAGGTAGAGAAGTGGACAAGGTAAGAAATTCCATGTTTTAATTCTTACAAAAGCATCTATTAGTAGTTTTTAAATCTCTCGCTATCATTTTAAAGACTCCTATTTTGTAAGCATTTATTCTATAGCACAGAACCTTGTTTTCTTCATTTCAAAGACAGGAAAGGTAATATCAGGTCCTCTGCAGTTTAAGAAGAGGGAATGATTCATCAAATGGATGTCACTATAGGACACAGAATGATTCACACGGACACATTTCAATGTATGATAGGAAAAAGAGATTCTTTTATTTTTCCAACTCCAGTATTTATAGATTCTTGACAATGACCAGGGATTGGATAATTAAGTCACCACCTTCCAAATCACACTGGTCGTGCAAAACATCCATCAAAAGACATTTCTTAGAAAGAATGTATAAACATCTATGTTTATAGTTGGAAAAATTTATGGTATATCACAAGAGTTTCACATTTAAATATGGACTGGAACTTGGGGTTTCTTAGCTCTGTATTATAATGCAGATTATTGCACCATTTTTGACTTCTAGTATATCTTCTGATGAACCATATCTGAGTCAGTGCGTATATGATTTAAGATGTATATTTAGAGTATTTAACCAGCCATGGTTGAAAATGACCCATGTAGAACATCAAAGAAGTGATATTCAAGGAGCACAACAGAAGTGAGCTGTAAATTCAGTCTTTGATTTGGTGGTTGTTTTTCAACTTAGATGCACAATGGAATTATTTCTTGAATCAGAATTTTAAAAATTTTAATATCTGATAGAGCTGAAATTTTTGTTTAGAAACTTTTGTTTAGAAGACAAAGATGTCTTTTGAAATGATTTGCATTTGCAATGCTAATTATTAGAATTAGTATTAGGAAGTTTCAGTGTTTATTCCTTGTAGAAAATTCTTGGTGTATAATATAGACTATAAAAAATTCAAACTAGATCAAATTTAGAAATGAGATTGAAATAGTTTCCTTTAAAAAAGTAGCATTTTTTACTTAGACCTACAAGAATTAAAGTTTTTTTTTTATCCAATTACTAAATATAAATCTATTGGAATCTATAATGCCTGTATGAACGTGTTGTTGAATATCAAGCACTGATGATCAAATACCTGGTCAATATTAACCTAACGATTATTTGTAAAGCCTGTGTTATATAACATGTTTTTATTATATCTAAGTTATAGGTCATATAGTAGGCCAGACATTAGGTTGTATGTGCAGGTCTTTAGTGCACTTCAACGGAGGGAAACAGAGAAAATTAATATTTATGCTGCTTTGTTACAAGTGGCAGACTATATTGGTGTTAGCAAAAGAAAGTAAAAAATAAAGAAAAGGAGTGGAGGATGCTGCTTGGCTGACAGTATGTCACTGAACTTTAAGAGATAATTTGAGTTATTTAATGACAAGAGTATTTGGATTTGTATTCTTCACTTTTTCTTTGTTTTTTTTTATTTTTCTGTTGCATTAATGGGCATGTCCTGTACATGCTTAACTGTCTACTCCCTAGATAACTAGAAGTTTGATTATGATATATAATATATTGGAGGCTAGGTTTGGAACTGAAGTAGCAGTAAATAATATAATACATTTTTTAACATTTTCTCTGTGTTTCTAAAAATATTTAATTAAATATCAAGCTTAGTGGACTGGAATAATTTTTATTATAATTGTCTGGGGAAGGTCTCCCTTTATAGGATAGCATGAAAGGCATCTTCTAAAGTTTGATTTAATATTTATTAAGTTTTTCTTCTTAAAAAAAAATCCTTTTTCTACTGTCTCTTTATGATTGGCAATAGTAATAAGCATAATTAAAAGTAGATCTTTCAGCAAGATAATTTCAAATCCTAGTTATAAGATAGTAAATTAAATAGTTTTTTTATAAAACCAGTCTATTTTTTTTGCCAGTTGTGCCATTGCAACCCAATTGAGATATTCTGCAAGCTTCTTTGAATTTCTGCCCAAAATTTAATGTGTAGACATAAAAACAAAAAACCCATCCAAATTTTCAAAGTTTGAGTTTTACATATTTTGTTTAAGAACATTGTTTCCTTCAGCCTAGCATAAACATTTTGTTCCTACTCAGTATCTTTTAGTAGTACAAATTTAATTTTATGTTACCCACCGTTGTTAAGTGTACTAACTGTAATACTTGGAAATTTAAGTTCTGGGCTCAAATGTGGCAGGCAGACAGCTATGGACAAGGCTGTAAAAGTGTAGCAGTAAATTACAAGAGAAAATTCTACCTTTCCCAAAGGAAAATGATGATGAAATTTACTTTGTAATGTGTATTTGAACACAAGAGGAAGTTATTGACTTTGCTGGTCACTTGTCATTGAGCTGATTCTACTGCAAATGCATTGATTCTAGGAAAGCTAATTCTGATAAGCATAATTTTACAAAAGATAGTAAAACAGCAGTTTTACCAAGTCAATGAACTAATGCTGTGAAAAAGCTTCCTTATAATCTGATATTTATTCTACAGTTTCATCCTCTCTCTTAGCTGTTTCATTCCTTCCTCTTTTCTTCAGTTTTTATTTTTTGGAGAACTAGTTTTAATATGCTTTGCTCTTATGTCAACTTTATTATGACTCACTAATGCATAAAAATTTGGATCTTTTTTCTACCCTGTAGTCCTGACTTTGATCTTTCAAGTCAGAAGCTAGAAGTTAACAAAAGTTAGCTTTTGTTTGAAGTTAGAAGTCTCCCACTTAATAAGAGACAGTGATATCAGTCTTTTACTCATACTAGGTGAAGAGACTGCTCAGAAGAGGGAATTTTTTAGTTATATAATCCTCTGCTCACAAATGCTCAAGCAATGATTTGGTACCTGGCATTCCTGTATGTACATTAGGGAAAATATATTACAATGTTAATATTTTTCATTTCTACTTGATTTATTTTCAGTTACCTTGAATTATTACTTCATTTTGCTTTTCTAGCTCCACTGAACGCTGGTTTTCTAGTCTAGAAGAACGACTTCTATATCAGATTTCTATTTTCTCTAGAACTGGCAAATTTGGGTTAAAAGCTCTTAATTTGCTTTTTCATGTCTGGAATTTAACCTTTGTACCCAATGAATAACTTATTGTCCTAATTTTTTTTTTTCCCCTTGAGTTCTGTTCTTGGCCAGTAGCAATGACTTCCCTCAGTCTTTGTGATCCTGGTGCAGAGGAAATGGTTCCGTATGCTATCACAAGTACCCAGAAATAATTTGAGGTGTTTTATTCTCTCCTTTTAGAGCACTCTTAGAGGATATAATTTACCCTGTCCTGGTTGGTTTTGCTTGCTGTGTGCAGCCATGGCTCGGAGGGTCCCAGCAGCAGTCTGGGGTGGGGGCCAGAGCAGTGGGGGCTCACCAGGGGCCCACTGGGACAGGGTCTAATTCCAGCCAGGAGCATGGCAGCCAGGGGCTCCAGGGCAGATCCAGCCTTTGGGAATCAGGCTCATCCCTGGAGATGGGGTTTTGGCTCACAGACTAACTGGGATGTGGTGGGATGGTTGCTGAAGCTGAGACATGTATTTCAGTGTTAGCCATCGCTCTTCACAAATAAATTAAATGTTCAGGAAAACAAATGAAAAACGCTGCTCATAGCAATTAGTCTACATAAACACTTTAAGAGTGTTTCCTGTATCCTTTTGGTGTTCAATAATTGTCACATTTGGATGGTTGTGCTCTTTGATACAATATTTTTAAATAACACCATAAAATCATGTTCAAAAGATCTTGTGTGGAGGTTTTCATAAATGAAGGATATTTCTGCTGATCAAAATTTCATCATGACAGCCTGTTTATGGAACCTATGGACATGAGTCCATTTGGGCATCAAAATAAGGAGGGAGGATGATTGAGTTTTTTCACTAAATGAATGTTCTGTTCAATCTAAACAATTCAGTATAGTTAGATCTAATAAAACACTTTTTGTAAGTTGTTTTCAAAGGCCAACAACTTCTAGTATTTTTTTTTCTTTTTTTTAATGATGAAACCCTGAACCCAGTAGTCATGTTGCATAAATCTTGCCATATAAAAGCAAGTATTGTGGTACAAACTACAGAAAAGACTGTCTGGTTTTGCTCCGCCACCTTACAAAGTGACAGGTTCTACCAGATGGCTGTTTATTCATGTGCATTCGCTACAGGTGGAACATGAATGAAAAACTTATACTAGATACCTCATTATTAGTTATATAAACTGATTTTCACAAACACTGGCAGAAAAAAAACTGACAGAAAACTTACTAGCAAATATGCAAACCTCTAAGTCATTTTCATGATCCTATTGAACTATTTCAATTAAAAAAATAATGGGAAAAAAATCTAGATTAAGTGATCCAATTTTTACACTTAAAAAAATATAAATTTATTTCTGATAAACAGTTTTAACATGATACTACTTGGATTATGTCATTTGCTGCCTTTTTCATTGATAGCATTTATTGAGTTTTTCATAGAGTATCTACACTTTGGACAGCAGAGGAAACCATTGGATTTCCTAGCATGGGAACACCAATGGAACTGTTTTAATGACAGCTAAAGTTGCTTTCCCCTTTGTTTCATGGGAACTTGCAAATCCTTTGACAGAAAAAAAGAAGTGCTGAAATATGTACAGTAAGCAAGGCAATCTTATTGTAGATTATATTTACAATAGTTCATTTAAAATAGTTTCTTTAAGAAATCTTTAGTCTATGTCTTCTCATGAGCTGATTGCAAAGAAAACAATTTTAGTTTGGGGCTGAACTGGTTTTAAAAAATGCATAATGTACTTAACACATATAAAATATATTCATTATGATGGTTATGGCTTTTTTTCTCACATTTATAATTATTTCTGCATATCAGCATACAAAGATACAATGGGTAAGTACTGACAGTTTAAAAGAGTAAGAAGTAAAAAAGGGTAGGAAAGTGATATTCTTATTTCTCACCCAAATTTTATTTTTCAAATATGTAAAATTACACTGAACAATTTTTTAGTACCTTTCCTTGAAATTAACATTTGATAAATTATTTAGCAAGGTAAAAAAAAATGCCTCAGGAAAAGTTAAAGTTTAAAATTTATTTCAAAAATCAGAAAATACTCTATGAAGGTCTTTTTTAGAACTATTTTATTGGGTTTATTTGGCAAGGTTTGATAGCAGGGGGTGGAAGGAGCAGCAGAGAAGGTTTCTGTGAGAAAATTTCAGAAGCTGTTGCGTTATCTGTCACAGCTAAATTCAGCCAGCTCCAGGATGGACATGCTCTTGGTCAAAGCTGAGACAATCAATGATTGTCTCAATGATTCTGTTTGCTCTTCTTTGATAACAAATTCAAAAAAAGAGTAAAAATTTCTGTGCTATAGCAGCTATGACAGAGGAGTGAGAAGGTGTGAGAAAAACAGCTCTGTAGACACCCAAGGTCAGTGAAGAAGAAAGGGAGAAGGTGCTCCAGGCACCAGAGTCTGTGGTAGGACAAGAGTGATGTGCATTGTCCCTTCAGGGTGGAGCAGATATCCATCCTGCAGCCCACGCAGGAGCCCGTGCTGCAGTAGGTGCCCACAGGGACTGCATGAGCAAGCAGATTTTCTGTCCTGTGGCCCTATGGGGGAACACTGGAGCAGCTTATCCCTGGAAAACTGTACCCATGGAAATGACCTTTGCCAGAAGAGTCCTTGAGGAACTGCATCCCCATGAGAAGAACCCACATTGGTGAATTCCAAAAAGAACTGCATCTTATGGGAGAGAGCCTATCCTGGAGCAGCTAAAAAGGAGAAGGGGGAATAAAGAGACAATGTGTTATAAACTGATTGCAATCCCCATTCCCCATCCACCATTTAATGGAAAGGAGCTGAAGAGGTGGGAATGAAGATGAGCTTAAGAAGAAGGGAAGGGTAAAAGGAAATATTTGGGGGTTTGGGGGTTTGGGGGTTTGTTATTTCTCATCATCCTACTCTGTTTTTTTTTGCAATAAATTACATTAATTTCCCCAAGTCAAATCTGTTTAGCCTGTGACTGTAATTTCTTTGTGATCATCCTGTCCCTATCTCAACAGAGAGGTTTTTTTATAATATTTTCTCTCTGTATCATGTTGAAAGGGCAAGTGATAGAGAAATTAGTTTGGTGAGCACCTGACACCTTGCCAAGGTCAACCCACTATAGATATTAGTTAGTTCTAGTTTTTAGGCTTACCAGTAAAGAAGATAATTTAAAAAAAAAAAATAAGAACTTTTTACTGATAGCTAAAAAAATAATGGTAACTTTTTTTCTGACAACTGCTAGGCTACAAAAAACACATTACTTTACCCTTAAGCTTAAATGGAAGGTATTCTATCCAAATAAACAGCAGAAAAAAAGACTTCTTACTGCCATTGTGAAGGCCACTTAATGAATAATTTAAGAGTTAAAAGAAGAAAGAAATCCTAACTTTTTATCTGTCAGTTGAGTGAAACATAATTCATATGCTTTCTATAACTGTTATTTCTGAAAGAACAAAGCATGACAGTTCACAGTATGGTTCAATGTCATGGCAATGGGTGCAATGATGACAATGTGGAAAATAGTGTGGAAGTTAAGATGGAAAATCTACAGTTCTGTATTGCAGTAAAAAATAGAGCAATTCCAAATGTAGCACCAAAATGCTAAAAAGAGTTTTAGCAAACTGTTTTATGACCTATCCTCTTTGGACCACTGTGCTCCTAAACCCTGTCTCTGCATTTACACCACTGACCAGTCTTGATCATCTATTCATGGTTATCTCTGGTTTTGGATATTTCAATGACTACAAGATGTGCTACAAATCATAGCTGCTTACTTTTTACTTGTTTCTTTTCTCACTTTTTGAAATTATTTCTATTCTCTTTTCAGTACTTAATGGGGAATACCTCAATCTGGAGTCTATACTTTCAGTGGAAATACTTCATAAGATAGCAAAGATTAATTTATCTCTGAAGAGATCATCTCACTTATGTCCTCAAAACATCTGGAGCTTTCCTAATTTTATTTTATTTTTCCACATAGTCTTTTTTATATAAGTCAAATAACTTAAGTCAAAATCAGGAAATTTCAGCAAAAAAAAGCAGCTTACAGATAAAAGATCAAAGTCCAAGTAAGGGCAATTTAGATGGGTGGCCTCATAAATATTTGGATAAATGCCATACATAACAAATATTTTATAGAATGCATATACTGAAGAATGAAATCACAGGAAAAAAAATTGTTAAATGAGTTAAGATCTATTTTTCAGTCCTTTTGGAAGGAATTTCCTATTTGAATTTTTCCTGTTTGAAAAATTACTTGCTCATGAGCACAAGCAGCCAAAAATAAACATGTATATGTGTGTGTGTACTGTCTGAAAGGACTGTTTACCTGGAAACCTTTACTGTGCAGCCAGGAGCAAGGAGGTAGAGAATTTAGCGAGTGAAATTAAGCCCAGGAGTAAGGTGGGCATTGGAAGTAGAAATGTTTGTACCACTTGATTTTATTTCTCATTATCCTACTCTGATTTACTTGGTAATAAACTAAATTAATTCCCCAAGATAAGTCTGTTTTGCCCATGAGAGTAAATGGTGAGTGATCTCTCCCTGTGCTTTCCTTGACCCATGAGCCTTTTATTTTCTCTCCTCTGACCAGCTGAGGACAGGACCAATAGAATGGGTTTGGTGGGCACCTTGTGTCCAGCCAGGGCCAGCCTACCACATCATACAACATATTTATTTTAAGGTTGTCATACTGACAGGACTTTGTCTGTGGTAAATTTTAAGGTTCAATACATGAACACTTTGGAGGTTGAAACCCATTAGATATATTATTATAAATTTGATTCCTGACAGACTCTTCAATGATGCATGTTTCTAGATCTCTAAGTACCTGATGCAGATTTTATCATTAACATAGAAATGGAAGCTGAATGGCATATAAGTAGAAGTATTATAAGGTATTTCTTGTTTTATTTCTATCTACAGCTCTTTAAAATCTAATATTATTTTCTTATTTAACATAATGATGCAGTTTTGCTTTCTTTGTCTCCTGGGCCTGCAACAGTTCCCAATTTGTCTTCTAAGCTTATAACTTAGATTCACTGAGAAATATAAGAAGACCAAAGTTATTGTCATTTAACTTTTCAAGAAACAGTTTTGTATATATATACCTTACTCAGCAGTAAGGTGAAAATGAGTGACTGGGGAAAAGGTACATTAACTGATGGAAACAGATATTTATTTTTATTTTGTCTAAGAATAAAAGCCCCTTCATTTATAGAGATAAATTCATAACTTTACCATCTCCACAAGTTCTAATATCTCTTTGTGAATGTTCTACAAGCCTACAGATAATAGTGAGATGATGGTTTTTAAAATTTTGACTTCTATAATCATATTTAATACTATATTCTCCCACCTTATGTTTCTGTGTTTAGTGCTATTTATTCAACTAACATGGAATAACTTAAATTTGAAAAAAATAAATTTTGCATTTCATTATTACCCTCATACCAAAACTTGTTACTATTTTAGGATGTAAAGTATATTTATCAAAATAAAATATTATTGATATTGATTATTGATGTTGTTATCATGTTAAAGTAACTTCATTAAAACTAGTAACTTCATTAAAAATTAGTTTGTATTATCTGGTTCCTGAATCTTTTATTATTTCAATTATATTTGGCAATTTTACATATTTTATTTTTCTATTTCTTTCCTATGCCAAAAAACGTTTGTCACAATTTTTATATAAAAAATGCTTTAAGGGGAGAATGACTAACTACCTGCAACCTGCTATTTATCAGCATCGCAATATACACTAAACCAGTAAATTAAAAATATATAGCTTTTCCACTATCAGATAATTATTGAACATTCTAGGATTTCATATACTACTATAGGAAGAAAATTAAAGCAGTTGAAGACTCTTCTTACTGAGGATTTCCTTGTTTATGCTTATAAAAATCCCCCAATGAAGAGCCGAGAAAATGCCTGTATTAAATTTTAATGAATATTATCTGTGACCTTTTTTGCTCAATTTTATATTTCTGCCTGTTTGAAAGCATAAAATTAAGTCAAAGGAAGCCCCATATGTGTTTAAATCAAGAAAAGCAAAAACTAACAACAAAGTAGAAGAAAAGTGTGAAGTGATGGGCTGTGTAGCTTGTAGCTATGAAAATAATCCTTCAAGCTCCCATCCTCTAAGAGAATTGTTCTGCAAATGCTGAGATGTGAGATCAAAACTTATCAGTCTCTTGAAAGACTGAGGTGCTAGAGAAAAACTGAGCATGCTGCAAATCAGACTGGGCTGTTTTCCCAGCAAAAAGTCTGTGTCCTGAAAGAATTATGCATAAAAAGTTACAGTTAACTAAAGAAATAATCTTGGAAGATTTTTTTTTTTATTTTAAGCAATTAATATTTTCAACTTTTTTTTCTGGATAGTAACATTTTAAGAAGTTCTTTTATGGGGTAAGGGAGAAGTCTGAAACAAGAGAAGAAGCTAAAAAGGGAAAAAAAGGAGAGTGGAAGAAAAAGAGCAGTTATTTAATTACTTTCTACTATAATGTCACTCAAAGATATAAATCCTCTTTGAGATTAATCTCATTTGAGCTTCCTGAGACATTTATGTTAGCAGTACCAAAAAAACCCCAAAAAACAAAAAACTGAAAAATGGGCACAGAAATTATTCATAGCTCAGTTTGATAAACACATGCAATTTTGTCTATTTAATGGTACATTTTCTAGGTAAATAGAATTGGAACTCTATTCTGTATTTTTTATATATATTCTTGTTATTTTATTCAAGGTTTTAGATCATGACTGGTCTCTTTAGAGGCACAACTATTCTTTGAAATCCACCAAGTATTCCCTGATTGGCTCCCATAATCCGTATGAGGAAGATCTTCAAGGTTGTGACTGCAATCTTTATCACATCTATATTATGTGGTTCTGAAATCAGGTAGAATTCTTTCTTCAAGGGTGATGATACTTTTAGGGCAAATTATAAAATAACAAACAAACTAGTTTATAAGATGCTTTTCACAGAAATTACATGTAATTGTTGTTCAAGAAAAGCTCAAGAAAAGCTCAAGAAAAGTTTGTGGGCGTTTGAAGTTAGTTAGAAGCATTGCTAATCTTTTACCCCTTATACATATTTAAAGAGACACATGGAAATGAAGCCATACAACAATTTATGCATTTAATGACTTAAGTGACAATAACTCATTCTGATCCAGTAGATACTGGCTGTTAATATTCAATCAGGAAAGTGATTTTCATCAGCTTTATTTGACTTACCCATGACTTAACATTTTCTGAAACTGACCACATGTTTCTGGCTAGTTTGATTTACTTTCTTTATCTTTTTGTGGCACAGGAACAATTTTGCATGGGAAGGGAAGAAGGGAAGGTGCGGGAAGGTTCGGGAAGGGAAGGTGCGGGAAGGTGCGGGAAGGTGCGGGAAGGTTCGGGAAGGGAAGGTTCGGGAAGGGAAGGTTCGGGAAGGTTCGGGAAGGTTCGGGAAGGTTCGGGAAGGTTCGGGAAGGTTCGGGAAGGGAAGGTTCGGGAAGGTTCGGGAAGGGAAGGGAAGGTTCGGGAAGGGAAGGTTCGGGAAGGGAAGGTTCGGGAAGGGAAGGTTCGGGAAGGTTCGGGAAGGTTCGGGAAGGGAAGGTTCGGGAAGGGAAGGTTCGGGAAGGGAAGGGAAGGTTCGGGAAGGTTCGGGAAGGTTCGGGAAGGGAAGGTTCGGGAAGGTTCGGGAAGGGAAGGGAAGGTTCGGGAAGGGAAGGTTCGGGAAGGGAAGGTTCGGGAAGGTTCGGGAAGGTTCGGGAAGGTTCGGGAAGGTTCGGGAAGGTTCGGGAAGGGAAGGGAAGGGAAGGGAAGGGAAGGTTCGGGAAGGTTCGGGAAGGTTCGGGAAGGTTCGGGAAGGGAAGGTTCGGGAAGGTTCGGGAAGGTTCGGGAAGGTTCGGGAAGGGAAGGTTCGGGAAGGGAAGGTTCGGGAAGGGAAGGTTCGGGAAGGGAAGGGAAGGGAAGGTTCGGGAAGGGAAGGTTCGGGAAGGGAAGGTTCGGGAAGGGAAGGTTCGGTTCGGTTCGGTTCGGTTCGGTTCGGTTCGGTACGGTTCGGTTCGGTTCGGTTCGGTTCGGTTCGGGAAGGGAAGGGAAGGGAAGGGAAGGGAAGGTTCGGGAAGGGAAGGTTCGGGAAGGGAAGGTTCGGGAAGGGAAGGGAAGGGAAGGGAAGGTTCGGGAAGGGAAGGGAAGGGAAGGGAAGGGAAGGGAAGGGAAGGGAAGGGAAGGGAAGGGAAGGGAAGGGAAGGGAAGGGAAGGGAAGGGAAGGGAAGGGTCAATGTCATTCCAAACCTTTTTAAAAAATGCATAATAGTAGTTTAAAGACAGTGTTGAGGAATTATCTGAATCTTAAAATTATGCAGCCATACTTGGTTCTAGTGAAGATACAGAAATGTGTTTCAGTATTCCTTGGTTGTCTGGAGCTTCTGAAGGAGAAATGGCTCTTTTAATTCCATCTTCTAATGATGCATAACAGTGTTTGGAAATTTTGATATGCTATCTTTGGATATTTTTTCACACTCTACTAGAATAAACTTATTTTCATGTTTGGGAACAGACTGGTAGAAATGAAGCAAGTATTTGTGTGGAGAAAAAATAGTGGAGAGGGATGGGAACAAGAAGAAATATAGGATGGGTCATGATATAAAAAAAGGACATCTCAGACATATAGTACTACCTAAAGAAAGGAGAAGTGCATACACTTGAGAAAAAAATTCTTTATTTATCGAAACCTTCATTTTTGGTCTTCAGTATTTTTTTTCTGATAGAAGATTTAAATGGAAACATAGAAGTAAGAATTGTCAGCTTTAAGAATAAAAAATCACATTCCTTAACAATAACTACATACTTTTAATTACAAACCAAACATTTTCCACCTGCTGAGATTTCTACCCTCTGGAAAATATCTATGGTAACTCCATTACATCCTCCGAAAACTTCTGACTTTAATTGGGAAATACTTTTCATTAATGTTTTACAGAAAATCTTAACAGATGCATTTCCCCCAAAGATTAAATATCAATCTATTTTATGAATGTACAAAAGTATTCAGAACCAGTGATTTCCAGAAAAGACAAGTTATTTGGTGGAAACTTAAGAAAACATACCAGCACAAAATTTTTATCCCATAGAAGTCAATGAAAATTCAACTTCTTCAGTCATTGCAAAGATAATTTCTGTCTTATACATTCTTTTTCATTCTGGCTACCTCATATCTTGATATTCCTCCATCACCTAAAATATCTTTTTCACTTATATTAAGGATAAATTCAAACTGGATTTTATCACCAAAAATGTCATCATATCTTAGTTTCATTCTATGTTTGTATTCTGTTTAATTTTGTTGCTTCTCTTGTTAATTACTCAGATTTTCCAGATATGCAAAAGGCATGAAGACTTGTCACTGGAGTATATTTTGACTCCAAAGACTGACCTGCTTTTTAAGTAAATGTAATGGATTTATCTTGTCTGGTGACTTTCTCACGCCTCCTCAGTGGGGCAGTGGGAGAAAATAAGATGAAAAATTTGTGGGCTTAGATAAATGCAGTTTAAGAAAAGAAAACAAAGGTTGTGCAGAGAAACAAAGCAAAATATGATTTTTTTTTTTCCATGCAGTGACTTCTGGGCAAGTGGAGTCTCATAACATGTAGCAGTTGCTTTGGAGAACTTTACCTTAACAACAAACACTGCTCCCCTTCCTAGTCTTTCTCCTCCACTTTTGTTGCTGAGTGCAGTCATATGATATGAGACATCCCTTTGGACAGTCTGTGTTATCTGTCCCAGCTGTGTCTCCTCCCAAACTCTTGCCTGGACCCAGCCTTGTGGCTATTGTGTGGGAGTTTGGCAAAGATATCTTTGATACTGTAGGAGTATTGCTCAGCAACAGTCAAAATATTATCAGCACTGTTCCAACTACAAGTAAAAGCAAAGTGCTACATGGGGTGGACGCTCTGGGGAAAGTTAACTCCATCCCAGCCAAATAAAATACAATCTCTAGCCCTTATTCCATACCATTTGCAAAATGCTCAGGTCCCACATAGTCTGATACATTTACAGAAGATCATATCTTCTGATCATTCAATTGTCTGTTTCTTATTCCTGAAATCCCCTTTTATCAACTCTTATAAATTATACTGCATCCTTAAACCATCTTTGTGATTTATAGATTCTGATTAAGTACCCCTTGCCTTAACAGTGAGAGCTAATTTGCCCACTCTGTGGGTCTCTCCCACAAAATACCCAGAAGAACAGACTATGATCTGGGACTCACGCATCATGGTGGTTGCTCAGGACAAAAAAACAATATGTTTGATTGCTGAATGCCAACACCAGCATGATTTGGTCATCACTGCACTCACCCAGTTAATTGTGAAGCTCACTCTTCATCAGTTCAGGTAGTTTCTTCTACATTACTTCTTATGACATGCAACTCACTTCATTGGTTATTTCTCCCCAAGGAAGAAAGTTCTCCAGAAAGCAGGCACTGGATCTCCTCATCCTTCTGCACTATTTACCAAGTACACCCAGGTCCTTGAGTGAACACAATGCCACAGCTGCTTACCTTTTCACAAGTGAGGAATAATCCACAATGTCTTTCCCAGTCTCTCACTACAGGAGCTTTATCTTCTCCCAGGCTACGTAGGGGTTCTTTTTGGGCAGGACTAGTTAGGAGTTAGGAGTTCCTCTAGTGTTGACCAAGCAAATACCCTCAGGAAAGAGTACTTCAAGGACCCAAAGGGTCCAACTGGACTTTTGGTGTAGCCACCACGAATACAGAGATCAAAACAGTCACCTACTTGCCTGCTCTCTCTATTTGAAATATTCACCCTTAGCATGGTGGATGTTTCAAAGAATGACTTTTCCATGTGCCATAAATGTACGGTCTATTACTTCACCGTCTTAAAGCTGATAAGCATATATTTTGGACACTTGGCTCTGAAAACACATGGAATTCACAGTCCCTGATCTGGCATCTACTTCCTTTGTACCACAAATAGAGTGTCAGATGCTTAATAGAATATGTACAGCCAGAGCATGAAATGAGGAGATACTCAGTCCCATAAGTGGTATGAAGGCAAACTCTGAAAATTGTCATGTGGGGATGTGAACAAGTATATCAGTAGTCATCCTTCTGATTAGAATTTATAATACATACCATGAATATTCAAATTTAAAATTAAACTAAGGAAGTTGTTAAAATCATATTATATGCTAACGACTGACTTATGAAAATGAACAATACTGAAACATCAGATCAGTGCAACTTCAACAATTTGAAATATGGCTACAACAGGAATAAATTATGTTCCTTTGTGTATAGAATGTACAAAACCATTCTTAACAGCTGCTTATTTAAATTTTGTGAAGTCAAGATGAGCTTTATAAAGCATATTTAGAATCACACAAATATAGGAACCTAAAATGTCTAACCACAGTTTTGGCTTTCCTGCACTTTCAGGTTTAATGATATAAGTATTCAAATGCTTACATGTTTTTGCTGTTTTCATTCATAATGAAAATAATGAAACACCAATTATTCCAATAATTATGTTTTGATTTTCCCAGAGTTCATAAATTACTAATAAAATTTTCCTATCAGAAGTTCTTTTCCCTGAGGTGTCAAAATTTCATCCCTAAGGCATTCTATACTAGTGAGTCTGGGAGGTCACACAGAACTCAGTCACAGTCTCATGAATCGGTCAGTCATATTAGTACCTCAAACCTGGTTCCTATAAAAACTGAGTGTACATTTAGTTATATTGTTCATCTGCAATACCCCATGTAATTCCATGGAGCAATTGGGTAGTACTGGGGTGGTATCATCACTCTACTGGAAATCAGTGAATGCTACAGTCATTAAAAGAGAGCAGAGGGCACAGTAGTAAGCAACAAATACAAAATATTTTTAATCTAATTTCAATTTTGTAACCACTTTGGAATTTTAATATTACTTGAAGAGATGCAAGAGTCTACAAGACACACACCTAGATTTCATTTAGTTGGCTAGACTTTTCACACTTAAGACAGAAAAGTTGGTATTTTTATCATGTTCTACTTCCCATATCCAAGACCAAATGTTTAAAGTGAGATCTCTTATGCATTTGAAAGTGTTGTCTTCTCTTCTGTGCAATGAGAACACTGACATCTAATGCAGAAGATAGGCATTAAGCAAAGCCAGTCATATTCTCATAGACTGAACCCATTATTTGCAAACAGTCTTCCAACCTTATATTCAGTTAATGGGATGGGAATTGCTGTATGCTTCTATTTTAATTGGGATATCTAAAGTGATGAGTTGTATTTTTGACTGGGTAAGCACAATCCCATAAACAATTGTGCTATCTTTAGATGTAAAATTTTCATAGAATCTCAGAATATGATGAGTTGGAAAGATCACTGAAGTCCAACTCCTGGCCAAGCACAGGACACCCCAAAAATCACATCATGGACCTGAGAGCATTATCCAAATGTCTCTTGAGCTCTGTCAGGCTGGTGCTGTGACCACTTCCCTGGGGAGCCTGTTCCAGTGCCCAGACACCCTCTGGGTGAAGAAACTTTTCCTAGTATATAACCTACATACATACATAGTTTACTATCTTTTATAGTAGCTCTTATTGTCATCTGTAGATAGCAAAACACATCACAAGGGTGACAAAATCTTCATCACTTTAGATGAAATACAATTATGTGGGGGAAATTGTTTTTAAAAAAGAATGAAAATAGAGGCAAGAAATTGGAATTTATGGAGTAGATTTCGTAAAATTGTCTGGAACTGTATGTTCCTGAAGGTATTTTCTTTTAATGCTACTAGGGGGAGCCCCTGACAGCATTCTGTTAACAGAATCCAAATATTGCATCCATATACAGAGGGATATAGATATATACACATCGAGAGATATAAATATATAATTTATAATTACATTAAACTGTAGGAAAAAAGCCCCACAAGACATTACAGATTTCCAAGGACAAGGAAGACCTTTTGTGACATATTTCTAGTATGGAAAGTGAGCCACTAGCAATCTATAGCTCAGCAAAATCCTAAAATGGAACTTAGATCTTTGGTTTGTTGGGGTTTTTTTTTTTCTTTTTTTTTTTTTATGTGAGTTTTAATGAACAGGTAAAAGTTCACTCTACCTATGATTCAAGCAAAGAAATAAATAAACCTGCTGAATCTTGAGATAAAAATCTCTGCTGAGATTGTGTCAGATGGATTTTTAATACCTTCCATACACTATTTTTTCCACTTGCTTTGGGTGGAAATAAGATTGTACACTTAGGTCCTGAATATTATCATATGTAAGGGAGTAGGGGCCTAAAACAAGAAAGAAGGTGTAGAGGGCTGACATGAATATCAGGCTGTGATGTGGCAAAAGATCTTTACACATGTTTGTTATGAGAAACTGAAACCTAGAGATGTACATGTGCTTACCCATCATGGTACATGCAGAGGTGAAATGTGTAGTCAAAGGCTACACTTGTGTAGTGCTTTCAGGAGAGTCAAAAGGATGAGAGGAATTTACCTATGAAACTTCTGAATCACAGAATCACAGAGAGGAGGGCTTTGGAAGGATCTCTTGAAATTATCTAATTCAACCTTCTGTACATAGCAAGGTCAACTGGATTACCTTGCACAAGACTTGAAATGACTGTGAGGTAGATCGTTGTACTGTCCTTGCAACTGTCTATGTTAAAATTCCTTTGTTAGTGTTTTGGTCAATTTCTGTTTGTCAGAATATGCTTTGCAGTCATGAATAACTGAGTTAATTTTCTGTTGCTTAGTGGTACTACCATATTATTGTTTTTTACTGTGGTTTATATCATCATTATATCTGGAAGAACATTTACTTTCTGGAAATGTGAATAAGAATAAAGGCAATTTTTTTACTCAGTAATCATTTTAAAATTAATTCTATGGGTGACTTGTTTGGAAAGATGCTGCAATCTGTTTTATTTATTCATAAATGACTAATTAACAAATCAGTGGGACATTA
The DNA here is from genome assembly GCF_049639895.1 of Pseudopodoces humilis. Taxonomy (NCBI): domain Eukaryota; kingdom Metazoa; phylum Chordata; class Aves; order Passeriformes; family Paridae; genus Pseudopodoces; species Pseudopodoces humilis. Next base: position 86,629,335 of record NC_142202.1, read on the forward strand.
TTCTTGAATTTCTTTTCTTTATGTTTTTGTGTGTGTCTTGTGATTAGTTTAGAGCCCAGAAATCTGTCAGTTTTGTCTAACGGAATCAGAATTTATGCAAGGATCTGGCAGATGCTAGAATGAGGCTGCTCTCCAAGGACACACAAGCCAGGAGCCAAGCATGACCCCCCAGCACAGCCTAAGGAAAGACACCCAAGGCCAGTTCCACTCTCTCTGACCTGGATGTGATCTAGCACAGTCCCAGAAAGGTGAGGTAGCGAGTCAGGAGTGGTAACTATCAACAGAGACCATTCAGTACAGGAGAGTAGCCAGAGCAAGGCTGAGCACAGCCACACCTGGGATGTAGCTCGGGGATGTGCATCCCTGGCCAGCCTGCTCAGGGTGGCAAAGGCCTAGTAGTGTCCTCTGGCCTCACATTTACAAATGCTATAATAAAAATAATTTAGCAATATCTGTAAAAATAAATTCAGTGCTAGGACAAAAGCAATCAACCAAACAAAATACCTAAAAAACAAACCAACGACTTCCACTACATTTGTTTAGGCAGATAAATTTTTGGGCTTGTTGAATTGTCAATACCTGTAAAATTGTCCAAATATGTGCAAAACTGAAGCATTTAAATGCAAATTCTCCTCCTCATTTGGAATATTAGCTAAGCTAAAGCCTTTTTTTTTATAGCTGTAATTGTACCTATAAATGTAAATTTCCCCTCATATTACTAACGGAAAAAACAGGATTTATGCATCATTTATACATAATCTCATGTTGCATTCAAATAATGTATAAGTAAGCAGCAAGAAAAAGTATTGGAAAGGCAGCTAAGTGGCTAGACAGATGGATTATGAGTTCAGAAAGTATCTGAAATGCTGAAAGGAAGCTTGACCTTGACAAAAATGAAGAAAAAATATGAATAACACTGCTCATATATCATATATGTGTACAGTGCCAAACATAATTCTAGAAACGTATCACCTGCTGGTTAATGAAGGATATTATAGACACAATTAGGATTGCATAGGTTAGGACCAGGGATCCCAAACTGCTGTGAATGCCCTACTGGGAAAAGCAAGACTTGAAAATCCTGTACAAATGAGAGCTGCTCTTACTCCTAAATACCTGGTATCACTGCTTGCAACTGCTCTGCAGTGACAGATGCTGCTGATGGCTGTACTTGACAATAAAAATTTTGCAGATGACAAGTTCAATATATTATTTTTTATCTGACTTTAACAAAACATTCTAGAGAAAGATGGTAGACCTTTGCCCTATTTCACATAAAGTGCCACCATTTCTTTTGCCAGCGTTGCAGTAATTTCATTTACGAAGGAAATTTGTAGATAAATATTAGATACTTATGCTCACATTATTCTTGCACTTTTCTTCTGTACATAAAGATATCTGTCAACATAAAGGAGTGATATAAAAAATGTGAAAAATATTTAGTAATGCATTGCACAGAGTGCATGTAATTTTCTGCTGTATGTGGGCTGTTCGTGCTCATGATGTTGTCCTTATTTCTTAACCTGTCCTAAAATATCAGATCTGAAAGGCCTGTGTGCTGAAAGCAGGTTTTTTTTTGTTATTTTCAGCCACTGGTCTAGTAATATGTGGACTCTTCAAACTCTTAGTTGCTATAATCTTAAACCATCACAGTTATAATCACACAAGGACATGAAAAAGACATTAAAATTAAGGTATTTTATTTCATCTGGAAAATCACTTTTCTCATCTTTTAAACTCAAGCATGGAGCTGTAGACTAAATTTAACCTTTGTGCTTTGTAATAGCTTCCTTCGTGCAATATCATATGCATTAAACTTCCTTTTTCAACAGTGGAAAGGTTTATTAATTTTTAAATAAGCTTTCTCCCTCTGAGAATTCTCATGTCTCCTTCCAGTTCTACAGATCTGTCAGCACTGCTGATTGTGACAGTGCTGGTGATGCCATTCCCATCACAACTCCTGGCGCCAAAAGATGACAAAAGCAGCAACTTTTTTTTCTATGTCACTGCAGCAGCAGCAGCAGCAGCTTATTTCTCCATCTGTGAGGAAGGTTTATTATATATTTAAAGCATATATTCACTGCCCTGTGAAGAGCTTTCATAAATTTGGCTCTGACAGTTCTATTCCAGTTCCCATCATCCACACCAAAGCGACTTGATTTAGGTGTGCTGGACATCTTTATAATTTCAATGTCTGATATACTGACAATATTTGTAAGATGTCTATCACATAGGAGTTTCCAGGGATTGATAAATCATATCCTACATAAAGAAAACAAATAAATAGTGCCACAGAATTTTGTTAGAGGTATAAACAAACTAAAAATAAAAATATTTTCATATAGAGATAATTTTAACGGCTGTACATATCTATTCCAGGTAAAGGCTATGAATATTCCCATTATCTGATAGGCATTGTAGTTTGTTCAATGGGTAATATGTAACTTCACATTTAAAGTAGCTGGACATTTTTTTTCTCCTGATCAGAAGACTGCATACAGTGGGAGCTCTAGAAATAGCAACTTCTACAAACAGAGACATCTTCAAACAGCCACAATTAGTGGTCTTTCCATTCATTTGCAACATTTTATTTCTAAACATATTTAGGCAAGTATGCAGAAACTACTGAAATTACACATAATTTCCATTTGAAGATTCAGGATCTGTTGGGCTGGTTAGCTTTTTATCTTTGAATTTTGATAACAACCTGTGCTTTAGAAATCAAAAAGAAAATAATATGGAGTCATTCTGTTTTAAAGACAGCATGGAGGTAAATACTAGGATGCATGATGGCACCCTGCTTTCCTGGAGAAGACTTAACACCTACCTGTCCGTGGGAAGCAGTAAATTAATTCCTTGCTTTGCCTTGTTTGTGTGTGCTGCTTTTCTTTTCTGTAATAAACTGTTTTTATCTCAACCCACGAGTTTTCCAGCTTTTACTCTTCCAGTTCTCTCCCCCATCCTGCTGGTGGGGGAGTAAGCCAGCAGCTGTGTGGGGCTTGGCTGTTGGCTGTGGTTAAGCTAAGACAGGGAGATGAACAAAACATTAATGAGCTACATAGGACATCAGGGCTGTTACAGTGATTGGGGTGGCTGGACCCTTTTGTTTTCAGTTTTTTTGTTACTTTGAATGACTACTAACACTAATCACACTATGATTTTGGTGAAATGTTGACTTCAGCTGAATTTGTCCCTGAGGACCTTAGGAAAGAACTGAAACTGATGTGAAAATTTGGTTTTTCCCAGGAAGACATTTGGCACTTTTCTGAAGAACTGCAGGATATTATTGAGCAGTAGTTAATATACAGCTTGCTTTTATATCTCAAATAAAAAGCACATACATTTTTATTGCAGGAGGAAATATTCACAAAGAAGGTTTAGGTGTATATTTTCCTATAGCTTTGATGCAAGATAATGGGAGGTAAAGAAAAGAACATAGTTCTTTTTCATATTTTCTATGCAAGTTTATTAATTCTGAGGCTGGTGCTTGAAGAGAGATAGGAGAGATCAATTTCCGTCTCTGTGTTTAAGGTGAGTTACTGTACAATAAACAGTTTGAATCCTCGGGTCTAGGACAGAAATGCTGGGAAGCATCTTAACACATCTTATTGGCTCAGGAACCTGCTTGGTTGAGAGATTCCTTATTTCCAAATTCTGAACCTGTCTTGTAGCTTTCTGGTTTTTGACTAAGATGTTGTGTTTTCTGTGCACTGGCAAAACTCAGCTCAGGCTTTTCCCTGGGTAGGCAGAAATTCACATCTTGAAAAGAAATTCATATCTTGAAAATATCACTGAGTCCAGGTAAACAATCCCTGCAGAAATGCTTCTGACATCTACTACATGAAAATGCAAAATATCATCAACAGTATGTTTTAAAATCAGATCCTGAAATAGCTGCTTGAACTTCAACTCAAATTCTAGGCTGAAGTGGAAGTTCTGCAACAGTTTGTTTTTGGTGTTACTTTGCCAGCTGCTTGTTCAGCATGCTGACTGTTTTTGACCCTAGTCTGAGACACATAAATCTTCCCTAGTTCTGTCCAGGGAACACAGGCCCCTGATTCACTGCCAGATACAGTGGCAACCATGCATAAAATTCTTTCCCCTTTGGGAGTCATGCATTTAAAAGTAGCATGGCTGTGCCTGTTACTGGATATACCTTTTGGCTGGATAGAACTGTGGGAGGCAGGAAATGAATTGTAGGGAAGTTCATTCTGACAGTTCATCCAAGCTAGATTTTTTCACATTTTTTTTTCAGGCCACAGACCTTGAAGAAATGCCAAAAGAGTACCACTATGACTCAACTTGTATTCTTTTTTTAGGATGCTTCTTTGCTTTGGAGGCTTAGCAATTCTGTCTAATCCTTCACTGTATTATTAGTCTGTTGCCAGCTTGGTGCTGGCATCTGTTATGGGATGTAAGTAGTTGTTAAGTTTGGGAGTTTCCTTTGTGTCATTAGTTTCTTTATGGGGGGTTTGCACAGAATGTTAGTTTTTGTTTATTCTATTCCTTTAAAGGCTGATCCTTTTCTAGAGGCTATAGGGGATTGACATGTTCTGGAATAATTCCTAGAATCACAAATCCAGGCAACAGAAGGCAACACAGAGGAGGACGAATCCCATGACTGGAGTGCAGTTGTTGTTGGTACCTCCTATAGGAGACTGGCAAGGAAGGAGGGATGGAGGTGCTGCCTTCTGCATCAAGAACTGGATTGAGTGTGAAGAGTTGTCTCTGAAGAGCTGCCATAAGAAAGTTGAAAGCTTGTGGGTAAGAATCCTAGACCACAGCAACAAAAGGAACCTATTGGTCTGTGTCTGCTACAGGTTTCCCTTGATCACGCAGCTTGATGTTCACAGGGTATTGTCTGGGACCCCAGGGTGCTTCAACCACTCCAACATCTACTGGGAAAGTAGCACAACAAGCTCATAGGCAATCCTGTAATGCATGGAGGATAACTTCCTGACCTAGGTAATAGACAGCCCTACCAGAGGGGTGGGTTACTGGACCTGATGGTCATCAATGCAAGTCAGGTCATTGGCGGCATCAAAACTGAAGACAGCCTGGGCTGCAGTGATCGCACACACTGGTGGATTTGCTGTCCTGAGGGATATGGGTCAGGTGAAGAAAAAAGTACCCTGAGTTTTAAGAAAACAATATTTCAGCTCTTCAAAAGTGTTAGTCAGTAGGACCCTCTGGGAAACTGTCCTCAGGGAGAAGGGAGTAGAACAGAGCTTGTGGATCTTTCCACAGAGCAGGAGAGCTCTTGGTTGTCAGAGTAAGAAATCAGGAAAGGAAGGCAAGAGCTCAGCTGGGCTGATTAGGGAACTTCTTTTTAAACTGAAGGGCAAGAAGCAAATGCACAGGGAAGAAGGGACAGGTGCTGCTGACACACCTGAGGGATGGAATACCATCCAGAGGGGACTGTACAGTCTTGAGAGCTAATAAGATCCAACAAGGCCAAGTGCAAGGTCCTGCACATGGGTCAGGACAACCCATGAGTACAGACTGGGAAAAAACTGTGGAGAAGGACTTGAGGGTTCTGATGAATGAAAAACTGGATATGAGCCACAGTGTGCACTTGCAGCCCTGAAGGCCAGCCACATATTGGCCTGCATCAAAAGAGGAATTAGATCCTCTGCTAGCAGGTTGAGGGAGTGTCCTGGGGTGACTTTATGATACTGGTATCCCCAATCGTCTGGTTTATATTATATATTAAATTCTGCACCTTTAAGACTGGCTTTGAGAGCAAGAGAGGGGGAAGAAGAAGCGCGCAGTTTGTGTTAAGGAAAAACATCACTCCCACGCATCCCGCTCCTGGACTGTGGTGTCTGCAGCACGGACAGACAGTGGGACAGAGCTTCTCTCTGGCTTTTAGTTAGTTCTAGCTAGCTGAGGCAGAGGAGTTCCCTGGACCTTTGTTTGTTTTTTCCCAATTTTCTTGGATCTGTGCAAGCCTGCTCTGGACTGAACACCCAGCCAAACCCCGGGAGCTCACGCCTGTGGCCCACCAGGGCCTGGGCCTCGGCACTTTCCAGCGACGGAGGGACTGATAAGAACCTGAGCGAGCCGAGCTACACCACATGAAAAGGACTTTTCTTCCTAGACTTGCCATCCCATCGAACAGCAAGAGGTTTTATTATTTAATATTACTCAATTTCTGTTAAATAAACAGCTTTTTCCACTTCTCTCTAAGGAATTTTTTCTTTTCCCGGACCAGTTAGTGGGGAGGGGCATTTCCCTGGAGAAATCCCCATTTGGAGTTTTCCTTCCTAATTTGCCCTAAACTAAGACAGGGAGGTGATTCTCCACCTCTGTCCTTGTGATACCCCACCTGGAGCACTGCTTCCAGGTCTGAGGGCCTCAACATATGAAGGACATGGGAAGTAAGTCTAGAGGAAGGTCACAAAGATGGTGAGAGAGCTGGAGCACCTCTCCTGTGAGGAAAGGCCAAGAGAGCTGGGGTTACTCAGCCCGGTGAAGAGAAGGCTCCAGGTGACCTCATCAGAACCTTTCAGTACTTAAAGGGACTTACAAGAAAGATGGGGACAGAGTTCTTACAAAGGCATGTTGCAACAGAAGTGGTAGTGGTATTAAACAAAAGAAAGGGAAGATTTAGACTAGGTAAGAGGGTGATGAAACACTGGAACAGGTCGTCCAGAGAAGTGGTGGATGCCTTATCCCTGGAAACATCCGAGGTCAGGTTAGATAGAGCAGCCTGACTGAATTGAAAATGTCTGTGCTTTTTGAAGGGAGGATTGGACTAGATGACATCTGAAGGTGCCTTCCAACATAAAGTATTATATGATTCTAAGGCAAAGAGCTGTTTAAAAATAAAAATGAAGCAAATTTTGACATCAACAGACAAAGGAATTTTACAAGCCTGATTTTGATGGTGGTCTTTCAGATTGATTTAGGAGGGAACTCTTCTAATCAACACTACAAAAGTTCTTTACCAGTAATGGTGACATTAGGGTCTTTAGTGCTTCTTTCCCAACACACAGAAAAAGAAAGGTTGATAACTGCTGAAGTTGCTGCTATACAGAGATATCAGTAGCTCCAAATCAGATGGATTAGGTTTACCTTACTCTATAGAAAATAGACTTCAAAGAAATATTGCTGAGCTAGAGATAGAACTTCTGCTTATGCAGTAGAAATGTAGGAAGAAACAATGAATAAACTAAAAATTAGTGAAGTCACAGGTCAAAGTCACTATTCTATTTTGTAGTGGATATTAAAAATACCATCTTGTGCAAAAATCTCTGGTTTTAAAACAATGTTCCATTGCCATATCCTTCAGAATGCAGTATGTCCTGTAAGGGATGAGACCTGAACATTACTTCAAGACTGAAGACAGAGATTGAAAGTGTTAAACAGATAAATGGACCTTCTGCTTCAGACTTCAAAAAAATACAATCAGGTGTCGTGGCCTGGGCGGTGGTTCCGGGTATCACAACTTTCCCAGAGAAGCATCCTCGGAAGGACACTCTTGGGTGCACAGGCACTCCTTGCCCTATCAGGAGTGACCTCAGCTCTGAGCCTTGAAAAGGGTTCTTGAGTGATTGCAGCTCTTTGGGCAATGTCTGGGTGACACAGAACAAGACAAGAACAAGAACAGGACAAGAGCCTCATGTGGTGTTCTGCAAGGAACCATTATTCTAAGTCCAGGGACATGGAGAACTCTGGCTACTGTGAATGGATGAAGGACCACAGACTGGATAGTCAGAGGGAAATAAGGATTTATATAGGAGCATCAGGACAAGTCAGCTGAGGGTTTGGGGGTGGAGCAAAGGGAAAGGACCAATGGGGTACATAGAATTTGCATGGGGTACGTAAAATTTGCATGTGCTGCATGGCATGCTGGGCAGGATTCCTTTTGTTGCCCCAACAAAGAAAGAACTCATCTAGGAACATTCCCTCCAAGGCAGAGTTGCGGGTTCTTTGTTAATCAGCTCACCAGCCTCCACAAATAGGAGGATCAGCTTTACAGAGAAAGGAGGATAATGAACATTTCTGGAGCTGTTATTTGAGCAAAGGATAAAAGCAGAGATAGACGTAAGTGGTGTCATTAGATGTGGAATTTGGATTCAGCTCCAAGCAGGCTGCCATATTTTAATTTTCAGAAAGATGTTAAAGTCATCCAAAAGAACCAGAGTAATGTAATTGGATTGAAAATATGATTGAAATAGCTCTTTGAACTCAAGAGCTGGTAAGAAGAAAGGGAAGAGAAGGCTGTTGCCAGAACATGAATCTCAGTTCACTAGTAGTTCCAATATCGACTAAGAACTAAAATATTAATATAAAGACCTTGATAATTAAAAAGAAAAATATAATGTTTCAGTAATTAATGGGAAATACAGAATGTATTAGAAAAACAAAGCATGTCACTAGATGTCTAGCTCATATAGAATATTATCTAGAGTGTTTGATTTTGTCACCAGAGTGCAAAATTGTTATAAATATGTCTTGTCTAAAATAAAAATACCCATATATGGCCTTTTCCTTAATGCTGCAGTTTAATATTATAAAATACCTTTATACTACTGGGCAAAAGTAGAGGTTTTTGGTTTTATGCCAGCAGTGCCATAACCTTGGCAATGAATTTGAAATCTGTCTAGTTAACTTTACTTAACAAAAATCTGCTGTGCATCTGTAATAGTCTCTCTCCACATCCATTCAGACACAGTGGTGGCCTGATGTTGTACTTATAAAACATGCAGATCTTTCTTAATGACACTCCAGAAACAGATCCTTATATGAAATTAAGAAAAAAGCCCCACTCCTCTTAATTCTCTCTGTCAATAATATTCTTTATAAACATGAAGGAAATTATAAAGGAAGAAATATGTTTCTCAACATATTTCCCATGGAATGTTATATTTCTAACAGAATTTCATATGAAGCTTAAAGACCAATTGAGAAAGTTACCTCTGATTCAATGGATGTGATAGTGACTTGTAAAGTGTTCTTATCACAGCAAATTCTCAAAAAGCTATTAATGTTGGTGTATTCACTTTTCATCATATGTCTTGAAAAGGGCATTGTTTTTTCTCCAGTAAGTTGAAAGTCTGTTCTTCATCTGGCTCTGAGTTTGGTAAGCACTGGTTATTAGATTTGTAACTGTTGTCCTAAAAGATAACACTTGCTGTATTGACTGATTGCCAAACAGTGACAGAAGAAAACACAAAACAAACCAAAAAAGACCTGCCAAAGAGGCCAACAAAAATAACTCCCATACTAATGTAGATATCATCAAATGCTTCAAATGACGTGAGCAATCACTGGTATGGCTGCCAAGCTGAGAAAGAGTGAATGGATTAATTTTTATTTCTCGGATTTTCCAGAGACTTCTGAATATTGGATTGTCATTTCCTATAGTGAAAATTACTATAGTAATTTCCTGCCTATAGTGAATGTGCTCTCATATTAGGCACTGCAGAGCTCTGTTTTATTTTCCCTTTGTTAATCACTTAATGAAGTTACAGGAATAGCAGGGGAAGAAGCAGAAATTATCGTTTCTTCAATGAAAGGAAAACAAAGTAGAAAAAGCTTTTTAGAAAACAAAATGTTGTCTGAATCCAGTGTGTGGCTTAGGCAATAATACTAAGTACCTGTTACAGTTTTTCCTTTTGCTTTAAGTCCTGTTTGGACAAAGATGACATGAGTGATGGCTTATTTTATGGTCAAGCAAAGTGTTAGTTTAAGGTGAGAATACTGAAAGAATTTAAATAATATCAGATTTTTATTTCAAAACTCTTTAACTGATGCTTACAGAGTTTCAAATATTATCAACCTCTAGTCTGACCATGAGTCTCATCTTACTTCTAAATAAATGTTATAGTCCAGCACAAAGCCTATTAATGTAATAGGCAACAAGCCAAAATTGAAGAATAGTGGCTGGAACTAGAACCAGACCTTTCATTTGGAAACAGATGGGGATTATGTTGAAAGACATATAGGAAGAAAGAATTAAACAAAACAAACAAACAAGCAAACAAACAAACAAACAACAAAAAAAACCCTAAGGCTATGAGGTACGGTAAAAAATATCAGAAAAAAAAAACCCTTCAAAAAAACCCCAAAACCAGAAAACAGAACCCCAAGGCTCAAACCTAATTAAATATTTTGTTATCTTTCTTTTCTGATACACCTTTAAACAATGTCATGACCTTTCACTTTAAACAGATTGACTAGACACTCACTTTTATATGCAAGAACATCCTCTCTAGATCTAGCCCTGAAACATTTTGACTTTTGCACTTATGTTTGATTAAATGTAGTTAAAATCCAATTGCATTCAACTGATGTACTTTGAAATATTAAACATAACCAGCATATGATTGCACAATAGAATAAATTTAAAAAGCAAATTTAGTAAGTTGTTCAAGGAAAGATGGATAATTCTGGTTTGTTTTTCTGTTCTGTCACTGATACTTTTAGATCTATTTACTGTAATTAGTGGCCTAGATATCTACCTTGTTAAACCAGAGGGAAGTTTATCTTCAGTATTGTTACACCCTAACTTGAGACAATGTGTTGTCATTCTGCTTTGCTGTTTCTTGTATAAAAAAGAAAATGTGGATTTTAGAAAATATCTGTTGATACAAATCACGATTAATAGTGAAATATGCAACAGATGGTGAAACTTATAATCATTCTATCAGACTAATAGTATACTGTCTTCATTTTGGAATTTGCTTTTCCCAAAAGATGCTGTTGGGCTGAAGCCATATTGACAGCTGGTGTGTTCCTAATGTAGTTAGTTTGATATACCTCATCTATTAAATTCTGTGCATTTTCCAAAATAACAGATGACAAGTGCAATTGACCACCTGGGAAAATGCATCTTCAGTAGAAAGCTTAAAATGATCTTTCCTTGTGTGGGATTGTAGAGCTATGTAGTGCTTTTCTATTTTGGGTGACATCACAAACTATTAGTATTCTATCTTCCTTCTAAAAGTACAGTAGTTTTTGTACACACAGAGTGATCAAAAATTATCTCAGGACAACTAACAGATGCTATAACTATCATGCTTTTGGAAAACCGTGACATGCTTATCAGCTCCTCTCTTCAAATGCATTTAGGAATCATTTTGCAGGGACTGAATTATCAGACTCAGGAAGTAATGGTGTAAAGTGAGTACAGAATGTATCCAGCAGAAAGCTGTGTAATAGATAGACATTTAAAAGAATCAATAATTTTTCTCTCAGGTAACATACAGTGATATATTTACTAGAAAATATTGTGTTAGTTTGTTGTGTTTTTGTTTTTGTTTTGTTTTTGTTTTTTAATGAATGCACAACTGCATGTTATTGTTCTCATTAGTAAAATAAGGAATAAAAATTGTTTATAGTTTTGAAAACATGTAAAGTAAAATTTGTATATATTGTGCATAATTAAAATTTGGTCATATCCAAAATTCTCAGACTTTTGAAAATAAATTATTTTTAAAGGTTTTTCAGTTAGTTTATTTGTGATGCATTTATATATATTTATATTCTATCTATCTATCTATCTATCTATCTATCTATCATCTATCCATATATACAATAAGCCTGTGTAATTATTAATTCAAAAGGCTAGTTCCAGCAGCAGGCATGCCTCTACTATTCAGCTTACTCAGCTTTTCTTATTATATACCCAGGATAGGGATGTTTTGGAGAAGGATTTAGGAAAATATACAAGGCATTGGACTGGTATCATACTTTGGAAAAAACTAATTGGCTCACTAAAGCAATGTCTACTGAGCTGTTGACTCTTGTATGGGGTGGTGGACCCATGACTGAGGTATACACTTTTTCTGAGAACCAGTCCTAAAGTAAGATGCTGACCCTACTCATTGTTCAGGGAGTCACCTGAAGATTGGACAGAGAAGTGTGCGGGGGAGACCAGCGGCAGGACACACTGCCAGGGCAGGAGTGTGAGCTGCTACTGAACATGGGTGAGGAAAGATAATCTTGGATCATCATGGTGGTAGAGTAGCTAGAGTTTTTTAAAACTGAAAAACTGCTTGCTTAGCTGGGACCTGGGAGCTGTTCGCCTGGGACACACGACCAGTAACAAGAGGAAGAAAGGCTGTGCATGAATTAATGTATCGTTCCTGTGGGGGGATGTTCGTTTTGATTCCAGAGGGTCAATCACACCTAGTGAAGGTGAAATGGAAAGAAAGATTGTCTGGTAAATCCTGCTTGAATTTTGAACTAGATGTTTAGCCAAGGAAATACAAAGTCTGTAAGAAAGGACTCAAGTTTTGGGGCATGAGGGGGTTGTTTTTCTATTTAGAGCTCAGTTTCATTATTGTGTTTCAAGGTGGATTTTGTAAAAGAAAAGAAGTGCGGGTGGAAGGAGAGAAGGAAAGAAGTTCAGTAGTGAAACAATCCAGTAACACAAAATATAAATGAAACAATCAGTAAACTGATGAAATCAAAGGCCTTTTAGATAACTAAATTACCAAGAAGGCATTCTAGAGGAATTATTATTAAAATCAATGTCAGCAAAATCACAGAGTCAGTGAATGGGTAAGGTTGGAAGAGAGTACAGTGAGTCGTCTGTCCAACCTCCCTGTTTAAGCAAATTACTATGGAATTATTGCCAAATATAGCAATAAAATAGAAAGAGTCTGATACTTAAACTCTTATGTTACCCAAAGTTTACCCATAAAAGTAGTTTTCTAAGGGGGTGATTTACTCAAGTAAGTACCAATAGGAGTTAGACCCGAATAATGTGATCCTGAGTAACTGCTTATTAAAAAAAAAAAACAGAGTGTTCCCTTTTGTGACTATAACCTAAAACTTCTGCTCAAGATATTTCAACAGAGACCCAGAACTCATTACAGTCTTTTTTTTCTTTTTTTCTTTTTTTTTCTTTTTTTTTTTCTTTTTTTTTATGGATGTTGAATGGATATGCTTATTTATTTTGAATTTCCCTTTACAAAGGCTGTGGCAAAACTGCATGACTAGTTCCTCATTGTTTCTTCTTCTCTTAGTTCTCTGCAGCACTATGCAGCACTCTTACACTAAAGTAATAGTTTGAAGAACCATTATTTCTCCCAAAGGATTTTTAAAGGCAGAAATCTGTTTTACTACTTCATATCATTATCTGAATAGGCTAATACAATGAAACAGCCTGGAAGATAGGGATGAGGTGGGGGGCTTCAGGTCAAATGTTTCATATTTAATTTCAGTCCTTCAAAATTTTGGTACAAAGAGTAAAGGTATCGAAGTAATACCTGAAAAGACTTTTGAAATATCATTAGACTGCTGTCATACATAACATTGTAAGAAATATAGCTGTCATCTTCCTCTCTGTCCTAATCATATATTTTATTAATAAAATAATACTTTAAATGTTAGAAATAATTTTTAAATGTATTTTTTCTTCCTGCATTTTTTAAACTTCTTTTTCTACTGTCTTCATAGGACATATGTCTCCACAGATTCCATTTATGCAAAATAACATTTTTAACATTTATTTTGAAATCTTTTGCTAGGTAAGTAGAAAATCAGTGCAATATTGCATGGGTGTAATCAAAATGCTATAGAGTGGCACACTTCTGCTTTCACTCGTACCCATCCACTATTAGGAGCTTATTACAGTGAAAAGAAGTGTAAGTTAAGAACAGTTAGAGCTCCAAAAATAAAACACCTTAGAAAGAGGAAAGGTTGGAATCTTAATACATAGTGAGTAGTGCTCAGACATTATGGAGGCACTCAGATACTATGTTTAAGACTGCCAATATGTGAACCTATGTAGATGGATGATGGCAGACACTGACTCATCAGATTTGTCATCTCCCTAATTATAAACAATTTTCAACAGTTTTATGAGTAGAGTGTCTAAAAAGTTCTTTAATCACAGCCATCTAGCAAAATGAATCAAAATAACATTGATATTATTGCATTGAACTAAGTATGGAAAGAGATGGCTTTCAGATACTTTACTGAGGAACTTAGGATACAAACTTGGATGGATGGATGGATGGATGGATGGATGATGGATTGCTATTCATCCCTGTCTTAAACATAGGTTATTGTGATGAAGATTAAAGTGCATATGTTCTCTCACTGGGTGAATTTCAGCAAAGTATAAGTAACCAATCAAGCATTCAAAAAAAAAAAAAAAAAAAAAGGTGGTTTATTTTACTATTTAAGATCTGTACCTTTTCCCTCTAGCATAATGACACCACTGAAAAATGGGCACAATATAAATGTGCATATATTATAAAAACACATTTGGAAATTTTATTTAAATCCTAATAATTCATATGAATCCTAATAATTCTTGTGAACAAAAATTTGGGCCTAATATTTCACCATATTGTTTCAGGTTTATATATTTTGTCTTTCTGATTTCCCATAGTGTGTTTCATATTTGTTTGTTTTAGTATTAGTTTATAGATTTTTTTTGTTTCTTTGTTTTCCACAGAAAGGTTCACAAATGCTCTTTGCTGCACTTAATAGGATTGCATTAGGTTTAAAGACAGAGTACTACAATATAGTGTTGAGTTATTTCAACGTCCTTTCTAATGGAAGAAAAAAAAAAAAATTATATTGGACATCCTTCATTAAGGCATGTCTAAGGTGCCTACATATAGTAGGAAGGATCTAATTGCAGTTTTAATAACAGAACTACTTAGGCAAATATCACAATTTGCTTTCCTACCATTTATAATTATTGCCTAGGGTTCTGCTTCTGGCCATTGTCAATGACTGATTTTCAACACACTATAGCAAGGGAGCTGCTCTAACACAAATAAAACCCCAATTTGTGCAATTAGTGTTATTTTCTTCATGACAAAAAATGAGCTTCATCCATTCCACCTGTGTCCAGACCCTACTGATTACCAAATGTGGCTAACATCAGGCACAATGCTAGATTTAAAGTCATCCTTATTTTAAGAATAGAAGCAGCTGAGGGGAAGTGCCCTCAGCTACCTGAAGGGGAAATTAAAATCATAGCTGCCTAGCATAGGTAACTTGTGGCCAAAGAAACATCTGTCTGGAAGCAGACAAGCCAGAGACAACACAATTACCTGTAAGAGAGTGATGTTCATCTTTGTGATAAAAAATCATCACAGCATTGTCTTGTAGCCTTCCTGGCATGCAAACACTCAGGGGACACATTTGGGCAGTGGGTGTGGTGATGAGGGATGGACAAATGCCAAATGGAGGCATTTCCTATGTTATCACTTACAGGACTGATGCTGGTGCAAGGGTATATAAGGAATTGGTTTGTGACGTAAGGTTGTAGACTCCTTATAGGACTGCTAACAGTGGTAAGGTTCTGTGGTGGGATCCAACCAGTGCATTGCTCATTAATATATTTTTAAATAAGTATTTAAGCAAAAATGTATCTTTACTTTTCCTCACAGAGTAATTTCTAAATTTGTCCTAGCTATCAAGGGACTTTTTTTTTTTATATTTTTTTCCCCCTCAATAAATAACTGGAAGGCTGAGTTTTTTCTCCAGCTTTACTTTTACTTATTATGGCTTCTCTGCCAGAGGTTTCTCTGATGACAACAGTGTCAGGAGAGCAGGATTTGGGTTCTCCCTACAGAATTGAATTTGCAACCTGTATAGAAAAAAAAGCAGTTGCATAACATTCTCATTTAATATCCCTCACATTTCTGCCCTTCTCAAAAATGAGTAAAAATTTACTTTTTTTCTCAGAATAAATACTGTCAGCTGATTAGGAAGCCAAACCATTTTCTTAGGTAACTGAATAGAGAAAATGTACACTAACTAGCAATAAGCATAGCCACAAACAAACTAATAAAAATAAATATTTTATATTTTGTAGATCTTCTAACCAATCTTAAACTTTATGTATGTACCTACTTTCCTTACACATCCTTCCACAATGCATTATTTTTTATTCCATTTAATGCAAATCTTTAGTCCCCACCAGTTTTAGGGCAAGGAATCAAAACCCAGAAATAGAAGGAAAATAGGTAGTTGGTTAGTAAAAACAAAAGAGAAAGAAGAATACCTGGTCTGTCCATATGCTTTTGTGGGAGAGACATGTTTCGTTTGATATGCCACACACACAACTCACACACACACAAATAGTGAGAAAAGTAATTCATAGATTAATGAGTAGCTTAACCCATATACATATGTGTATACATAAAGAAAGAAAAAACAAGAATATCAATAAGATTATGACCTGAATTTTCCTTCTGTTATCAATTTATGATGAATGCAAGGACAACGTATTTTAATGACTGCAATAAAGAATTTTAAAAGGATAAAAAGCTGTCTACATCCAGTAGACACTCATATTTTTTAAGCACCATATTAATCTCACTAGTTAAATTATACACAGGAAAAAAAAATCAAGAAAGCATGTATACCACAACACCAAAAAAAGTGGACTAGAGTAATTTAAAAATCTTTAAATCTCAGTATTTGGCTTACTTTCTATTCCTTCTTTTGAGCCCTGGCTGCAGTCTAAGAATAGCTTACAAATTCTGCTCAGTCTGGACATTTGGATTGTGAAGTGTCAAAAACGGAAGCGTTTCACTTGGCATTGTGAAAATCTTAGAGGTACCAATTTACTATGCTCAGAAGTGACTGGAGAAAAATTTCTTATCTTCTTATTTTTATTCTACTGCTCTCTCTTCTTTAATCCTCCCTAATCCACTCAAAAAATTATCAGCTAGGATTTTGCCCATGTCAAGTTTTTGAACTGAGGGTGGTTTTACTCTAGCTTTGTTCTCAGAAGCATGACGGCCCTTGGATCACTTTTGCAGCAGGAATTGAATTTTTTCCCCACTCTCATAACTCAGAGAGAATTGCAAAAGGATTTTAGATTAAAGCCACAGAAGGACTATATCAACCAAATCTTACCTTACCCTTTCATGAAGATTTCCCACTCAGGTGCTGTCTGACACATAGATGTTGATGCATATAAAACTTAAAATTACCTACATAGTTACAGGCTTGCTGTGAGGACCAAACTACCTAACCCCAAGCAGGTGACTGGGCATTGCTGCAGTACAGAAACTAGATCTCATATAAAAATAGCAAGGCATACTTGTATTTAGCTCTGCAAAGATCATATCTAAAAATCCCATGAGTATTGGACATATAATTTGAAAGAATTTCTTAAAATATTAAGACCAGAGTTCTCCTGTCATAGTCAATTATCTGATATATAAACAACTTTAAATAAGCTTGTTTTATTCTTGCCACTTCAGCTCTCACTTGCTGATGATAAGGAGCCTTTGTTTAATTTCCTGTGTTTCATTCTTGGTGAATTTACACCTACTTGTTTATTTGCCAGCATAAATTAGTTCCTTGTTGTCCTTATACATTTGCAAATAGTAACCATATGCTTTTTCTTCTTTTCAATAAAACCTGTTCCTAGAATGCATATTTGACTGAGGTCTGAACCCAAGAGCTTACCTTTATCTACACTCCCTAACATAAAATCCTTACAGGCCTGACGTGCTGATTATAGTATGGTATGTTGTAGCCTCCTCTGTGTCAAGCTGGGGATCATGTTGATAAACACCAGAATGGTGAATAATTAGAAAAGCTATGATTGAGAACTGTTTAAAGAACTTTTGTTCTCTAACCATCTGTTTAGGCAGCTGCTAATTATCCCAGTACCATGCCATTCACAATCAAAAAGTCTCAATGAAAAGGCAGTACTCTTCAGGCTCAGTATTGGGACTGGGGCTGTTTAACATCTTTGCCAAGGCATGAACAGTGGGATTGTTTGATGACACCAAGTGCAGTGCAGTCCCCAGTCTTAAGGAAGTGGATACCATCCAGAACTAATTGCACAGGCTTGAGCAGTGGACCTGGAGAACATCACAAAGTACAACAAGGCCACATGCAAGGTCCTGCACATGGGTTGGAGCAATCCCAAGCAGAAATTAAGTGCAACCCTGGGGAGAATGACTCGGGGTTGTTGATTGCTGAGAAGCACAATGTGACCAGGTGATGTGCATTTTCAGCACAGAAAGCCAAATGCATCCTGGATTACATCAGAAGAAGTGGGACCAACAAGTTGAGGGAGGTGATTTTCCCATTCCATTCTTGTGAGATCCCACCAGGAGAGCTGCATCCAGTTCTTGGGCCCCAGCACAGGAAGAATGTTGACCTGCTGGAACAAGTCCAGGTGATGGACACAGAAATTACCTGAGGACTGGAGTACCTCTGCTTTGAAGACAGTGGAGAGAGCTGGAGTTGTTGAGCATGGAGAAGAGAAGGCTTCAAGAAGAGCAGCCTTTCAGTGTCTAAAAGGGACCTACAAGAAAGCTGAAGAGGGGTTTCTACAGGAGCCTGTAGTGCTTGGACAAGGAGAAATGGCTTCAAATTGAAGGAGGGAATGTTTAGACTAGATATTAGGACAAAATTCTTTGTTATGAGAGTTGAGATATAGGAAGAGGTTGCCCAAAGAAACTGGATACCTCATTACTGTAAGTATTCATGTGGGATACAGCTTGGAGCAACTTGTTCAAGTGTAATGTGTCCCTGCACATGGGGTAATGGGACTGGGACTAGATATCTTTAAGGTCCCTTCCAATTCAAACCATTCTGTGATTCATTGATTCATACCAATTATAGAGGATGAGAGGAACATTCACACAAGATCTTATTTTAGAAGGTTCTATTACTCTTTTATTTCAGGTTGTGACTGATGACCAATAGCACAATCAACTTTGCTATAGACAGGTGGAATTTTATGCTGATGGCTGGCTTCAACAAGCAACATCTATCTGCTAAAAGGTATTAAGAAGTGGTCTCAGCTGTGGGAAACAGCTGCAAACAACTCCCGCATGCAAACAGGTGGCCTTTAATTGCACACAGACTAGAGAAAATGAAGCGTGCTCTCACAGGTGTTCACTGGAAGTAAGCAGTAGTGATTGCTGCCTTCAGGTAGGTGGTGAGAGGCCCTAGGTCTAGTGTTTGTCATTGAGTGTTTCTCCCCTGGAGTTAGCCCATCTGACTGCAGATGAAAGAAGCTACTGCCTTTTAGGAAGCTTTGCAACATCCACCTCCCTGCACACCTGGGTACTCAATGTGTTCTCATTTAGATTCAAAGGCAGTAACTGTACAAAGTCAACATCTCGGGATCATTCCTTGATCGCTGCAGCTGTGAGAAATTCTTGCCCCTGTTCCTATCTGCAGGCATCTTCACAAGCTATTTGATGGACCAAAAAATACATACAGTATTACAGAAAAGATCCTTAGTACATATTATGAAATTAAGAATTCCTTTATTCAGTAAGTAAAACCTAGTCTGACAAATTATGGGATTATTTTTCCACTTTTATTATGTCACACTGGCATTCTGTAGAATTTCAATGACTAATATATGCAAGCTTTTCTGTTTCTCAGCAGTTTTCAGCTAATGAGACCACAACTTCTTGAAAAATTTCTTCTCATTAGTTCCTAAATGAAAGATATTTTAGTCTTCAATGTTTATTCCATTTCTATTGCTATGTTTCTCAGCTAAAAAAAAATTCTTCCTCCCAATGTAACCTATCAGAAAAATTTATCAACACATACATAATTTTTGTGCCAGGAAAATTAAAAAGAAAGTTGTACTGCATCACTCCATGGATATTTCTTGAGGGGTTCAATAGACAGCACAGATAGTTTTGCAATTACTGATTAAAAAATCTTGACCTTTCAGTGCCAGATTTTAGCCTATCCATAGCCTGAGATGGGTGTTACTGGTTTAACTGCTGTGCCATGGGCAGTGACTGCTGGCTCCCCTGCTCCAGCTCCAGCTCTGGACACACACTCCCCCCCAGTCCCTAGGTCACTGTCTGCCAAACAGTGTCCCTGTGTGCAGGGGGACACTGTCAGGCTGCACTGAGAGAGGAAAGTGAGCTGTTATTAAAAAAAACCTAAGAAAACTAAACCAAGACAAGAAAACAAGAAAACTAAAACTCACATCCAGGCAGAAGGAAATCTCTCATTTTTCCAATTGAATACCATAGGCCTCTCTGTAGAGACCTCAATGCTGAAAATTTCCTGCATGCCTCCTACACCAGCTAAAACCATCCTTCTGAGAATATGGAGGAATATTAGAATGATGAGCACAATACCTGAGGAAAGGGATAAATAATGGCAGGTTTGACATATATAACAACTTTTACCTTTAGTATTACTAGTAAGATCTATATTGTGTTGATTAGATAATTTAGAAAGTGACTGTTAGTATTATTGTAGCGGGACTAATAATTATGTTTATTACATTTTTCTACATTGGTATAACTTTTAAGACAACTAAAAATGAATTCTCAACTTCACATATATGTTATACCCCTCCTTTCCTTTAGTTCATAGAATGTTTTAACTGTTAAAAGCTTCACTAGATGTTTCATCTTAGTAGACCTATTTCAGTATGATGTATCCATTACTACTCTTCAGTTAATTCCCTATACTCAGTTTCTTTTTCAGTCTATTTCTCCACTTTCACTCACCTTTTCCTATTTGACACCTTTGCAAGTATATATCTGAAATCCAGACAGCTTAGATCTGCTGCCTTCTTTTATTTAATAGATCTGTAGTGACATCCAAACATGAATGAAATTGATCAGGAGTGATCCAAATTTACTAATCTTTATGCCACTTTTTATTAATGTCTCCAGCCTTTTGTTCAAACCTTTCTAAAGCAGGAGACTACAACTCAAATGAGTGGTCAAGCTCCACTTTTTAGACTGAATATGTCTGTAGTTCTCAGTGATCTACTTCAATCTCTCTCAGGTATTGTCATGCCTATACATATCACTTCCTTTGAGGATTCACTCTACTTGGCCTTCATACTTTCTTTTCTGCATGAAAGACAGAAAATAGGGAAAACTGAAAAGCGAAGAAGGAAAGGCAAGCAACATATGCAATATATGAAGTCATACAAGGAGCATCTGATGTCACTTGGCTTGTTCAGCCTGGAAAAGAGGAGACTGAACTCATTGCAGCATGCAGCTTCTTCACAAGGGGGAGAGGAGGGGCAGGCACTGATCTCTTTTCTGTGGTGACCAGTGACAGGACCCATGGGAATGGCCTGAAGTTGTGTCAGAAGAGATTTAGATTAAATGATAGAAAAATCTGTTTCTTCACCTGGAGGATGGTTGGGCACTGGAACAGGCTCCTGTCCAGGCTACAGGACTGCTGTGCTGGTCGCAGCACCAAGCCTGACACAAGTTCATGAAGCATTTGAACAATGCTCTCAGGCACATGATGTGATTCTTGGGGCTGTCCTGTGTAGGGACAGGAGATGGACTTCAATGATTCTTGTGGGTTCCTTCCAACTCAGCATATTCTGTGATCCTAAATTTTTTTCCATTAATTTGCTGGTCTAATGGGAAAACTCAGCTTGCATAGTTTAGCCTAATCAGTATAAAAGCAATTTTTCAATATATTAGCATTAAATGTCCACCAATAAAAGCAGAACAAAAGATATATCACAATATTTGACACATAAAATATTATCAAACACATGTTATCAAACAGTTTTATAACAACCTTTCTGTAACTCATCCCTGAAAACAACAATCACACACTGGCTGAAATGTAACCCACCTAGTGTGTAGGTGAGGATCCACCACATGCAGATTGTTCTGTGAAGATGCAGATGCACTAGCTGAGCAGGTACCTCTGCACCCCACTAAGGCACCATCTGTTGGCAGGAGCCCCATTTAGACCCACATACACTTGAAGCAGAGGTGGCCCCACACTGTTCCTGTGGTGTAGGCAAGTTGTAAGCTGCGTCCTAAAGGAAGTACTGAATCTGGTCAAGATAGGGCTGGGGATGCACAGATGATGTTCTGCAAGACCCAGCTAGAGTCACTGCTCCCCATCCTTCTCCAAGGCCTCTGCCCCCAGCTTTTATACATTTCTTTGTTTCTTTTATATTTCTTACATGTTGAATCTTTTGTACCTCTTTGTAATTCCCTGGTTAATATTTAAAACCTCCTCTCAGACAGCTTTTCATGTTTGGTTTACACACACACTCTTGCACTAACATTTCTATCTTAAAGAGTGGCCTCCGCATTCTTGCCATAGACAAAGAGAAAATACATTGTTTTGTTTAAAGCAATGGACTGAAGGCTACATTTGGCCTACTTTGCTACCAAGGGCAAACCGAATTCTTTGTTGTTTCTTAAATGTAAGTGGCATATTTGCTATTCTGAAATCACACAGCACTAGCCCTGGTTCAGCAGACACATTAAAGATCATCACTTGCTATAACTGTGATTGCATGTGCCAATTCTAGCAATACTATTGGGTTGACATTGTCAGGCTCCTCAACTGAAAAATATTTTTTACAAAGCTTAAATTCTATTCTCATTACATATATGACAGTTTTCTTTTTTCTTTTGTATATGAACTCAATATCCCACTTGTCTTTGCTATGCAGTTCTCTTTACTAAAATCTGATACAAAGGTTTTGGGATATCTTTAGACATCTGAGAGACATACTATCATTGCTATATGGCCTATCCTCCTAACTATACACCCCCATTAGATAGAAAACCCAGTTGTTTTATCCTTATTTTTAGGAGAATAAATAACAAAAAATTGCAATGTTATTATTTCTTTTGAAAACAGATATTTTCATTCTTGCCAAGTCTGTCTTTATTTCTATTTTTGTAGTCTCTGAAAGTATTTTTAGACAAATCCTCTTTTCCAGTTTCTTTAGTCTCTCAGCTTATTCCTGATATTTCTTTTGTCTTGTGGTCTTGCAATATTTTGTGTCTTTGAGTAAAGACCAAACATGGAAAACATTTTAGAAGGCTCTTAAAAGTTATAAACCTTTTTATTTCTAATGAAGAAGTAATAAGGGGGGAAAATGGCTTTATATTATTTACTGCTTAGTATATTTTAATACATCCAGTCTCATGCTAATTGAGATATTAATGCCATTGTTACAAAAACATAATTCTACACATGCATTTATGACAACTAGCCATCAGAGTGAACTGTCCTATACTGCTCCTTATTGGAAAGCAGAGAACTAAATGGACATCAAAAAGTAGAAAGTCAAACACATAGTGTGTCTCACTAAAGTTATACAACTAACTTGCAAAAAATCCAGCAATGGAGAATCAAATTTCTGAAATTCTCTTGTATTCACATCAAGAATTCTGACATTTGTGATTACAAATTAAACTGAGTTGGAATAAATCCTCAAGGATCATCAAAGTCCAACTCCAAGTTCTTCACAGCACAACCCCCAGGAATCTCACCATATGCCTGAGAGTACTGTCCACGTGTTTCTTGAGCTCTGTCAGGCTGGTACAGTGACCACTTCCCTGAGAGTCTGTTCCAGGGCCCAACCACCCTCTGGGGGAAGAACCTTTTTCTAAAACGCAACTTAACCCTCCCCTGACACAAATTCAAGCCACTCCCTTGCATCCTGTCACTGGGCACCAGAGAGAAGAGATCAGTGCCTGCCCTTCTCTTTCTCCTCACGAGGAAGTTGTAACTGCAGTGAGGTCTCCCCTCATCCTCCTCTTCTCCAGGCTGAACAGACCAAGTGCCCTCAGCTGCTTTTCATACAGCTTCCCTTCAAGGCCCTTCACCGTATTTGTTACCCACTTTTGGATGTTCTCTAATAGTTTAATGTCTTTCTTATATTGCAGTACTAAAACTGCCCTCAGCACTCAAAGTGAGGCTGCTCCAGCTCAGAGCAGAGCAGGACAATCCCCTCCCTTGTCCTGCTGGCCTTGCTGGGCCTGATGCCCCTCAGGGCAGGGTTGGCCCTCCTGGCTGCCAGGGCACTGCTGACATGTTTTCAACTTTCTGTCAACCAGGACCCCCAGATCCCTTTCTGTCACTGCTTTCCAGCATCTCATTCCCCAGTCTGTACATTCAACCAGGGTTGTCCCAGCCTGGGTGCAGAATCCAGCATTAGTTTCTCTTGCATCAGTGGAATTTCCACATAAGGTCAGGATTATTTATTAGTGGACTTAGTGAAGGGTGTTCCAGCAGTCACAGCCAGACAAAAGTAACTGTGAAGCCATTTCAGACACTAAGAATGGGTTTCAGAAACACTAGGAGATGAAAGATGAAAGTTACCTGAGTCCTACAGCATTTGTATGCATCAATATCAACAGAGCTCGGACACAGCGAAAATGAAGGTTCTTGGATTGATATAATTAATTTTTGTCAAGGGTAAAATCCCCCCCAAAAAAATCCCACCATATCTGCCTTGTTTGCCTTCCCCACCCCAAATCTTAACCATAAGCACCCAGTCCTGTCATCACCATCATTAAATTCCAGACAATCAAAACATTCCCTAACATACAGGACTACCCTACCACTTCTTCCTTACCTATTCCATCTGAAGAGTTTATAGCCATCTGTTGCAACATGTACATTTTGACAGTCATCCATCCCACCATGTTTTCATGATAGCAATTTTTTCATATTTTTCCTACTTCTCTACGGCTTCCAGCTCCTCCAGTTTGTAGCTCATGCTGTGCACATTGGTGTAGATACACTTCAGTTGGGCTATTGGATCCATCACCTTTTTGAGGGGACTGATTCCTATGTGATCATTCAAGTGTTTTCGTGGTTTTGTATCACCACTAATAAAGCTTGGATCTTTTCCACTGGATGGATCTACATCCCCTACTTACATTGAAATAGCAGACTGAAGTATCTCAAACACAGATGTACTGATCCCAGATTTATCCATAGCAAACGTAGGTTTACCCCTTTCCTCATTCAAATCTAGTTTAAAGCTCCCTGCTAACTCCTGTGCAAAGATCCTTTTCCCCCTTTGAGAGACAGGTTCACAGCAGAACCCATTATTTACTAATCAGGCTGCATCAAAAACCTTAAACAAATATACTGCTTACACGCCAATCACATCATTGATTTAGAGTCTTTACTGATTTGTAGTTTATATTCCTTCAATCTGTAGAATCATCTCTTGCACCTCTGTTATAAAAGTAAAGTAAAAAATTTGGAGCTCTTTAGAGACTTATCGGTCTGATCAGTCAGAGGAGGAAAAAGAAAAAATATGGTAGAAACCACACAATAGCTTCCTACTCTTGTTTGAAAAATGAAATGAAAACTAGATGTACAAATCCTCTTTGAAGTTCTTTCAGTCAGAATTTCACGGCTCTTCATCTTTAATTGATAGGCCCTTTTAAAATTCAACCAAAAAGTTTAATAACACAAATGTTAAAACTTTTCTGATTTTTCATAGCCCATATTTGCAATTATTATTACTGTAATCCATCATGACTTATTTGCAAAATGTATACACTTTCAGGCTAAATATCTTCACAGGTGTATCACCATTTTTTCTTTAGTCACTACCTCAGGATGCTTTTCTAGTATCCTTTGGATTATGAGTCTCTAAATGTGTGTCTATAATATCATAGAAGCTTATGGATCAAGCTTGTCCTCCAGCTCAGACTTCTTGGTGTTGTTTCTGTGCCAGCTTTCATCAAGGTGGCAGGATGGAGACGGACAACTCTTTTTATAGAGAGATAAATTAGGCTGAGAAGTGAAGGCAAAGGTAAATAGTTCACACTTGAGTTTTGCCAATAAGCTGAATGTGGTCTGTGTCACTGTAGCCTAGAAAATAAGACTTTTGACACTGCTTGCATAAGGTCCCCAGCTGTGCATTCATCTGAGAGTACAAGGGCTCCACCTTGTTATGACCTGGCCTGGGTGTTGCTTGTTTAACCCTTGTGTAGGTGCCGGTGGCAGCTGCCTCCCCTGCTCCAATATGAGCTCTGGGGGTATCCCTGTTGGGGTCAGACATCCCCTTTCTGTCACTGTCTGACAGACCCTTGGGGCAGAATGGGGACGGTGGCTCTGGGGGCCAGTGACAGGCTGTAGCTCTCTACGTGGGGGAAGCAAGTGAGCTGTGACAGTGAAATGCATAAACCCAAACTCAACATGAACATGTGAACTTGAACTGGAAAAAATTATCATCCCCATACTTCTTCTGGCAAAGAGTAGGATGAAAACCTTATTAGATAAATCATCCTATTCCTTTCAAAGTCATCAGTGTGCTGACAGCTCATTGCAGCCTGCCCTCATTCTCCCTTCTTCTAGACTGACAATGTTAGGATGCCAGGGATAGGGAAGGGAGAGCATAGCACCAGAACAAGCTATTTGGTTGGTTTTTATCCCTTTCCCCCAGTATAACCTGTTTGCCATATAACTGAGGTTTCTCTGAGTTAATTTAGATTATTAGTGAATATTAGTGTAACTGAAGTAACACTTTGGGTTCTTATGTTTAAACATTAATTGAGCTAATAATAAACTCTTCACTCTATGTATGTGGTTTGTGCTCTTTTGTTTATAGCAAACCCATGACCACAGCACCATTTAGTTCCAAGAATGTGAGCCTCATCTTGACCACAGATGCTAAAGCAGTCTACACAATCTGAGTACATGTTGATGAACATAAGGATAGGATGGCAGGATTGGACTGTCTCTACTCAGTTGTATATCATTCTGTTTGAAGGGGACTACAGTACAATTTTCAGGCAGTGTCTAAAGCTTAGCTGACTCAATAATTTGGTTAGGATTTCTATCCTGTTTTATTTCCCTTGGCATTGCAATTTTGTTGGGTGTTTTCACTTGTTCATGTGCATTCATGTATTATATTATGCATGTAAGTCTCAGACTGTAGCTATTTTTATCTATTATTTATCTTTTCCTTTCTTTGTTGTATTACTTCATCCAATGCTTCAAAGTTAAAAGTGCATGTTTTTTTGCAGCAACATAAAAGCATATATTTCACACTTCAGTGCACTGAACAATAGTTAATGGCATTCTGATTTAGTCTTACATTTGAGTAAGCTTAATTGTATTCTTATTTTATTTAAGCAAGTTGCAGTATTAGGGAAACTCATTAAGGTTGCACTTGCTTCTTCCTCAGGGAAGGCTGAGCCATATTTTTCCAATTACAATATTCAGCATGACAGAAATACTAAAGATCTACTTCACATGGTGTCATTGTCTTCCCATAAAATGGGTCACAGAAATTAAAATATGTAGGGAAGTTGTTCTTTGGACAACTTTTAGATGTACCAGTACTGGCTTTTATTTTTAATTGGAGAATGTGATACTTGAGAGCTGTCGGTGTGGTACCTCCTACAGTCTGAAGTTTTCTCTTTATGAATATTAAATGTGTAATGCTCCAAGTAGGTGCTCACAATTTCATAGTCTTTGAATCTCAGCCATGGAAAAACCACCCTTAGATCTCAGAAATATGACTTGGATCTATAGGTCTTTCAAAGAGAAAAGCTTAAAAATTATACAGGCTAGCTAATTTATTTCAAATGTGGATTTTGATCTGTCCAAAGGGGTCTGATATTTAAGCCCTTCTGTTCTCAGTATGACAAAAATCTAAAAAATTTGCTGAATCTGATCTTCTGAAACTTTTCTTCATCAAATGTGTAACTATAATACTCTTTGAGGGTAACCATTTAAGTCTTTGCATATCCTAGTATTTCCCAATATTATAGTATTTTGAAATTTAAAGTCAGCTCTAAAAAGTACCCTTAAAGTACCCAGATAGCTGTATTATCCAAGTGACTCTCCTTACACAGATTGCTAAAGCTTAGCCTGCTGCACAAAGAGAAGCATTTTCCTCTGCTTTATGTTCTTGTAACAGACACTGTCTGTCAAAATGTCAAAAGCAGAAACAGAATAAATTTCTGTTCATAATCTGTTTGGAGATCCTCAGTTGAAAATTTTAGCACAAGAGAAATCTTTGCTTATCTCAAGGGATCAACATATCTATACAGGTTTTGTGAAAATTATATGCATGTCTATAAGTATTTTGTCAGGTGAGACTCATACTCTTCACAAAATGGAAGAGGCATCTCTTTTAATATTTTTTTCATGCAAGTTTATGGTCAATAGTGCGAGACTGTTTTTTTTGTCCCTTTGCCTAGTATGAGCAGAGAAATAGGAAAGACTTGTAAAAAATTGTTTTAAAGACCTAAGTTTTGTCCATTCAACTTTTCAGTGAAGACGGCTTAAAAGAGTCAAGAGCTTGACTCCTAAACAGTCCCACTCACACAGAGCAACATGTATGTTTTAATTACACTATAACTTCAGCAGTTGAATATATTTATATTGATTACATAAGGACGGTAAAATCAATAGAGAATAGACTATACAGCTTATTCTTTGTGCCATTGGTCTCATTATCTGTTACAATTCTTTTCACTGGACATCTCTGAACAAGATAAAAAAGGTAGTCCTGGTCAGGGTAGAGAAATCAGTGGGAAAACAGTGTCATGGGCATAAATGCTAGCCTAATAAGCTTGTTTTGAAATGAATATACACCGGGTTGGGGGAGCTCCCTGAATACAACATCATTAGTTGATTCAATGGCCATAATGTACCAGTAGTTTTAATCTCAAAGATGAAAAAAACCTGAAAGAATATTCTACTGTGCCTACATATCAATCACAACGTAATTAGAAGAACTGTTAAATTTGCATAAGGTTGCAGAATCCTTTATAATAGCCTGAAGGTTTTAGATAAATATAGACAAATTTCCATAATGAGCTGTCATTTTTTTTGTATTTGTATTTTTCTTTTCCTTTGAAGTAGTCTGGGTGTGTAATGTTAGCTCTTTTGAATAAATAAGTAAATAAAGTTGAACTATACTCTTCCTTGTTGGGTAGAAATTTCTGGAAAACAATATAATGCTCCTTATCTGCCCTGATATTTGCATGTAGTTATTCAGCATAGTAGTCATCTGAATTATAATTATTAATTTGAGATATATATATATATATATTTCTGTACTTATCTCAATTTTTTAAGCAGTATTATTGGAGGGAAAGTTGAAGAGCAAATTGAAGTAATGAAAGAAATTTTTTTATATATGTATTGCTTTTACTTTATAATGAAGGTTTAAATTTTTTTATATAATTTTGATGTTGATGTCACTGGTTGATGATCTTATTAAGGTGCCCATTAATTTAGAAAATTTAGATATTCCAGAGGCACTTCTCATAGTCTCAATTTCACTAATATTTTCTCTGAAAATCACCTCAAAGCTTCATCTCATATTGAAGTAGCTACACGTCCCTCTATGAATATTTAAGTTCTAATCCAAAACTACTATCACTACCAGCTTACTCTTTAATAAATTTAAATATATATGTCAAATTTCATTAAATATTTAAAATTACCTTCTAGTTATTAATTATAAATTCCATTATATGTACATATTTACCCACTCAGATTAACACCAGTTTTGCTCCCACTGGCCTACACTATTGGTATGAGCTGCTTTCAAGGTATGAGGTTGACCCTTCATGAAAACACCTGCTTTCATTTACTTCTGTGTTTGCCATCTTCCTTATCCATCAGCTGGGGTCCTGTTTTGCTAAGTCTTACGGCCTGACCACATCATAAACTTGTAACAATATTGACTCCTTTCTTTGTGCACAAGGTAGCATACCTGAACAATGTTCCATTTATAAAATCATTCTACTGAAAAGGCTGACCACTGAAGAGGAAGAAGCAAGTTTTATTTTTATCTTGTTAAGAAACAGTGGATCAAAACTCCAGAGACAATTTCCTATATGCTATGCTTCAGCAGCGTTACCATTTACAAGCGATCTGCTGATTATATTCCATGGGTTAGGAAAATCAAGATGTGGTTCTCCAAGGGAAATATAGTGTGCTCAATAGCTCTAATTAATAAATACTGTGCACATACACCATAAAAGAGGGACTGGATCACCAACTAGAATGGATTGCTGAATAGTTACCTGCATTTATTTTTCAGTGGTATACAACATGAGGCATGCTTTTGTAATCCTTTTACCATTGTTTTAATTAAATTCCCTTTTAATTTTTTTTGTTAATAAAAGAATATTGGTGAATGGCATCTTCATTCATCCTGTTTAATTTTTAACTTTGTACTGTCTTACAGGAACTCTAATGAGTACGTGAGCAAGTTCTGATGAGTATTCTGTGGTATTTTCCTTTCAAATACTGCCACTTTATTTTCCTGCTCTGTTGGCAGATGAAACCTATTTGATTAGTATGATAAATATTTAATATCTTTCTTTTTCTGGGAAAACTGGAGCTAGATTACATTAATGTACAGCTCATTAATAAAAGGACTTGATTACAGTTCATGTTTTTGCCTTCATTCTCCAAGTCCTCGACTTTCAACACTGAAGCCATTCAGGTCAAGCCAAGGAGAAACTGGCTATACCAGTTGGGCATCTAAAGTGCATACTTCATTTCTGTGCATGCAGTTCAGGTCAAGCAAGTAAGTTCAATTTTTCTGTCTGTTAATCTCCTCTGCACCAAAAGGAATGTAGTCGTATAAGATGGATTGTTGTGTTAAACTGTGCCTGTCCTAAAGACAACACTGCACCTTAAACTTACATAGCCCAAGGGAAGCACTCTTAATTCCAATTACCTTGGCAGGCTAGCCATTAGCTCCTTAATTATTTGAGAAAGAAATCACCTGGATTTGATGCATAGTGTAGTAACTTTCTCTGCCAGAAACAAAATATTTAAGACTTCTGCTTACTTCTAGCAGATTAAGATGCCGAGTCTCCTAGTTTTAGAAAATCTCATTCTCTGCCATTTTCTCATTTTATTCATTACAGAGCCTAAGTACTTAGAACAACAAAGAGAAAAATAAAGTTGAGTGATAAAATAGTGTTATAGATCTAGACACTGTAGATTTAATAGTCTATATCTAGAGCTAAAAAATAAACATAGAGTAGTAATTTTGGAGGATTTATTTTAATTTTTGCAAAGATATTTTCTATTAATTTTGGTTAACAATGCTACAATATAAACTTATTTATGGAAACAAAACTGTTCACTCACTCTGCCTCTTAAATATTGAGCTTCTACATCTTTAAACTGTGGTAGATATTTTTTGCTTTAAATCAGCCTCAATAAGAAAAAGAAAATTTGATCATGTTTTCTATTTTCTGGTCCTGTGACCATTAGGGAAAGGTGGATCTTAGTGATCTGTGCACTTTCCTCTCAATCACCAGAATGGATTCATTGACATTTATACATTAAACAGTATGTACATATTTGCTGTCAAGTATTATTTGTATGTACAAATACTTATCTGCCATAATACTGACCATATTAGCATAATCTGACAAACAATCAATACTTATCTGAAGCTCTAGAGTCCCAACAGCTAATTCTAAATATTATAATTAGATGGAGAATGATGGAAAAGATTCATATGATATTTGACCTACTTCCAAAGTTCTGCATATATTCTACAGGGTTTCCAAGACTAACAAGTTCAAATTAACTCTTAGAATTCCAGAATTTCATCTGAAAAAAAATTTCTTCAAGTGGAAGACATATTTAGTAGCAATGGGAATTTATAAAAACAAGATTTTGCATAGGAATTTCAGTTAAAGGAGTTCTTATTTTAAGAACACTTTGGAGATAAGGATGTTAAAGAAAATATTTTTATTAAATTAGAAATATTTTGAAACATTTATAATTTTTAAGAAAAAGTCTTTTAGGTAAAAAGAAAAATGCAAAAAGGATGATCATGATAAGAGAAGAAGGAGAAGGAGAAAAAGAAGTGGAAAATAAGAAGAGCAAAAGAAATGGAAGAGATAGTAAACTAAAAAAAAGTTTTATTTAGCGAAATAGATATGGCAGTCTCTTAAAATATTGGAGAACAAGATCTTTATCTCTAATTTTTAAGGTGAAAGTCCATCCAAATAAACTTGTTCATAAAATTATCAGGTTTCTCAGAGTTTTCATCTGTTTTGCAAAAGAGATTTCTTGCATTTATTAAAATATATCAACCTTTCATATTTGGATTGACAAATTTATCTTGGAATCAATATATGAACAGTTCTGAAATATTGTGGACTCTGGTCCTACATTAGCAGGAAGTAAGCTCTTACTCCTTTAAACTGTTGAGCTAAGGTGCTTTTAAATGTTATTTGAGGAAAAGATTTCAAATTTACATCTCTGGATGTTCCTTGCTGGAAATATATATAGTTTACTATTGTGGATTAAATCTTATCCAGTGATAACTTGCTCTTTTTTTTTTTTTGTAGCTACTAGAAATGTTTAATTAAAAAAAAAATCCCCCTAGGTCTCAACCTAGAAAATAGTGGAAATTCAGCCAGAATGAGTCTTATTTATTGTGCATATGTATGATACTGCTGGGCCTAAAGGCTGGTCTGTAAATTATTTTCCAATATCTTGTAAAAGTAAATATCAGAGATTAAAAACTGAATAACAAACTTGTATGCACATGTTTGTCAGATTTAGCAGACACAGCAATACCTGCATTTATATAACCTTAATCTTAAATTCACTGCCTCTATACTTAACCTAATCTAGTTTTCATTAACTTGAATGCTTAAGAATTTGGTTATTTTAATCAAGATAAGCCAAAATAGTATTAAGAGTTATATCAGGTTATATTTTTAAAAATCCTTCCCTGAAAAATCCTGTTGTTTTTTGTATTAGCAGCTTTTTGTCAACAGGAAGCAAACTAAAATTTGTCATCTATTGATTAAAATTTTAAACTAGTTCATCATGTGAAATAAACTGCTATTGAGAAAGGAATTACCAGTATATTCAATAGTACCCAGCAAATTCAGCAGCTCTTATTCTTCAAGTGCAAGTTCCTAGTATTTTTATGCCTGCTAAAGAGATACTTCACCCACTTGGGTCCCAAAAACCTTGTGCAGTGCTATCGGCTGAGGACAAAGTGTCTGGAAAGCTGCCCAACAAAAAAGCGTCTGGGGGTGCTGGGCAACAGCAGCTGAACATGAGCCAGCGTGTGCCCAGGTGGCCAGGAAGGCAGTGGCATCCTGGCCTGTGTCAGCAGTAGTGTGGCCAGCAGGAGCAGGGCAGGGATTGTCCCCCTGTACTGGGCACTGCTGAGGCCACACCTGGAGTGCTGTGTCCAGTTCTGGGCTCCTTGATACAAGGACATTGAGGTGCTGGAGTGAGTCCGTGGAATGGCAGTGGAGCTGGAGGAGGGTTGGGAGAGAAAGTCCTATGAGAAGTGTCTGGGGTTGTTCAGACTGAGGATAAAGGGGCTTGGGGGGACCTTTTCACTGTCTATAACTACCTGGGAGTGTAGCAAGGTGAGAGCTGGGCTTTTCTCCCAGGCAGTCAGTGACAGGACAAGAGGTTATGGCCTCAGGAGGCACCAGGAGAGGTTCAGGTTGGACATCAGGAAGAATTTGCTCATGGGAAGGATTGCTAGGAATTGGGACAAGGAGGTGGTGAAATCACCATTCCTGGAGGTGTTCATGAATAACTGGATGTGGTATTTAGTGCTATGGTCTGTGTGTCAAAGTGATGATCAAAGTTGGACTCAATGATCTTGGATGTCTCCAACCTAAACGATTCTATGATTCCAAAAGTCAGTGTCTTAACAGGGGTGGATAGGAATCAAATCTTCAGACACTGACACCTTTCATTTTGAAAATTGTCACAATTGTTGTCATCAACTCTAAATTTTGCACCTAAGTTCTATACTTTTTGTAAGCTAATAGGAAGATCAAAAACTCCTAAACAAAACTGTGAAACTATAGCAGTCCCTCAGTGGAACC
The DNA here is from genome assembly GCF_049639895.1 of Pseudopodoces humilis. Classification (NCBI taxonomy): domain Eukaryota; kingdom Metazoa; phylum Chordata; class Aves; order Passeriformes; family Paridae; genus Pseudopodoces; species Pseudopodoces humilis. Next base: position 86,662,874 of record NC_142202.1, read on the forward strand.
CAGCTCAAAGCTCTAACTCCTTCTTAAATTTAGCATGCACTTACTTTGACTGACACATTAAGTTCAAGGCCAGTAACTTCAGGCATAAATTTACTAAAGCTCATAATTCTGGACATTATTGTAGTATATGTCATAGTGAATTGCAGTTAATACAGTGAATCCATATGTCTTCTAAGGCAGGGCAGTATTTCTGCTCTCTGCCGGTTTTAGTACGTATTAAAATCTTTCTAAACTATAATAGATTTTTTTTTAATTCAGCTTTCAATACCATTAACTAGGTTAAGTATAACCTAAGAGTGTTTCTTAGCCATACGTATGTCTGTCTTTCCTAAGGTATTTAGCAACTCTTAGGCTAATTCTCTCAAAAGTGGAAGAATAGGGTTCTTTCATTACTATTTCTCCTTTTAGTTAGTATTTTCGAACATTTGCTAAATCAGGTTAGTTCCTGTGAGTTAGACAGTGTGATGGTAGTTACCTTGTTACTTACTGTCAAATGTTTAAGGAATTTTACAGTGCATTTTTAGGCATATAATATAACAGAAGAAAATTGTCTAGGAGACTGAGTCTACGCTCATTTGTCTATTAACATGGGATTTTAAAAAATATATACTGTAAAGAGAGTCTGAAATTTGTCTGACCTATAAGATGTCTGCCACTCTTGGTCTTTGATGGTTAATTATAGACTTGGACTATAGATGATTAATTATAAAAAATATTAATAGCATCAGAAAAATATGAATTATAAAAATAAAAATGTAATCTTCTGTTAAATATAAGCAGATGGTGTTGTAATCTGTACAACAAACTTGTGCGTCTGATCTTGAATATAATATCCTCCAAACTGATGGAAGAACAGATATAAAAGGAAAATTTTTATATTGATTTGATTTTTTAAATAGCCTGTGAGAGTTTATAACTAGAGTTTTTGTCAAGACATATTCAAATACATTGCCAAGTTTATGCAGCAGAAAAGTAATTTTGACTTCCAAGGGGCCAATCTTCTCCCAGTCTTCTAAAAAGATCTAGGGGATGCACGTTCTCACCTAAGAAGCAACCTAGTGTGGAAGAAAATTGCTGTAACTTACAGTAGTTATGTTGTAGCTCTTTTACACATTTATTTTAATTTTTTTCTGAGAACTTTAAGTTTTTGTCCCCATTCAAAAAAGTGGAAAGATGGTAAATATTGCATCTTGGTACAATGTGTTAGTAACACCCTTCTAGTGAAAGCATGAGAAAATTGAGTTTATGTATGCTCACAGACACAGAAAGAGGCTTCTGCAGTGATCTGGTGAAAATCTGAATGAGCTGTTTACAGTCTGTACAAGATAAAGATGATTGAAGACTAGCAATAGTCTACAAATGGTAATATAAAATATTGAGCAGGTATCAAATGTAATGTTCAAAATTTAATTCAGATTCTCCAAATAAATCAGGTTTCTTACTGTGATCATAGACATAATTCATCAAGATCTAGGAGTCATTTAATACCATCTTTATATTCACAGTCTCCTAAAAATTCATCCAAAGTAGCATGGAATGAGTGCCTTTTTTCCCTTATAGGTAATAGAGCTGATAAACTGATAACTGATTCAGTTTTACTGAATAACTACTCCTGCCTTTGGTTAACAAGGAAAGCCTGTTTGAGAGTTTTACCTGTTACCTTAACTGATCATGTTTTTAAATTACCAACACAAAATAAAACCCCTCTATTCTTACATTGATGCAAAGCAGGTTCATTTACTAGACTGTGAGAATATACCATTCTTATCACTCAGGACATGTTAGTTATATAAGCTTAGCCCTGAATTTATGGGGTAATTTATCTTCCTGAAGCTGGTGAAAGCAGCTGAAAACTGAACTTCAGTTTAATTTTTCTACATGTGTCTGCTACTAATTCATACACTGGGTGGCAATTTTACTGTCAGAGAAAGCTGTTACGATAATCTTACATGACTTCCTGAGTAATTTTAAATAGCCGTTTAAAGTTTGCTAATTTCCAGCCCAGAATTACTTTTTAAACTGGAACATACATCTATTTGGCTATAGTATGGTGTTTTATGCTAAGAAAGACAGCAGCAAAAGATGGTCTTAGAAGATTGCAATTACCTCCATCTCTTGGCAAAACTAATAGTAAAACTCTTAAATTTTTGTTTTTATTGCCAACAGATCTCTTTCCAATTTTTAAAATTTCATTACAAAATAAGCTCGCTAGAACAAAGCCTAATATTCTAGCAAGAGACTCACTATGTCATACAGACAGTACTAGTGTCTTATTTCTACTTAATATTTATGGTTTGCATATCCAGCCATGCCATTCAAAATATGTGGAAATACGTAGAATCATAGCTTGAAAATTTTGTGTTACCATACAGTAATACTATCTAGTTTGTTGACAAAGGAGCTGGTTTATACTGAATTGAAAATTTTGTAAGTTCTGTGATGCACTGGGTTGATTTTTGTTCCTCATTTCTTGTTATACATTAGCTCTGGTACTGATTTGCCTTGGGGTGTAACTACATGATTATTTCATGCATTAGAGAGCTGTTGTTGTGTTAGATACTTTGTTTCACTCAAAGTACTTGAAATATATGACCAATGTGCAAATTAGGATATTGGGTCACAAACTGTAAAGCTGCATCAAACTTCAGGCTTCAGCATCTGAAGCTGAGATAGACTTCCAGCCTCTCACAAAAATAAACTTTGTTTTTAAATTGCAGGAATTTGCATTGAACACTAAGTTCTGGAGTTTAACAGACTATCTATAAATACTAGATTTAATTCCACTTAGAAACTTTGTGCATGGCTGGTGCAGTTGGAATGTAACTAACTTCATTTAACAAGAATGAATATTTTTGTAGCTAACATAATGTGGTTTTAATAAGATAATTCTCCAGTAACAATCTGGGGATTTAATCTTGGTAGTTTTTATTTATGGATAAGTTGAGATCAATGAACATGACATAAATTACTGTGGTTAAAAACATATTTTGAACTTAATTTCATTACATTTTATTTGGGGACATGGACAGAACACTACTGCATTTAATTTAGTTACAATGCACAGTTAACAATAACATCATATCTTAACAGAGAAGCTGAAATATATTTTTCATGGATATGTAAGTATTGATAAATTATATTAGCAATTTCTATGAGGATGTATTTGCATTATTTACAATTAATTTTACTACAGTTTACTGTCTTTATTTTTGGGTGGGGATCATTCTACCAGGCACCTCACACCTAGGCACAATACCTGTTTTTCTCCAGTAAATTCTTCTTAGCCAATCTTCTTAGCCTACAGGTATCTGATATTGTCAGCACCAATTTGCACCTAACACTATTTGGTACAGATGGGTAGTAAGAGGATGACTTGTGCATGTTTTGGGACATGAATTTAAACCCACTGGTTTCTGATGAAGATATTTTGTGATTAGCTGAAAGAATTCTTCCTCAAGATGACTTCACCATGTTCTGGTCTCTGTTTTTAAGGTGTGAATGCACCTAGTTAAATGTGCAGTATTCTCATGTTTCAATACATTAAGAGGAACAGTACCATAAGCCCCTGTTGTGGTTTAGAAATGGTATTTTCTAATTTAGTGCTCCCACTAAAACCCTGCACCACTCCTCTTCCCCACTACAACTGAAAGCACAAAAGGCAAAGATCACGAGTTAAGAACAATTTCCTGGAAACCACACTGAGGTAAATGAACAGTAACAGCAACAGTACCAATGACAGAGGGTATTAAGTCAGAACCAATTAATGTGCACGCCCTGCCCTCTCCTCATCCCCAAGTAACAGACAATACCAGAAGGCTCCCTCCATCACATTTTCTCAAACAGAATGAACCCCTTCTCCCCAGAAGAGAGCCCTTTCCTTTATCCCTGGCAATTAACATGAGGTTATAAAATAACTCTCTGTCCTAGCCATGTCCCCTCATGGCTATTGCAGAAATTAACCCTGTCCTGGCTGGAATCTGGACAACCCAAATCTGTTTCTTAGGTCTAAACACCTCAATCTTATTCAGTGTCAATTCTGTATTTGATTCATTCACTATTCTATTTCTCTTATTTTTTCTCTTTTCTTAGCTTTCTCATTTTAATTTCCCAAATACATAGTCAAAATTCCCAATACATAGAACAAAAGTTGTGAAATGTTCCTGTCTCATTGTGCTTTACAAGTGTTTTTTTTGGCAGTGAGATATAAATATGTATCACTAATACATATTTATATCTCACACCTTTGTCTTGGGCTACTGCCAGTGATACACTATTTATGATAAAACTGGTCACTATTCTCCTCCATGGAATTCCGAGCAGTCATCTGACTCTTTCCTAAGTGTCTGTACTTAAAAAATACTTGTCTGAGGACACATCTGCAGCAAAACAGTGCTGTTTAGAAAAGGATATATTTACCTGTAGGAAGTCCACTTTACAAAGTCACTTTACATGTAAACATGGCAGAAATTTGCATATATTTCCAAGGATCTGTCTAATCATAATAAGAGTTCTGAACAGCTTTACTGAGTGACCAATAAAAAAAGATCAGCTGGGGTTTCTTTTAATGATCCCAGGGCATTCCACCCCTTTTGTTCTTGGGCTAGAATCCCAAGTTTTCTTGTAGAAATCTGACTGGAACTGTGTTTGTTGACAATGAAATTATGCTCCTTTTGTGTAAACTCTCAGTGTGTTGCATTTTTGCACTTTTTATTTATTTTCTGTTGACCTAAGTGTATTTTTTTATATTAAGACACTCTAAGTATGTGGCTATATTGCCTACATAGCCATGATTTTTAGTAAGGGCCTTCATAATGTACTTGGTGATCTCAAAGGCCTTTTCCAACCTAGTGTATTCAGTGATTCTGAGAATTTCAAAACTTTCAGTAGCTGCTGAAAATAGAATATTTTATTCTGGTATTCTATTTCATACCCTGTAGATCTCCTGTAATTTCACTTAAAATCATTAGTACTTTATATCTGACCTAGTGATAATATTTGTTTGAGTGTATAGGTGTAAAAGCATAGCTATGCCTCTCTGAACACAAAGGGCAAATTTCAAAATGCAATTTTTAAGTGGAGAAAACATAAATTACCTAAACAAAAAAGCATTTGCAGAAGCAGAAGTACTCTAGGGTGACTTCTCCTTTAGCACAGCTAAATGTAACTCTGATAAAAATTATAGGTGTTTGTAGAAAATATTTGTTTTTAAAGCTAAACTAGTAGAATAATAAATATTGAATAAAATATGTTGTGGTTATGAGTATGGCTTGGATCATCTGGTAATTTGGTTACAATTTGAGATAATTATTTCAATGTAACCACATGAAGAGCTGTCTATATAAAAATTTCATGGGACATCTACCTTGAAAAGCATTAACTCAAGGTTTAATATTCTTTGGAGCTATCTTCCTCATACTGAGTGAACCACTGTGGTACCAAACACTAATTTAATGCTTATAAAAAGAGAAACAAGTAGTGGTCAGTTTTCCTTTTTCTTCAGCACTTGAATGGACAGCCCATAGGAGTCTGCCCGTTTCTGGTGCCAGCTCATTGAACTGAATGGGAAACACCTGGAAAACCTCTAACTGGAAACACAGATACAGTCCAGTATGCACAGTGGGAAAAGCTGTACTATGTGAAACTTGTGCAGTGTGACCTATTTGCCCTATTAATAGGCCTTAGAAAACTCCTCTGGTCACTCTCTGTCTATGTATATACCTCTGAAAAGATCTGAAAAAGTTTGTGTTTGAAGTCAAAGAAATTATGCATTAAATAGATTTCCTAAAGAAAGATAATTCATAACCAGATAAGGTTAATAGGAAGAGAATAAATTTATATTGGATGCACTTTGTAATTCACAGATGTGTGAGAGGTCGGCATTAAGCTGTTAGTTTTGCCCCCACTGCCATGAGAGTTACTAACCTAAGACTATGATCAGTGTGTTGGATCGTGCAGCATTACTGCAGTAATACAAAATAATTAATCTAGTAAGCGTATAAACTCTGTCAGTAATCCTAGACCTCTGCAGTCCATGGAGGATGATGGAGCAGATATACACAGGGTAGCTTCTGGGGAACCCCAGGATAGAGAAAATGGTAGTGTCTCATATCTCTCGTCAACCTACAACTCAAGTCCTTCTTCTCAGGGCTACTCTCAATTCATTCTCTGCCCAGCCTGAATTTGTAATTGGGATTACCTAGACTTGCATGCAGGACCTTCCATCTGCCCTTGTTGAACTTCATGAGGTTTGCCCAGAATCCCCTTGCAAGCTTGTCAAGGACTCTCTGGATGATGTCCCTTCCCTTTACCATGCAATTCAACTTGATGTCTTCTGCAAACTTTCTGAGAGGGCACTCAGTCCCACTGTCATTGATGAAAATTTTAACATCACGTAGGACCTAAAAGAAACCTTTTCCTTTCTGGGCTAGCAGAAAGGATACTCCAACTGCTGTGACTCTAATTAAGGTTTTGGAATTTTTCCCATTACTGGATTAATTTTTACAGATTAAAAGCACCACCAAATTTACGTGACTAAGGTTTGTGGTCATACTGGATAAAGTAAAATATTACCAACATGTGTGTACATGTTCTGTATGTCTAAACAGACAAGTGATGTCTAAGCCTGAGATGAGACTGATTGTCATACTAGTGTAGGTGTCTCTGAACAGCTTTACATATATTTGATCTTCCTAGGCAAGGATTGTAGGCTGAGACTATAGGACATAATGAATTGCTTCCGTTATTTACAACAATATGGGAAGAACTGACTGTTCTCTACTATTAAAATGTAGGTACCCTTAATTCAAAGATCTCCTCTATGACAAGAATGCTATTAAGCATTCTAATGTCTTCCATTCCTGGAACACATATACAGCCAAGAGAAATAAATATGAAAATGTTATCACCTCTCTGTATGAAATAATATTTTAAGTGCAACTCTAAGTATTATAAGCCTATCTGATGCCAGTTTTTTAACGTTTTCTTATTTGTTGTGTGCAACCTAACTTGTGTCTTATCTGATACAATGAAAACTTTTTGAAGTTACAAGTCATCAAACATATGTATGTGTAGCATGTGGATATAGTACTAGCAGAACTTATACGAAGATAGAAAAGGAATAAGTACATTTTAATTAGAATGAATGTAAGAATAACAGATCAAATATTGTGTTATAGCTGTTATACAGAAAGTATTGAGGCCTTAAAAAAGTTTCAGTTAATTAAGTTAATCAAGCCATTGCTTAACCAGACGTAGGAGGTATTAGCAAGGATAGAAAAGAAAAATGAGAGAATGACCTGTTATATCTGTCTGTACAACGAGGTTTCAGATAAATGCATACAATTCACCAATGGCTTAATTGTTCCAGTGGTACAGCAGTCAATTCTATCATTTGAATAAAAAGAAAAAAAGAAAAAAAAGAAGTTTAATGAGCTGTTCCATCAGTACAAGTAATTACTTTCATAACTAATGCAAGTTAAGTTCTACCTGGTTAAAGACATAGAACTGTATTATATTAGCTAAAAATACATAGTTAAAGAGAAGCTGCAGCTGAAGCTTTTCTGGCATCATTGATAGGGTTTGGGCTTTTTTTGATTTTGGACAAAGGAGTTTGCTATACTCTTCTTTTGGTTATTTTTCTGAGTAAAAGTAAACCAAAATAATGCTATTGATAAGAAAAAAAAGTATAGTCAGTGAATCTCATTTTAGTATTGCATTTATATATTTTTAATGGGCTTTCTACTCCTGTTAAATGCTGTAACTCATTTCTCAGCTCTTTAATTGACATGATTAGAATTAATAGAGTAGTATCACTAAAATCTTTGTCTTAGGTGATAGTGTATGAATTTGGCAAATTAATACTTTCTGACACATTCTGAAATGGAATTCTAAAATAAATTGTTTTCCTTCCTGTCTTGAAAGATGAAAACGTCATACATGGACAATTAGAATGTAGAATTAGTCTCTGACCTGTCATTATTGAGGTGGACTGATATCATATAGAAGTACACCACTGGAATTCAACACAATTTTGAAAACTGAAGGGATATTTGTAAAGATAGATTGAATTTAAATAGCATAGTTTGGAATACTTATTTACATAAAGATAAAGACAGGGAAAATTGGCTTAATAGATTTCTCTATAAAATGATTGGAAGTTATCCTGAGCATCTGTGGTCTTGCATTACTAAAGTGAACCTATTGTAAAACACTGAAATGGTCAGCATACAGGTCCATGACTGAAATAGCTCTAGGAATTTAGTCTAAAGACCTTCACAGTGAGAGTGTATGGTAGTCTTCATAAGATAAATGACTGGTGCAAAGAGCAAGACAACCTGTTTACCATGTCTAGAGTAGAGTACTCCATTCAGCTCTGCAGACCCCAACACAGCAAGGACATGAACCCCTGGGAGCAAGTGCAAAGAAGATTAGAGGGATGGAACACCTCACCTATGAGGAAAGGCTGACAGAGTTGGGATCGTTCAGCCTGGAGGAAAGCTCCAGAGTGACCTAATTGCAGCCTTTCAGTACCTGAAGGGAGCATACAAAAAGGATGGAGAAGGGCTTTTTACAAGAGTATGCACTGACAGGGCAAGGGGGAATGGATTCAGACTGAAAGAGTGTAGGTTTAGATGAGATATTAGGAAAAAATTCTTTACTGTGAGGGAGACAAGGCACTGGAACAGGCTGTTTAGAGAAGTTGTGGGTTGCCAGGAAGGGTTCAAGGCCAGGCTGGATGTGACTTTGGGCAACCTGATGTAGTGGGTGGCATCCCTGCCCATGGTGAGGGTGTTATAACTAGATTATCTGTATGGTCCCTTCCAGTCCAAACCATTCTATGATTCTATGGAAAAGAATTCTGCAAGAAAGCTTCCAGTTAGACATTTAGTAAAAAATTACAGTAGTAGTGATAATTAAGTCCTGGCATCAACTGCTTGGAGGAAGATTGTGGCATCCATCAGATGATAGGTATTTAAAAACATATTAAACAAGTATAAATCAGGAATTATATCTTCTTGGGTTAGAGGGATAAAACATAAGCCTTCTCAAGGTCCTTTCCAGACCAGTTTTTACAAGAAATGAGAGTGACTAGTTGGTTAAAATTCAGTTTGAGAACAAATGATTGTACTCAAAAGAGGAATTTGCAAAATTAGGGAAAAAAGTAAGAAACAGATGGGAAATAAGATTTTGCCTAGAGATGGAATTAAAATTCCTTGTTTTATAGGTTTAATTTGAGAGATAAACTTTTTTGATTCACTGAGTTTTTAAGTGTGAAATTTCTGTATTTTTCACTTTCCTTGTTCTAATTCTATATGTTGGAATGATATATTTTTAAATCACAGTACATTAAGATTTTTTTCATCCTGTGTCTACTATGGATTCATTGCCATTTCTAACTGAAATGACCCGAGTTTGTATTTCCATTGTATTAACTCACAGATGCTGGAGAAATATTAAAACATGTTCTTAACTTGCAGTCTGTCCTTGCAGTTCAACAGTAAGATATAGGACAGAGGTAAAATTGCCATCTCAGCAACACAAACAAATTAAATTATACAAGTTTAGTGATACCAAGTTGCAAAGACTGAAGGACTGAACCTTCATTCATTCTGTCATGATTTTTACCTCTGAGTTAATGTGAGAGTGCCTGCATGGTCCACCTTTGAAAAACATCATGGATGACAGCACCTGCCTGTTATGTTGAGAGAGTAAATAGTGTGTGCACATCCAATATACAGTCTGGAGGGTTTTTGCCCAAAACCTCTTGCCTTTGAATGAAAAAAGCACCCTGACCACCTCAAATGATCATGTCTATCATGGAAGTGGCCACCAGCTTTTGTATCTGCCATCTGTGTTGTCAGTGTCCAAGCATTCACAGTGCTTAAGAAAGCACAGGAAATACCAGAGAGGAAAAAGGGGTGACAAAGAACAAAAAACAAAATCCAAACATTTACAGAACACAACTGTGAACACCAAGATAAAGAAGGGGAGAAGGTGCTCCAGGTGCCTAAGCAGCTATCTACAATGTAGCCCACTGAGGACCTGACACCTGAGAAGGAAACAAGCCCATGCCCAGCCCATGATTAAACAGGGAAAAAAAAAGAGAGGAGGAAAAGACCCCATTCCCCTGCAATGCTTGGGGAGTGGGGAATAATGAGGAGTCAGGAATAGAGGAGTTAATCTGAGCCTTGAGAAAGGGAGGATGGAAGAAGGTATTGTTTTAATTTTTCTTTTCTTCTCAATATCTATTTAAATTTTTTCCCAAAATGAGCCCATTGTGACCATGACTGTAATTTGGTAAAACATCTCCCTGTTTTATCTCAATCCAGGAGTTTTTCCATGCTATTTTATCCCCTTGTTCTGCTGATGAATAAGAGAGAGCAAGGCCGGCTGGGAGCTTGGCAGGCAGTCAAGGTCAAACCAGGGAATTACAGGAAGGAATTACTAAAATTACTAAAATTGCTAAAAACAAGTGAAACTGGAAGCAAACCTGAAATTTTTCAAAAGGTGGGATAGAAACCTTGAAGTGGGATTAGGAGCAGTGACCCTGATTGGACACTGTCAGATATCACCCTGTGGCATGCAAATTCCTACCTGGGCCCGTCCCAGCAGCTCCCAGTTGGACTGAGGAACAGCCTTCGGGCAGCCAGTGACCAGAGTGCAGGAGCAGCGTGGGTGCACAGCGTCCCAGGATGCATGTGGGGCTGCACATTGCTTCTGCCCATGGCTTTTTCTTTAGCTGGGCATGGGCAGCTATCACATTGGGCCGGAGCTTATCTGGCTCTATCGCTTCGGCCTGCGCCAGGAGTGGGTCACACCCCAGGAGCAGGATGACCCAAGGTGTGACTAGAGCACTTGCTCTACGGATTTTTTGCTGTCAGTCTGCGCTCTGAGGAGGCAAGGACGAGAGGGAGGTCTTTTGCATGGGATAATAGAGGATTTATTGCTCTGGGGAATCTTGGGGGCAAAAGACAGAAAATGCGAGCGTGCAACAGCTGAAATAAGGAGGCGGTTCCAAGGGAGGGTACAAAGCATCAGCTAATCAGAGCTATCCTGGGGAGGGTAAAAGGCAGGGTTCACAAAATCATCATCCAATGAGGGAGGTAGGGGGGGAAATTGGGTCACATGGACTAATCAAGCGTCGAAGTTTAGGGGATTTCCAAAGTGGAATTCCAAGCATGCGGTGGGCCTAAAACAGATTGACAGGGGACTCAGGGTAGACTGACAAAGTGGGGTGGAAAGGTCTCATTTGGACCAAACCATCAACTTAGGTAATAACCGATCATACTGTTAACAAGAAACACACTGCAACAGGCAGTGGCAAGCCTGCATGCTCAGCTGGAGCACCCACATCGCCACAGGGGAGTGTGGGCTTGGGAAACCTGCACCTACACTCTGGGATGGGGGAATGTGTAAGCCACACTGGTTGGGATTGCGTATAAAGGGGTGCGTGTGTGACTCTGATCTTCTGGGATTAGATATGCAAGTTAGTTTAGCAAAAAACCAGGTCTTTATTACTGTTTTGTAACTGAGTGTATTGCTGATTATCTGCTGTATTACTGATACGGACTCTCAGCATATAGTTCATTGACTGCCAGTTAATTAAATGCCGTTAATAAATGGATGAATCAATCCTGATTGACTTTAAACTACATAAAGCAAGTTTAAATTGAACTGCTCAGCAGTTTTTCCCAGCAACCGCTTGCTACTGGTCTTTTGGTAAGGCTAACGTTTGGATCTGTAAGGTGTTATAGGTACCAAACGCTATTCACAGAAATTACACTTTGTTGTTAATACGTTTTCCCCAAAATTTCCTTCAATACTTACAGTTTTTAAGTAAATGTGTTCATTAGGGTGGATTTTTATTACCTAAAAATAAATATCTGCCAACAAATTTTTATGTCATTCTAGGTGACTAAGCTTCTGTTACACACAGTAAAATCTAATCAACATAGTCAATGGCAACAAATGTTCTTAAAAAAAATTCTGATTAATCACCAGATACCAGATTATGTGGACATACTAATAATGTTTGAAGTGGCCTTTGGTCTCCCAGATGTCTTTAAGGTGTCTACCTGCTTTTCTATACTCACACATAGGCTCTGTGTCACTCCTACTAGAACTGTATTATTGCCTTTACTGTCCCACTAAGTTCTATTTGGGAATAGATGCCTTTCAGGAGGTGAATGAATCTATAGAGGATTATTTTTGAGTGAGCTAATTTTGGGGGGGGTTTGTTAACTAAGCATCTGTTGCTTCTTAGACTTGGATATTTAGCACAGGTATAGGTGCTAAATATCTATACGTAGACTTCTAAAATTAATTATTTTTATTTGTAACTAAATCTCATCCTGTGTGTCAGGTACTGAACAACTATCTTAGCAAAAGAAAATTTAGTAAGATGAAAATCAGACACATATAAGTATCGGGGTTTTTTCTTCAGTCTTCTTGTAAATATAACTTGTATATCTATATGTATGTGTGTATATATAACCTGACATCTAAACAAAAAAATTATCCTCATTGGTGGACTGCCTTATCAGAATGTCTATTATTATTCAGTTTCAACTCCTATGAATTTGACATTTCTGGTTGCAAGTATTGACTATCAACTAAGATGAAGGAATTAAATTTTATTTTTACTTAAACTTTCTTTTAGAGCACGGTGCTGGCAACCAGTCCAGATCTCTTATGATCAAGATTTACTTAGTTTTATACTTCCCAGATACATTCTGTAATCCAGGGGCTGCTTTGGAAAACGGGTCAGCTGCTCCCTGCAGGGATAGTGTTCAGGCAGTGAATGTTAGGCATTTCCTTTGTCCTGTCTATTTGGTTACTACTTTCAATTCTCATGTTCTCACTTCTAATTCTGAGTTTTGTGAATCTCATTTCAACTTTTCTCTACAGGTTTCTAATTCTGTATTTTGCAATGCCCTTTCAGAACTACATACTACCTACATTTCTTACATACTGTAGTCTTGTATGTTGTAGTTCCTACAACCATTTAACAGTCTGGCTCGTCATCTTTTCTGGCCAAATTAATCCTTGTGGAAGTTTCTGCAGTTTCAGCAAATTAAACTACTTGATTCCAAGTCTTCTTTCTGTACAAATGGAAAGGAGAAATCAATTTCTAATTTCTAAGATTGCTTAGAAGATTAATTAGTTATTATTGTTCCAATCCTTTTAAGATTAAAATACTACATGAAGGAAACTATTATCATATAAATGTTCTTCATAAAAACATAAGCTACAATTCTTTGGATGAATGTGGATGTTTTATTTTTTTCGTTTGTCGATTTAGTTTTGGGGATTTTTTGTTATTTTGGTTTTTTGGTGTTTTTTTAACCTGCATCAGTTTGGGTTTTGTTTTGTTTTTTTCTCTTTTTAGTTTGTTTTTTCTTCTTTTTCTTTTTTGAGAGTAGGAAGTGCTTCACAGCATAATTGAGTTTCCCATTGTCTGGAACGTACAGGCTTCTAGGCGAAGATAAACAAATGTCCTTTTTTGTTTGCTTTATTATTTCTTTTTTTTTTCTTTTTTCCTTAAACCATATTGAATTCATCATTGAAATTTGCCTTGTTACAATAACTTTCATTGTAGGTAGAGCTAAAACATTGTCTCTTGCTCACTATAGGTCAAACTAGTTTGAGGCATGTTTCTTGAGAGATTCATTTGCATGCAGAAGCTGTGCCCTTGTTGCTTTGTGAAATGAATTTTCAAAAAAGCATGGATCTCACTAAATAAATGACATTTTATGAAATGTGCCTAAAACAGCATAATGGCTTTAAAGCATTTTAATTAGCTTTTGGCAAATCAACAGATGCCGAGTATCAATGAACACACATAATTTATCTACTGACAGTAGTGCCTCTACTTTTTATGAGATTGTAAGACTGACTTTTATTTGTGCTTTAATACACCACTGATTGTAATCCTAACACAGTTTGCAAGAACTTTAAACACAAAACTCCCAGAACAGTGAAATTCTAAATAAAATAATGTATCTAGATCTGTACTAACCATAAAATGTCTTTCATTGTTACTAGCTACACTTAGAAGCTTCAAAGGAATTATATTCTAAATATCATATTTGTTTATTCTGTAATGTTTAAAAAATTATATAAATTATTTAAATATTATGATTGCAGTGCTACATCTCCTTTTATCTGAGGCGAAGTAGCACATCAGGAACTTGGAAAATCCTAGAGCACCTCCTGGAACTACTAGGATGACTAACAGAGTTGTACTCAAACAATTATCATTTGACACTATTTTATATTTCTTATTTTTATGTTTGTTACCAGTTTCTCTGGAGTAACCTATAACTACTTTCCTTTGATATTCTTTTTTTTTTTCTTCACATAAGAGGTTAAAGATATTTAGATATGTGCTGCACTGCTCTTCCAGTTGTCAATTTCCTATATATCTAGAGTCCTTCAATACACTGAAAGGTGTGTAAGAGCCATGAGACAATGAGATGTGACAGAGATCCTAATCAGCTAAATTTCTCTCTGAACTGGGAAAAAGAAGCTAGACAGGATCCTGAAATGGCACTGCAAGTTTGTTTTTAAGCAGGTGAATCATATCCAGTTTTGATTCAGTTCAAGATTTAATTACCCACATTTATATTTCCAACTGTCTGAAACTTCTTTGTGATGTCTAAACCTCATTACAATCATCATACATCTCAACTTGGGAACAAATTAAGTTCACAAAAAATATACTGTAATGTCTGAATCAATCCTTTGGCATTTGAAATCACTTGAAATGTGCTAGAATGTCCTACCTGATCATCAGCTGCCATTCCAGAAGACCTGTGACCCACGCAGTGTCTCAGCTGGAACTTGGTCCTGTGTCTGGGCAACCAGTCTTGATCTGGTGGCTGATTTGTGAAATATGCTGACTGTATTGACTAGACTCATTCATTTACAAGTTGGCACAAATTTTCAGAGAAACCATGTTATGTGTCCTAACCTGGAGTTGGAGTCATCCTGTGAAAGGCTCTGATTGTGTTAAGACAGCCCTCTAGTTTGTAGTCTATAACTCAAAAGGGTCATCACTGATTAATTACTTCCTACCATGACTCTGAAACTCATTTTACAAATGACTTTTCTGTCAGTCTTTTTAGTTTATGACATGCAATTTTATACTCTCTGCAACCTCTATTTTGCCATAGATTAAGGATTCATGAAAGTTATCTATCACATTCTGAGTTCTAGGAAGAAGTCAGTATTTGTTATGTCTGACAACATACAGGGAAATATTCTGTTGCATCTGCATGCTCTGTTCCTCAGCTGGGAAGCTAGAGTAAAGAGTAGGCTGCTCCTACTGAAGTCTGTAGTTCCTCTTGGTTAATATTTGGTAGTTAAAATGAGGAGCTGGGCTCAGTATAGTATTGCAGTAAAGAACTCTGATATCTCTCCTTTAGCTGATTTTGAAAGTTTGAAATTGGTAGTAGCACTTCTCTTGCTGAAAGCCAGCAAGAATAATAAAGCTGCTACAGATGTGAGTTCTGTTGCTATACTTATTGAGTGGTTGACAGAACAATATGATGATGCAAAGGAAAGACCAGAGGATATCAGTGGTAATAAAAACTTACAGGAAATTTTTTTGTGCCAAGAGGAAAGATTATAGATTGAAAATAATAGTATGTTCCCTTAATATATTTCCCCTGTTCTTCTAGTTTTGGGGATTTACTAAGTGAAAGCTTCCTGCAGCAGTGTACCAAAAGAGGAAAACCACGGTCAATACTAAGATATCTTTTTTATCAGAACTCTGGGATCTGTAGCAGTCTTCATTCATTCATTCATTCATTCATTCATTCATTCATTCATTCATTCATTCATTCATTCAGGTAGTTGACAATGTGAGCTGAAGGTCTAAAATATCCTGCTTTTCGCCTGGGACTGAAAAGAAGACCTCTTCACAAGGGAAGAAGATGAGCATAAATTATAAAAATATGTGTGGATATCAGAGCTAGGAGGCAAGAAATATGTAGAATTCAGTCACAAACACATCTACAAAATAATCCTCAGATGCCATCCTCTGATATGTCATCAGGTTACATCTGCATGAAACAATAATGAATCAGAAACAAAATTCTTTTTTTTATACAATATAATACCAAAAGTACTAGAAACAGTATGAAAAAAATATGTTTAGATGACACATTTGTCTATACAGCTGCATTTAACAACAAAATGACTTTCCATGTATTCATTCAAAGGAAAAGACATACAAAGGGTATGTGAGTCCTCATGCAGGCATGCTATGGCAAATAAACTTGTATGATATGGATGTGTTTATGTAGGTTAGTTATAAGGCTTTTTACTTCAGCTCATTTAGCATTATACTTGAGTTTTCACATGTACAAATTTGTGTGTGAGGTTGGGGAACTCTACATCCCATGGTAATTAGATAAAAGTGGCAAACATAAACTGCTGATGCCAATATTAATTATGTTATATCTAGGAAAAATTATTTAATAAAAACAACAATTTACTGAATCAATTGTAGGCAAATTTTTAATTTCCCAGGCTACAGAAAATAAATGGTTCTGCTGTCAATCGTCATATATACAAAAAACAAGTCTTATCTTTCTCTACAATTCTAATTCTGTGACACCAGAATGATGGTTTTTTCTGTGTAATTGAATCACATTGGGAATTCTCCCTTTTCTTGTTGTTGTTTTCTTTATCTTTTTTTCTTTTGGTTTGTTTTTGACTCGTGGATTTTTTGTACAGTATTTGGTTTATGAAGACTTTTTATCTCAAGCCTGGGATAACTAAGAACTTATAGTTAATATAGATTTTTTTTAAAATTTAATTTTCAGACAAAGAAGTATGAATAATTTGTGCTCTTTCATTAATATTGAAATTGATATGGAAATAACCCTCTATTCATTTGCACTTTAAAACAAAAATACTAAATAATTTTTCAATTAAAAATTAATAGAAAAGCAGAAAGGTTTTAATGATCCTAGTTATTGTGAATTCAATCTAGGCTATGATTCAAGAAAATAATTTCAAATACTATTAGTTCCATAAAGCAAAAGGTTTTCTCAAGGGTTTAGAAACATCAAAGTAACAAAAATGCTTCTATAAAGGATATAACAATCATCTAATATCTTTAATAAAGTGGAAATTTTTCTGTGCTTGTAGATTTACATTTTTATGTAAATCCATTCATAAGCACTGTAACTATGTAACTATATTTAATCTAATTTATTTGCTGTTAGGGATATTACACTTAAATATGTTCATAAAGGATCAAAAAACAGTGCCTTTTATTCAGGTGAATTAATTTCCTTTAGTCAAAGAATTTGAAAGTGCTGACAAAAATTACAGTCTTGTGTAAAAAGAAAAAAAAAAAATGATACCATTTAGCAGCTTTTCTTATATTATGGTCTAATTCAACTGTTGCAGGTATAAATAAAAATCCTTTCATGGAGTCAGAATTGGCTGTAATATTCAGGAAACTAAGCCACAGGCACAGTTTGTATTTATTTATTGTTTTTCCAATGCTGTCTGTAGTCTAAAACATTCTCAAATCTAAAACAATAGAGAAAGGATTGTATGTAGAAAAGGAGCATTGTTAAGTAAAAGAAATCGCTCATCTAACAATGTTATACATATGGTTTACATGGGCTTCAGGAAGACATGCTTCATAATAGAGGCATACAGTTTAAGAATTCTTGCCTTTTTAAAAAATAGAACCAGAGTTTTCAAAGTTATAAATCTTGGACTCCTTCTGTACTTAGGCTCAGATTGATTTATTAAATGCACCCTATTTAACATCTCATTTAAGCATCTGAACTGGGGAAATAATATCTCTATGTTGTAAATATAGCTGTTTTGATCTAACTCTCAAAATTTTGTGGGGTGATCTACATTTTTAAATTTTTATGCACGGAATCCAGCCAATCCATGCTTCTGTATTAGGTTTGCGTGGTCAAGCTCTCATATTGGGGCCACTACAAGGATGGTGTCTGTGACAGGCTGCTGGACGCTTTCTCCTTGTCCAGCAGAGCCAATCCCTGGGAGCACCAAAGGTGGATGTGCTGCTGGTCAAGGCTGGGCCAATTAGAAATGGTGGTAACACCTCTGACATAACTCAGTGATATTTGAAAAGGAGAAAAAAGATAGTTCCTGTGCAGCTGTAATTGTAGCCAAAGAAGAGCAGGGTGAGAGGAACATCTTTGCAGACACCATGGTCAGTGCAGAAGGACAGGCAGATATTGGAGCTGAGATTCCCCTGCAGCCCCTGGTGCAGCCCATGGTGAGGCAGCTGTGCCCCTGTGGCCCATGGAGGGACACAGGGGTGCAGAGATCCACCTGCAGCCCTTTGAGTATCCCCATGCCAGAGCAGGTGGATGCCTGAGAGGATGCTGTGACCACATGGGAGGCCTGTGGAGAGAGGACCCCATGCTAGAGCAGCCTGTCCTTGAAGGACTGCACCCTGTGGAAGTGATCCACGATGCAGCAGTTTGGGAAGGCCTGCTGCCCATGGGAAGGACTCAGGATGAAACATTTCATGGAGAACTATCTTCTGTGGGAAGGATCTCATTGTGGAGTGGGGCAAGATCCTCTCCTTGAGCAGCGGGGAAAAACAAAGGGTGATGAGCTGACCATAACCCCCATTCCCTGTCTCATTCCGCCTCTGGAAGAGGACATAAAGCTGGGAAGGAGGGGGTGGGGGTAATGGGGGAAGTGTTTTGAAGATTTTATTTTACTTCTCATTGTCCTGCTCTGACTTTGTTAGCAATAAATTCAATTAATATCTCTAATTTGAATCCGTTTTGCCCATGAAAGTATTTGGTGAGTGATATCTCTCTGTGCTTATCTCAACTCATGAACCCATTGCTATATATTCCCTCTCCTGTCCAGCTGCAAAGGGGAGTGATAGGTTTTGGTGGGTGCCCAGCAGCCAGCCAGGGTAAACTCATTACAGCTTCTAACTTGGATGCCTCAAAAACTTAACATGAATAAATATTTTTAAGTGTTTCCAGTCTCCTTCTTCCTGATGTGAACAATTACTATTCTGTGAAATGATTTAACACAACGGGTGCATAATATAGGTCTTACCTAAACCAACCTGAAAACCAAATAGTGATTTCTGTTAAGTCAGAAAGAATATATTCTAGATCTGGACTTGTATAATCATGGTGTCCTATTACCTAGAAAAACCTTTGGAAAGAACAATTCAGCAGAGAATACAGTTAACATTTGTAAGTGCTGAAAAAAACCCATGTCTTTCCATGAAAGTGTTTCAGCTGTAAAAACTTCTATTGCTATACAATATTCAAAGGGACAACCAGAGTGTGGAATGTGCTTATCAGAAACAGAGAACAGTCTGTCATGTGATGAAAAGCCCTTCAAAGAATTACATAGCTTATGAAAAGACAAGTAGTTTATGCTTTTAAAGTAAAAAATTGTGACAATAATATCCAATGATACTCATTGCATTAAAATTAATTTCAAAGGTGGATCAAGTAGGCAGATTTCTGCACCAAACATGCCAGAAGTAACATACCTAACACAAGAGAGCCCATGCACTCAAATTCATTTGTGATATATAGAGAATCTAACAGGATAGTACCTTTGGACTCCTCGTTTACATTCATCAGACTTCTCATGGATGTTTTAACATTTTTTATGTGTTTCTTAAGGACACATTCATTAAGCAAAATACTTTGCTACTGTCTCAAGCATTCAGTTTTACCACTGAACTCAGATTAGAGACTGGCTTGTATTTATGATACCTAGCTTTTGAAAAGCAAAAGCTTTTTTGAATGGTATTTATATACCCCTTTTCAAATGCTTGCATGGTATCTAGTTGTCTGAGTAATCAGTGAGGGGGAAATTATAATTTCGAAGAACAATTCACCTGATCTATCATACTCAGATATTTTAGAAGGAGCTTTAACATCCTATGAAGGTAGTTCTAGAAGTAAATATTTCTCTTGACTGGTACTGAGAAAACCTCTTCTGAATGGCTTCGAATGAAATATCATTTTTTAGATGACCCAATTAAGTGTTTGGAATTATTACATTAGCCTTAATTCTATTCACACTGAAGTGCTAGCCATCCTGTGGGCTTAGGTATTCCAGAAAAGTTAAAAAAGTTATCCAATTCAAGTAGGATAAATTCTTCAGTCTTTTAAATATATCCATTTGCTGTAAATTTCAGTAGAGTTTATACATTTCAGTATATATTTTGAGATTTAATTTCCCACCAAATGCCCCAATTTGAAGCAGAAAATACTCACTGAAATTCAGGAAACTATGCCCACTAGCTTGGGAAGCATGCTAACAAGAATGAACATATCAACTATTATTTGTAGTCTTTAGCCGTATTATCTCATATTTTATGTTAGGAGTCTTAGAATTGTAGTTTTCCTGATAAACTTTGTTTCCTAAAAATGAAGGTATCTGTGATACATGCCATAGACCTTTTCTAACTGGTGAAATACTAAGAACTATGCAGTATTTTAGCTGAGTTATGACAACCTATACCAGTCCTGAGGGCCATTTTTACTATTCTTGGTGTCTAAATTTTTGACAAAAGAGGCAACACATCTGTGCAGTCTTACAGAACTACTGGTTTGCTCAAGGATAGCAGGCACAGAAAATTATGAACAAATGGCAATCTTTCAAGAAAAGTTATAGAAAAAAATTCTCCACATTAAAAAACTATAAGAAGACCCATTTCCTGACAAGAATATTAAAATATTTCCAAGTGTATTCCTGAAGACAACAGGAGTATGTTTAGTTGTTAAAGAGATGTAAATTGCTAAGTATAATTTTTCTGATGCTGTTGACACATAAATGAAGAGATGTTTCAAATCTAAACTTCAAGCTGTGAAGCAAATACTCTGTAACTGCAGACAGATGTTTTGGTTTACTGATTACTTTCTGAGTGTTGCTTCCAAAATCGCAGTAGAAAAAAAGGAAAAAAAAAATATTCTGAAGAAGGCTGTCAGTGCTCTTGGACAAACCTGCTGAAAATTAGTTCCTCACATATTCAATGCATTCTTATCTTTAATAAACAGCTCATAGACTCACACTTTTATTTTTCTTTGGACAAGAAAGAGCAACTTAATTGTGGCCATTCCTATACACATTTCTTGCCAATATGTGAAAACACAAATGCTAATATACCACTAACTGGTTTCCTTCTGGCTTTTTTTTCTATCTTAGTTCACTCACCTCCTTTAAACTATTAGTTTACTAGTATTAGTTTGTTAGTTATTATTAGTTTATTATTATTATTAGGTTATTAGTACTATTAGTTAAGGTGCACTAGAAGGCTTTTCAAACTAGTCATCCAAGACTGGTTATCTACATATGCTATCCATATCTGCATGCTCCTGTGAGTGAAATGAGCATGGGAGTGCTCATTACTGTGGTATAAGCATTTGGCCCAACAGGAGTGCATTGAAGCAGATTTTGGTTAGATTAAACTAGATTTAATATGATCCTTGAACATTTTGCTTACATCTGATACAGTTCTCCTACAGGTACCAAGTCTGCCTGCACAAAACTGCAGACTGAGCAAATGTACTCTAAGAAAGAACAATTGGACTATTCATTAACAAACCACACTATTTGGATAAAATACTCATGTAAATAAAATCTGTATTTATTATTTCTTTTGTCTCACTGAAAATCTGTTTTTACATATCTGAAAAATACTTACGAATTAAAACAGGAAAGAGACAGGAACTTTCCTTTAGAGACAGTCTCATTGCATCCACAAGAAATACTGAATATAGGTGAATTCCAAAATATTAACACAAAAGTACCTTCTTTAGAATAATGAGAAAATATGGACATAATTTTGCTTGGGAAGGCTGTTTGAGAAGGAAGTTTTATGATTCCAGTTTTGAATTTCAGTTGTCCATACACTCTGGGCAGTTTTAAAAAGATCTAGAAAAGGTTAAACATTCTTCAGTAGAATTTAACATTCTCCCATAGAATTGCAGATAGTAACAATTACAGCATGAGTGCTAATATCACAACTTTAGAGTGTCAGACAATTTGTTTTTTGAATGTTGAATTCAAATCCCAAAGATTTTCACTATTTCACTACTTAAATGGTTGAACAGTTGTTCTTATTTGTTGAGGTACTTCACAAATACATCTAATTGAAAATATAGCTCCCTAAAATGTGTTTTTTTAAAAAGGTTTTAGGATGTTTTTCAAAGCAGAAACTGCGTTATTCTCATATTCAATCAAAAGAATAATTTCTTATGCCAGGAAATACTTCTACCCTCAGACTGCAAAGTTGGCAGTTTCTTAGTTGGATGTTAATTCATCTTTTTATTAATTGCAGACTACATTTATCAGTTTACAGCTCTACAGAATTAAATTAGAATATGTCTTAAATCACATTGCTGAATTGTTTCATTATTCACAAATTAGAAGTTTACTAGAAACCAAAAGGAAAACTGGACTCGATTTTTTCATGATATTCTGTAACTTCACCTTAATTGAAACTAGAACTTTTATTTCACCTCATTTGGGTCTGATGATTTAAAATGGTCCCTAGAAATAAAACAGTTAAAGGAAGAGGGAGTGATAAAAAAAATGTGATTAAAAAAAATTCTTCATGTTAGGTCACTGAGATAATTTTTGTTTCTCTTTTTTGTTATCTGATAGCTTTGAGGACTTTATTACTTTTGGGAAACTCCTAAATCCACTTTGTTTTCTGCAGCTTCAACTTTGTGCAGACAGTTAACCTATGTTTTCTACTATATTACCATAATAATTTACTCTCTTTAAAATGGTTATAGAGGAACACAGAAATTTAGTTCTATTTTAAGTCATTTAAGTAATAATTTTAATCTTGAAATGCATGTGGAGTCTCTCAGACACCACTTGAACTCATTAACAGATCTGTCATTGACTTTAACAAAGGTATGGCTACAATGTATATACATAAAAATATATACACAGCTAAGAGGTCTGCTAGATTTAGGCCACTGATTACAGTAAAATAGAGAGTGAAAATTGTACTGAAATTTTTAATAATTTTGCATCACTGGTGATAGTGTTAATGTCAACATTGACTTATTGTCAATAAAGTAAATACATTTTCACAGATGGATCATACATACATGTTGGATTTTCAGTAAGAAAATCACTATTGAATTTTGAAAATTGAAACAGTGATATTTATAACTCTGACATGTATGACATGTTTATACAAGAAATATTAGAGCTAGGACATAACTTCATACTCCTCTTCAATATCTTTATGTTACATGTGTCACTAATCTGTTTCAGGCTAGTCCAATGACCAATGTAAACTAAATAAAAACCACACATGAAACTTCATCTACTTTTCTTTCTTTTTCTTCATCACTGCTATTCCAGTGTAAAATTTCAGAGGAATTAGGGACAAAAAGCTATGATGCTGAATGTGATAATTTTAGTGGTAGAATAATCTCATAGGCCATAAAAGTAAAAATAAAAGAAATTTCCTAAATTAGACTATGATTGAATACTTCTTTTGATAGATATAAACTTTATACACACAAGAGCCGCCAGGCAACCAAGCCCCTACTTATAATCACAAAACTGCCTTTGCTGTCTTCCCTCAGAAGAAAATTATATTTGCTACTTAAATAAATTCACAAGATTCACTTCCACCTGCCAAATATTTGGATCATATGTTGTTTATTTACAGTCACAGAATGTACCCAGAATGAATTCTGTTGCAGAACACCTAATGCCTGACATTACATTATTATAACACTGTACTGAATTAGTCTGAAAGGAATATATTGATGTGCTACTATAATGTTTTTCAGATCAGACACCATTTATCAACTACTAATTCACTCTTGAATTCAAAGAGTGGATGGAAGTGAAGGGTAAGCACCGACATCTGCCATGCTTATCACTTTCAATTGTATGGTTGACCAGCCATCTGTTTTTGATATGGCTACCTCAGTATGTTTTTTTTTGTTTTTTTCTCTGCTAATGAATACAAATTCACTGTGCAATTCTGGATGCAGTAAATTACACTATGATGGCTGATGCTGTCAGTGAAATGCTAGGCATTGAGTCTGATAATTAAAGAATGACGTTTAACAGAATAACATATCTGGAACTGAATGTGTTTTACTAGAAAATGAACATGAAGGCCACACAGAGGTTGTTGTTATTTTTAAAAAGAATATTGGCAGAAAGAATGGTCAGAGGAGATATGCTGATATCTCTGCATTAGTTGATGAGATAGTATTGCATGGCAGGTTAAAAGAATAATAATTTGTTACATAAAATTCACAGTTACCTTGAATACAGGTTCACTTTTGGCACTACAGCTTCAAGAAATGCAAACATAATTATATTTCCTTTACATGTTTTACCATAGAGTACATAATTTAGGAGCTCAAACTATGTCATAGTTTTTACTAACACTGTGATTATGAGAAGAAGTGCTTGAGGTATGCATAAGGGTCTGTTGGTGGAAGCACAGAAACAAATCTTCTATTCCAAATTTACCACAATGTATGATTTTGCTGCTGCTCCCGACTGGCATTTACCATATCCCATTTACAGCTGTGGTCAAAACTTTAAGCTACAAGTTGTTTAGAGCACTAAAAAGCTATCATGGACTAATGTAATTTGAGTTTTGATATATAGAGAAAATAACTACTACTTTTATGGGGTTTTTTTTTACTTTATGTTTTAATTCAACTGCTCGATTGACAAAGACAATTCAGTGAATGCTAAACTAAAAGATATTTATAGATCTATTTTAATATATAAAAATATATTTTTGCTCAAAATATTAAACTTTTTCATATAAAACAAATCTAATGTCTATGTTATGAAATATTAAAGACTTAAATTTGCTCAGAAAATATACTAGCCAAAATCACTGAAATAGACTGTGAAAAGAAACAGTTCTGTCAAGTGTTTTTTTGTTTGCTTGTATTAGGAAGTTCCATTGATTTGAATTTTCAGAAAAATACATGACTGCTTAATGGAAGCAGAGATTAAAAACCTGGTGTTATTATACTACACCTGCATCAGTTTATCAAGAATGGTATTTCCCCAGTAATTTTGAATCTGTCTTCATGTACTACAAAGTCCAGTTCTGAAGATATTTAGCCTCTGGTTAAACAATACAGATATCAAAATCTATTAAAAATTATATTAAAATATTTTAAATTTCTTTATATCTATATATAAATTAATCTCAAAAGAGAAGAAACTTTTTGTAATGATAGTGTTGTTTTGCCTGAAAGTTTCTGATAGCTATTTCTTGGCAAATGAATATGTATATTTTACAGCATTATATTTAAATACAATGTTGATTCAATTTAATAATATATTGAAATATGATATAAGTACTTATTTATATTTTTAGGCATTCACAGGGCAAAACCTAACAGACAAGTGAAACATAATGCAAATAACCTTTAATACAGCATATTGCAAAAGCAGAGCATCACTCATTTCTTTGGAAAATAAAACTCTTACGCGTGATTTTACATGAAGGTCAGGTTGTAAAATTAACCCTTTACATTCACATCTATTTATTTTTTTAATCATAAAACCATTAAGGTTGAAAAAGCCTCTAAGATTAAGTCCAACCATTAACCTAACACTGACTGGTCCACTAAACTAACTATGGGACCCTATGTCAAGTTCTTTTTTATCACATTAAATGAGAGAACCTTTTTGACTAAGGGCTTTACTTTTAGGGACCATTTTAAAACATCAGACCCAAGTTAATCTTTTAAGTGTAATATTTACATAAAGCTTAAATCTCTGTGGTTAAATGCTATCATGATAGTAAAACAATATGTTAGGGGTCGATGATTTCCATTCATAAAAAATAAGATATCCTGTCATAGAAAATAAGATATCTGAATGAAATTGATGGGAACCAGTTCTCATTTATATTCTGATTCTACTGAAGTTTGCTGTAAATAGGAGAAAATATTTCATTATCAATTAAGGCTAATATAAAATTTGTTGAAAGCCTCTTCAGAAAAATATTATATGAAATTCACTGTGGTTTTACATGTTCACCCTGTGAATGAGAAATCTTCTGGAGTGATAGAGACCTGAATCTTTGGGTGAGACTTGTATCATGCCTCTCATCTGGGACAACCATTCAGACTAGATGCAGAATGGTATCACTGACATTGTGTTAGGAGATGATGTTCAAATTCACACATTTTTCAAAGTAACGCTGTGTATAAGGCAGTGAGAAGTATGGAGTGGAGCCAGTGTGTAAAGCTGTATGGTCTCCAGGTGTATCTTGGATACCTTTATAGCTCAGCCATTTCAAATAGGCATGATTTATTTCTGTGTATACCCTCAGAGGTGAACAGCCATGTGCAGAATATGTGAAACAGTAAATTTTCCCTTACTCTGGCACAGAATAACAGAATCATAGAATCACAGAATCATAGAATGGTTTGGGTTGGATGGGACCTTAAAGTTCACCTAGGTCCAACCCTCCTGAAATGGGCATGGAGATCTCTAGATGTAACCCTTTCTAGATGTTTTCTTAATATCTGTACATTTTTCTTCCCAAATGCTATAAGCAGAATTTCTTTTCAGAATATAACTTGAAGAAAATAAACAAACAAAAAAACCCCAAAAAACAGGATTATTAGTTTCAAAACATGTTATAAAAAGTATCATTTATTTTAGAACACATGAATATAGAAATTATGTCATAACCATGCAATGCTTCCACATATGGGAAATGAAAATATAGTGCCTTCCTGTGCCTTAGGAGCTTCAAAAAACTAACTGACAAGAGACTGTCTGAACTGGAAAGTGATGAAGAATATACCACATTTCCCCAGATGGATAAAGTGATAGCATTTTCTGTAGGAAAAAACTTGTGATGGACGGAAAAAGAATAGGAAGAATCTGTCTCTCACAGTAATTGTATAGAGTGCTCATCTGGGAAACAGGCTAATCATCTGTATTTCAGATTGCTCCAGGAACAGTACACATTATTAAATATTTTTTCTAAGCAAATCTATTTCAAGTTGCAGACAATGACTATGATTACTTTTGAGTGTTGGGGGCTGTTTTTAAATGTGTTATAAATAATAGAGTTCCTTTTCTGATGGAAATTAGCACTCTTCATTCCTCCTAGGTATTATTTCCCCTTTGAAATGAAATTTTGTAAAACATAGGAATCAGTAAAAAGGAGGGCTCGAGAAAATTTTATGTGTTATTTTAGCTTAACGCCTGAACAGCAAGGATGGTTGGTCAGATCTAGATAAAAATCTCAGTAACTTTTTGAATTGACATTTGGACATGTTGGTATGTGTCCCTCTGACAGGTGTCCTGACAATGCTGCTTTTTTGTCTACTGTGTGGTAATGAAGTAATTGATTATTTTGCTTCCTTTTGGGCTTGTGGTCAGCAGCAATGTTTTTATGCTCAAAAGTCTATCCAATTTTCATAGCAATATGATTATCCTATTGTTTATATATGTTTGCTAACCCATTCAGGGAAATTATAAATTAAATTTGTTTGTAAATAAAGGCATTATCAAGGCCTTATTTTTATTCCATTTTTCAGGCTTTATATTTGGCTGAGGCTTTGGTTTAGAAGAGTGAGATACAGAAGTTTGTTTACTGAACAGAAAAGTAGGAGATTCAAATACGTATAGATAGAGAAATGGATATGAAATCCTTACAGTTATAACATAATGAAAAAACTTCTACATCAATGCATAAATGCATTTCAAATATAAATGAATTGCAAATATTCAGAGAATTTAAATGCAATAATCCTGAATTGTGTAAGTTCTATGTGTTTCATATTTTGAAGACAGCATTTTCTGCTTATAAATAACTTCTTAGTGAAACAAATTTTGAAAGTGAGCCAGGTATCATCTCAACTGGAATTATCTTTAATAAGAGAACGGCTATCTGAGCTCTATATAGAAACTAGAGGTGCTTTGACAGTGTGAGACCCTATGAAGAGAACTACCAATTGCTTGTGACTGGTTTGTGAACTGAGGAAGACCCAGCTGAGATTGAACTGCTGCATTTGAGGTCTGTAAGAAAACTGCTACTGAAAGATGGTTATCTAGCCTGTGTAAATGGAAATGCAGGATTTCAGTTCGGATAGACATGCCTCCTTTCTGATAAGGAACAATACTTAAAGAAGAAAAAGTGTTAGCAAAGGATGTATCTTGTGAGTAATTGCAACAATAAAAACCTGATCCTTCAAGTACCTCTGTATCAGAATAAAGATGAGTTCACTGTGCACCAATTTTTTTGCAATCCTGCTGCATTTTAAAAAATCTGTTTGTTCTTGAGGTTGAGTTTAATGCTTTACAGAGAGAAAAAAAAAAAAGAGAGAGAGAGAAAAGGAATAAAAGGAATACTCATTTACTTGTGACATCGTAAAAAAAAAGAATGCTTTTGTGTTATCCTATTTTAAGTTTCAAGGGAATCTGTTGTGAGACTTAGGTTGAAAGAATCATGCTGAGGTGGAGGAATGTAGGATCCAACCAAAAGAAGATCAGAAGGAAATTGAAATATCATGGGAACATGAGTGAACATTAATTCATAAAAGAAATATTTTCACATTGAAAAGGAGCAACAGTTTTAAAAATTCCATTAATAATTGTAAAGTTAAAACTAGTTGGTAAATATTTTAGAACATCAGATGGGCATCAAAAGAAATTTGCTAAAACATTTTCTGAGTTATACCTAGACAAAAAGTTAGACATTCTTTGACATTAAGTTTCATTGTGTTCTACTTTGGAGCAGCAAACCAAATTCTGAGGAAAACAAGGGTTTCATGATCTGGTGAACTTTAATTCAGATTTTGAAACAAAAATTACATTTGGTGAAATTTATTTTTTATTCAGTGCTGATTTTTAAATATTGACCAGTCTATTTTGTATGACAGTTGTACATTAATGTACATGGACATTTCAATCCAACATATCTATTTGCCCATCTGTCTGTCTTTCTCTCCCTCTCCATCCACACCCTCATTTCTAAGTCCATCCTACTCAAGTATTTCATTGTACTAGTATTTTGTACTTTAAATTTCTAATTCCACTGAAATTCTGAGTATGATGTAACAATTAGTTTAGTGAATACTTTATGATCCCATCTTTCCATTCATATGTGGTTCAGTTGCACCTACTACATTTATCAAAATGTTAAAAGAAATACTATTACTACAAAAAATAATTAGCCTTTGTGCTTAAATAAGCCATGCTTCAGAAGCCTCATGGAGACATTTTTAAATTTTTTTTCTTTAGATTTAGATTTTTCTGCAAGTTAAGTGCACAGATATTATTAGAAGAAATATGGCAATGAGGAAAAAAAAAAAATGGGCTACACTGTACAAAACACATGTAACTTCAAACATTCCTAACCCTTGGTATTGATGCCTAAAGACTTAGCTTTCACTTTTTCATATTCTGTGCTACCTAGATGTTAGTTTTGAGCTTCATATTAAGTGTTAGTGAGTTCTCTTCACAGAGTAGGTAGGCAAAATTCCTTTTCTAGCTTGATACCAAGGACAATCATTACAAGTTTCAGGCCCAAAAGCATTCACAAACTGGCTGACTGAAGAGAGAAAACATGGATGGAACTTTATAATCTGAAGCCATAACTGGACAATTAACCCCAATAGGCAGATGGACCAAAACTTATAAGAATGTGAGACCTCGTGGCCAGTCATCCATTTTGTGACCATTTTTTGGTCCATCTTGGGTGTAGCCCTGGCCAGGCTCTTGTACTGCCCAAGGTGTACCCTTTAAGGCTTTTCAATAAATACCTTACCTCTGTCCAGCCTCTCTTCTAGGCCAGCCTTCTCAAGACTTCAGTATAACAGCTATATTTTCTAGTTAATAAATACATTTGATTTTTTTACATGTATGTAAACTAGCACTTCATTGTAGCTTGGTCCATCCAGGGAAAGCTCCCACTGAGCCACGAATACTTCAAGATAATGTACTGGTACTAAAAGAGTCACATAATATATATGCTTACAAATAAGTCTTAAACCACAGGTTGAATATTTTACTGAAAAATTTCCAAGTAAAGTCTCCAAAATATTTCACAATGTTAGAAGAATTCTAATGAAGTATGAAGGTGTTTAACTTATCATAAATCACAGTTCAGTTCTGTCATATAACTTTCCCTAAAGCTCTGAATGCAGTATTGCATGTTCTATGAACAGATTAAACTAGCATTTTCTTCCTATGGGCAAAATTAGAAGCAGTTTTTCTAATTTGTGGCATACAAATCCATTCAGTATTTCTGACAGTTGTAAGACAAATAAAGGTCAAGCTGTACCCCGTGGTACCTGTATTCATTCAATTTTGCCACTTGAAAAGTACATTTAATCAAACTTTTCAAAGTTATGGCTTTATAAATGGCTATTTATTTCCGGCCTTTGATTTGCAATTTGCATTACTTTTTCACCCGCTTCATCATGTGCATATTTATCCATCCAATTCTAAAATTACGAACATTTTTTGAAGAAGTTCAGGTCTTAACTAGAGCTGAGGCCTTGTTGGTTTTTCTTCCACACTCTTTCCAATACTTGAGTAAAACATCAAAGTTTATCTCTCCTTTACCTATAAATTCTTCCTGGACAATTACTTACCATGCAACAAACACACACACAGAAAAAAACCCCCAGTATTGTCTTCTGACCTCAGAGTGTTTAGCATGAGAAAAACACGCATGAGTAGTGAACTTGAAGCTGACCTTTGAACATTGAAGCCACTTTTAGGTTGAGATCAGATCTGTTAACTATAATTTATACACCTCAGTAACATACAGATGGTAGGCAGAGAAGTATAGCTGCAAACAGAAGCAAGGAGAGTTTGCTTGAAATATAATGACTGTAAAGAAAAATTAATGAGGGGGGTTGCTCACAGACCCAATTAGAGTGCAGAATATTATTCAGAAAAGAAAAGCTTATAAAAGGATGTAGGAAATACAAGCCAAAAGTTAGACAAATCATCATGGCCGGCTTATCTGGTTAAATTATCAAACATTTCCAGAGGATTTAAAAAGCTCTGAAGTGTGACAAAATAGAATAAAAATAAATAATATATTGTTTTACAAAATATTATAGCAAAAGATGTTATGAACTAGAGACTTTTTTGCTTTGTTTTTCATAATTATTTGGATGGAGGAAAAATTCATTAAGGTGGATAAATAAAGCAGAATATGGGAATTGTAGACTACACATTGTATATTATATGTGAATCTTGAAGTCAGAATGAGAATCTTGAAACTGTTTACCTCTTTCCAATTATACAAAAAATAATGAAATATTCTGTCCCTCTACAAAATATGCTTTCTAAACATTTACCTTATTTATGTTGTTATGTTGGGTAGACATCTCCCTTATTTATGATGTATCCTGATTATGTTCCATGTAGCTATATCCTTTTCTGGTATACTCTGCAATATGCTCTGGAAATGTATGTTTCCTACATTTTTTAGGGATCTTTTTAAGCTTTACATGGTGTCAGGATGATTGTCCTGAGATAATTTCTCTTGATATGAGGAACAAGAAATCAAACACCCTAATAACTGAAGAAAAAGTTCTGCCTTCAAAGCTGTAAACTTAGGACCTCCATGTGGATGAGAGCAAGGATACTCTTGGACAAGTTTTGTTGAGACTTAATGATAGTGAGGATGAGTAAACAAACTTAGCACACATGAGCCTGGCTAATCAACTATTCAAGTCCTACTGGTAAAGTCTGTCCACGTTTTTTGAATCTGCCAGTATGTTAGAAGGTCAATGTTTCTGACTGCAGGTCATCAACATGGAGATACGATGTTGGCTCCAGCAGCATGAACAAGCAACTGCAGCTACTGCTGGGACAAACCTGTACTTCATCACATTCAACAGAGCGAAAAAAGCATGCAGTGGAAACACCTCCCTAAAAGTATAACACAACTGCATAAAGTCAGTACACAGTTACCCAGACCAGTGTCAGATCAACCTCAATCCCACTTACACTACCTGGACAGACGTGGATGCTGTCAGGACAAATAAAAAAACTGTCATCAAGCAATCTAATCAGTACCCCAAAAACTAGAAAAGAAAGAGTAAGTACAAGAGAGCTAAGCAGTGATTCAGTGGGTAGAATGGAAGCACTGAAATTAGTCTTGCAGCTGTTAGAAATGATAGCCTATTCAGACTGTATTTTGGAGCTGTGGCGAACAGCAAAGGGCCCAGAAACTTTATCAGGAGAGACGGCACCTATACTATCATTTGTTATACTGCAAGGATGAAGAAAATGTTAAAGGAAGACAAGAAAATGGCCATGAGCTACTGTGTATATGGCTACAAGCATCATGATTTGTTTGGTTTTTATTGTTTAGCTTTAGTACATATTCAAGGTTGTATTTGTCATTGAAAGCAGTTTGAAAGCAGCACTTTCACAATTGGAAGAGTTTCATTCAGCCATAATTTTCTAGGTAGTCCTCTGAATTCTTATTTATATATACAAGGTGAAGCCTTTGTCATTTAGAAAATGGGTGTGCTAATAATGAGAAAAAAAATCCTTATTTTATAATAACTCTATGCTTCAAACCTTGCTGTGCTTGAATATTATGACTGCTTTCTGCCTGTACCTATATATATATATACCTGTGGTGATGGAATGTAATTTAAGTTATGAAATTCAGGCTCCTCTTACGTTCAGATGAGATCACTGCAAAGTAGTCTCTTTCTTTCATCTCCAAAAATCTGTTCAATTTGAACCTTCTTTCCATGCATAAAGAATCGATTAAGAACTGAGAGTTCTAATTTTATTGTGAATAATTTTGTTGATGAATCTCTGCTGCTATTTTTAATGCTTATCGGTTTGCTGTGATTGCAGCAAAATACAGTTGGGTCTTTGGGTGCATATAGTGTTTTGTCCTGTATCCCCAGGTGCTGCCCCTCCACGCCATCATTCCATCCCCCCTGTCGTCATCACTCCCAGCCCCTTCCCTTGCCTGCCTTTCCACCATCTCTGATCAGGGCATTTCCACCATCTCTGATCAGGGCATTGAAGGGGTTTGTACTGTATGCTATAGAGAGTACTGTCTGCTGTCTGAAAGCAAAAGGATGAGACCTTTCACATCCTGAAAAAGGGACAATTTCTGCCTCTTGCTGCACCTTATCAACACTGACCTTAGGGCAGGTTACTCAGGCTTTGTCCACCCAGCTCTCAGAAGCCTCTAGTGATGGAGTTTACACAACTGGCTTGGTAACTTGTGCCAATGCTTACTGATTTTCATAGTGAATATTTGCTCCTGTGTTCAATCTGAACTTCCCCTGTCACCCCGTTAGGGTTTCGGACACTGATCCATCTATCACATATGTGGGTAAATGGCCTGTCTCTAACATCTTGATGATCTCTCTGTAAGTACAGGAAAATTGCAATTAGCTTCTGACCACCACAGGTGGTTGAATTCCAGTTTATGAATATTTTTCTTTTATTTGGGTTACAAAACTGGACATAGCATTCCAGACACAGTCAAGCACATTCAAGCATGATTTATCTTGGTGAATTTATGCTGGCTATTTCCAATCACCTTTCATCTGTCAATGAAGTGAAGGGGAGAAAGATGAGATAAGCACAAAATTAGCTTTCTTAAAATAGAAAAAAGCATAAAAAAGAACAATTTTTGAGCTCAGTTTCCATATCCAGTGGAAATAGGACCAGTTTTAAGAAATCAGGTTTGACAATTTCTCTTTACATAAAGAATAAAACAAACTTCAGGAGGGAGATACTGAGAAGTATTTCCATACCAATAACATCAGGAAACAAGTACTTACACCCCTGGGTGATCAAATAGTTACTCTTTTTGCAACTAGAAGAAGGTGAATCTGACTCAGTGACAGAGCAGCAACACTCCAAATTCCTCTGTTCATCTGAAAGAGAAGTCTGACTCTAAAATTTTTCTTCCATATCTGGATTGCCCTAGGTTCTAATTTCATATTTATATGTACTTTGAGTGAGGATGTTATAATATGCACAGGTACACAAAGGTATTATATTCTACAGAACCTCCTTCATTTGTAAATATTCCTCTTTTTCAGAAACTTATGTGCAATGATTATTTTACAGAAAAGTGGATTCTTTTTTTACAGAGGAATTGCATATGTTAGAAACTGTAATAATCATTATTTACTTAAATCTTTATCCAATTCCATAGCTCAGTCACACTGCAAGTATGTATCATTGTAGATCTACCTTTTTTGCATTCTTGGCTTAGAAATTTTTTTCCCTGAGATTAGAATGAAATATTGAGATGAAAAAGAAAAGTTTAGGCAAACAGTGAAGAAAACTCATCACAATACTTTTAATGATGGATACATTTTTTTTAACAATATCACTTGAAATAGTCATTTATCACTGATATATTAGAAATATTTTGCTTATAGTTTACTTATAATTGAAACAATGAACAAAATCCTCAGCCAGTAATCTAGACCCAACACAATTCTTCACATATAATTGTTTTCTAAGTGTTTAACATAGGACATCAGAGTATTTCTATGTCTTTTGGTGTATTTAATGCATTTTTCAGTTATCTTAAAACCATAGGCACATAATGAAGTAAGAATTTTTATATCACACCATTTGTCTATATCCTGCTAATTTGGACCTCTTCTTGCTTCATTACAGAATGAATCACACATGATCAAAGTGGTGGGTCACTCTCCAGTCCTGTCTGGGACCAAAAATAATGTTTGAAGTAATGGTTGGGAGACAGGCAAAACCCAGTAGTAATTTAGTCATTAGATGTAGCCAAATCTCTGCAGTAGGCATTATGCACAGGACCACACAAAACCATCTTCCTTCCTCAAGCCTCAGTGTCCTGAGAGGACACTTGTAGGATTTTGCTTCAAAGACTGGAACTGAGTACTGGCAAAGCTGTTTACTTAGTTCAGAGAGATTTTTTTGTTTGGCTTTCATATTTTCACTGAAAGAGGAAGACATTCCTTTTGGAAACTTGATCTGGAATAAAATTTGAATGCTGTCATTCTTTTATTGGCTGAACATGAATTTGATAGTTTCAGTTGCATTTTAAACTCATAAATATTTCCTTGTAGAAAGCTAGTCTAACAACATTACAAAATTTTGTTCAATTATATCTCTTTTTAAAGACATTATTTTGATGCATCGCTTTTATGGATAAGACACAAAATTCTGTTTAAAAATATTCTAAACACTTATTATATTTTCATATAAAAGCTTTCAGCCTAAGGGCTGTCTTTTCCATGAGCACCAGAGACACAACCCAAATGCTTTTCAAGATTTATTTTCTTTGGATTTTTTTTCCTATTTTCTGTAATAAATAAATGCTTTGATTTCCAGGTACATTACTAATCCTTCTGTTAGATTAAATATTCTACACTAGTCTTGATTACTTTAGCAATAGTAACCAATTTTGCTATGTTGGTAAATACATACTTACTAGCCACATGGCAAAGTTGTAGTATATTTATACTTAGAGGGAACATTTCAGAAAAATAATTTCCTTGGATTACCCTTTGAATACTTAATTAAGAACAGAAAACTATTTCTGATTTTTAAAGCTTATTTAAAATTTTAGAATTTTTAAAGGGAGAGAAAAGTCACAGTTAATTATGGTACATTAACTGCAGCCTTTTCATTTTCATGCAGGTAAACGAGACCAAAGAAAAGTAATGTTGTCTTTTCTCTCTTCCTGATCTGGTGCTTATAGAACAAGAAGAAAATAGAGAAATTTTAGAAAATTTCCCTATGAATCATTTACCTGTCACTGCATAAGAATTATTTTACTGTTTTTTTCCTAACTACTATGAGTTTAAAAATAATGCATTTTTCCCAAAAACATATGTACAATTAATTTCTAGAATATTAATTTTAGAATTTCTAGAATGATAAGGTCTCAACAATGTTATCATGACCTCCAAGTTATATTGAGTTTCATTTTTTTAAAAAAAGCAAAATGCTGCATATTATGTTCTACATAAATACTATGAATGTTTATTTTATTCTACTTTTCAGAAAGATAAACTTTATTCGCAAACATGCTCTATCAGGGTTTAAAAAGATTGATTCTTCATCTCACGAAATTTTATGGAAAGTATTTCTGGAAAATATCTTTAGTATTATTATTTTAATATCAGCTGATAGATTTTTAGTCAATTTTTAACTAAACTTTTTCAAAATTCTCATGTCATTGTCACTAGATTGGGCATCTGTTCCTGATGACATACAAGTCATTACCCAGTGACATATATTTCAATACATTTTGGTCCAGAATGTTTGTTTTATATTTTTGCTCTGAATAACTACCTTAAAAAGTCCTTCAAGCTATCACAAAAAATATCATGTATTCCACTTCATCTCAGTTTCCTTCTCCAAGATAATATTTGCCAGTAATTGCATTTATTTTATCAGAAATAATCAATCATGCAGTTCAGGATTAGAGACTATAGAAGGAGAGATTATAGAAAATAATTTGTAGATAAAAACATACAAATTTAAATAAGATTTGTGCAAGTTGACATTTAATTTTTTACCTCTAAAAAAATAAAAAGTAGATTTCTAAATTAAATTAAAACTTTTAAACCTTTTAAATGTGGTTATTTTCTTGATGACTTTTTAAAAATATAAGACAATTAAAGCCCTTTAGAAACTTTAGTCCACCATAAAGATTTCATCTTGTTTTTGCTTTTAACCATTTTAAGCAACTTACAGCTTCTTTTGTATTTTGTATAGTACCAATTTTACCTGACTTTAAAATAACATTAAATCTAAATTATGTTGTTTAATAAATAAATTAATTATGATGTAATCTCATATAAATTAGGTTGAAGACCTGGGTTTCTATTTCAAATTAAGAAATAATCTTTCTGTTCAGGACAAGGACTATATATTTATTTGCAAGAGAAAAAAACAAACAAACAAACAATCTATTCAGAGAGAATGAAGTATAGTGGTGGGCATCACTTTTGTTAATTTTTTTTTCAGTAAAATTTTCAAGACCATAATAAACTGCTGGTTTCTGGTCCTTCAGAAGCTAATATATTTTCCATGCAAGTTTTAAAGGTTGCTGCTTAGGAAATCTGATGTATACATCTCAAAAGACACAAAAATTGAGAAATAGTTGCCATAATTGTCATTTGTTTCATTTTTTTTTCTACAATTAAGTTATCTGCAAGAAAGCATATCTATAGCTTGAATCCTTCTTAAACCCTTGAGATAATGTTAATTGATAGCTAGAATTTGTGTTGACTTTTTTTATGAAGTTAATTTCTTGTTTGTTACGGACTAGCACCTGGTAAAGAGTGTATACATGGCTAATTGGAATTGAAGGCAGTATAATATTTCGGATTTAAGTATATGTCATATTCAAATGGAAACAAAAAAACAGGAAAAATAAAAATTCACTTATTTTTCTATCAGATGGTTTTATGAGATTACTTTAAAAATATTATATATACAAAGATTCTATATTTCTATGAGCTGAGTGACCAGTTATGCAGTATGTAGTGTTCAAGACAAATGCACATGCTTGTCACAAATTACCTACTCATTGAGAGTTTCTGGTCGTTTTTTATTATAGATGTGCTACATATTGTATAGGACATGATGGGAAGCAGAGAGGAAAAGTGTCAAGGCTGTTGCATGCTTTGGCAGGTAGGACCAAGGGGAAAGGGAAAATTTCTACTTCTTTGAGTTAATGGATGCAGGCACAGTAGGGAGAATCTCCAGGATCATCGGTTAGGCAAGTATACAGGAGCAGAGAGGGCACAAAATGACATATACTGAATGTGGTGAGGAAAGCAGAGGCTGGCGCAGAGAGCAGAGCCAAGTCTAATCTTAGAAAGGGTCAATGACTACTCCTATAGACAAGGAAGCTGTTATGCTCACAGTAAGAATGTTAGAAATCCTGAAAGCTGCCAAATCTGTCAGCAAGATGGAAGGAGTTGGAAAGTCAGAAAGTTGGAAATCTTTCTTTTTTAAACCTTGTGCTTAATCAATTTGGTGCAGCAAGTCTGATTTTTACTTTGTTCATGTTCCTGCTTCGTGTTCTAATAAAACTGTTACATTTTGAAAAATTACCATGCACCATTCACTGCTAGCTCCTATTTTTATGATAAGTGCTGCTGTGCTTGTGCAAATATATTTTTTATTATTTTTATAAACACCAGTTTTAGGTGCCATTAAGTAAATAATACATGAAACTTTATAAATAATATAATAAATGAATAAACGTTGATATAGAAAGGACAAAAAAATGCTAATGTTTTTCCATCTATTTTACCAAAGATCTGTCCTTGTTAAAACTCCTGTGAGCGTTTTAGCCCATCAAATCTTTTATTACACCAATGAACACAAGCACCTTCGTGCCAAGATAAGACAGGAGGTAACCTTAATATCCCATCCTTAGAAAATACTCTCTGTGCTTTTTTAAGCTGTAGTTATACTGTTTCCTTCTCTAAATTAGTGTACATGATTTTTAAAAGGAGGAATAAGAAGGGTGAAGGAAACAGAAGAAAACTTCACCATAGTAATTCAGTCTTTCTGGGCTGACGTTAGAATACCTGCTGGTCTCAGTAAAGTTTTCTTTGGCCCGTATTCCTCCTGAGGTGTTTTTTCTCTCAGATATTTATGTGGGATTGTGGTCAGGATTTATCTACCTTCCTTGAGAGAGAGACTGGGAACTTTGTTGTTTTAAACTCTTTTTACGTACAACATAGAGGGACATATTTATTTGTGAGAATTCAGCCTTTTCTTAACAGACTAAAGGGTAGTTTATAAATTTTATATATAGTTTTTAAGGTATTTTACACAGACAGCCTACTGCCTTATTTACATGGTAGCAATTCTTAATTTTCTCTTTTTATGGAGGTAATATCTTCAACTTTTCAATAAAAAAAAATCTTTCTCATGTTAGAGAAGATCATGATTATGAGATCTTATCTGTTCTAAGACATAACAGAAGAAAAAGAGTGAGCATTACAAAGCTTCAAAGAATTCAGGAAATAAAAAACTGAGCAAGAACTTGGTTGGAAATTTCTCTTTCTACACAGAGGGGAAAATTTTTCCCTAGATACGTTTCAGAAAAGGTGATAAATTCTGACTGTTTTCCCTTTATGTAGATTTACAGCTATATTTTCAGCTTACATTTCAGCTTTTTTCCAAATGAGACTAGAAATTGCCAAGATATTAATCATGTTTCAAATATTTATAGTATAACAGGCAATCCAACTTCAACTATAGCATTGATACTACTATCCCTAAGGTAACTCAA
Organism: Pseudopodoces humilis; assembly: GCF_049639895.1. NCBI lineage: Eukaryota > Metazoa > Chordata > Aves > Passeriformes > Paridae > Pseudopodoces > Pseudopodoces humilis. Next base: position 86,702,157 of record NC_142202.1, read on the forward strand.
TTATACTTATTTTGTATTACATGATGTAATGCATCAGTCTAAGAGCATAATGATGTAATAAATAAAAGATGAGAGAAAAAGAAAACCTGAAACAATTAAAATAGGCTTTGCAAGAGATGAAGAGAGACTGAAGGAATTAACTAAAATAGTATCTTCAAGAGATGGGGAGACTTTTTGCAAAATTTTGAGCTTCAATCCAAAAAGATCTTCTCCTATCACACTAGAGGCAATCATTAACTTCTTGCAGTCTTAAGATCTATCAACGTAAAATGAATGCACTGAAATGATGCATGATACAACTGCTCACCATCCAATGACTGATGAGCATCTCATCCCCAAATAATGATTGGCTCCTCCCATCTAACTCTGTCCCCTTTATATACTGAGCATGATGTTACGTGGTGTGGAATATCCCTTTGGCCACCTTGGGTCAACTGCTCCAGCTGTGCTTTCTCCCAACTACTTGTGCACCTGTCACTGGCAGAGCATGACACACTAGAAAGTCCTTGATTTAGAATTAAAACGTCACTGTTTTATCAACATTATTCCCATACTAAATCCAAAACAGCACTGTACCAGCTACTTAGAAGACAACTAACTCTATCCCAGCTGAAACCAGGGCAGTCAGTTAAAAAAGGAATTTGAAATTGTGAGTAGAGTAATCTGTAGTAGAAATCTGTAATCTGTAGGTGGAAAGAGAGAAGAAATAATTAGGTTGCAGTAAGATGAGTACTACCAGTCAGGAAATCAAGTAGGTGAAGTACTCATTACAGCACCAAAAACTAGGCCAACAATAGCTATAAAGACAGCAAAAATTCCTCTACAAAAAGGCATATATGCTAGCTTTTCCTCCGAGAACCCCCTAATACTACTAAATGGATTTTGTCTTCACTCCCCTTCCACTGGAACTATTTATTAAAGTGGGTTCCTTTCTCCATAAGTGTTACATATACCCTGTGACTAGTAGCAGGAAAATATAAACAATTGTTTAACAACAATTGAACCAACAATTCTAAACACAGTGCTTGTGTTTGTATTTATTAACATTCAAACATCGATAAATAGATCTGATATTTTCCAGTTCCTTCGGGCCAAATCCTACCAACGCCTCTCAGCATGAATCCAACATGTTTCCAATGTGACCAATTAATTTTGCAAATGAAAAGCATCTGTGAAGGGTGCATGTCTCAGATTTGAATTCATTTCACACTGCATATGTACCACACTGTATCTCTGGAAACATTCCTCTTTAGAAAATGCCAGACAGAAGTATAAGAAGGAGGAAATTAATGAAAAGAACAGTTTTCTGGGGAAAAAAACTAAAAACAACTGTAAACCTAAACTTAATTTTAGCACTTTATGTCTAACATTTCTTTTTTAAATAGTTAAGAATCAGTGCAAGTACACACAGAGCAACTATTACATTTCCTGTGAGCAAGAAGAAAAATCCTAAAATGAACTGAAATAACAGAATGGACTTGGATGGAAATTAACTTTCCAAAACTGAAGATGGTGACTGAGGGGAAGGAAGAGAGCAAAAAAAGAAACAAAACAAAACCAAAAAAAAAATCCCAAACACATCCAAGAACATAGAAACCCCAAACCCAAACAACATAACCCAAAAACCCTCAAAGAAACAAACATATTTAGCTGTCAGTAACTAGTAGGTAAAGAAGAAATGGGAAAGGAGGTTTCCCAGTTGTCAAGGTTAGTTCTAGGTCAGTGTAGACATGAAGAAGTAGTAAGTAAGATTTCATCTTTGAAAGGTAGCAGGATTTTGATTAAGCGACTGATTAGGATTTTGTATTTACCTGCAAAAGAAGCCTTTTGGTTATTAATGTTATGAGGAATAAATTAGCTCTGTTTGACTAAAAGAAAGTGATGAAGCAAATAGAGACAAATTTAGAGTCTTTTGCACCCCTACACATTGTTACACTATATAAAATTCTCACTAAGACCTTGTAAGACTGACATTCAGCCTATATTTTTCTGTTAGGCATTTACAGGGAACATCTTACCCAGATACTACACTCATTGCAGTGTCTTACCAATACTCTGTTGTAGTGTGTCTCCTCTTTGGTTGTACAAGAAGAAGAAAAGAAACACTTCCCATCAAGGACTCATCACATTTGACGAGATAGAGAAAGTCTCTGCTTTGGAGGGAGGCTTTTTGAGATAAACCACAAAAATTGGTTGTTTTTGCACCTACAGAAAACTTTTTTTTGAGAAGATGTAAAGAAGTTCTGTACTTTTTCTTATATTTTGCTTTTAATATACTTTATGTGGTTGCTGCTGTAAATATTGTTCAAGAAAGAGAAGACTTTTTTTGTCTTTTTTATTTTCATTTCAAGCATCTACCATCAATTACATCTCACTGCAATATGTCCCACAGGTTGATTAGGCATTGTATAAATAAGTGTTTCTATTAATCATTTTTTTAATTTGCTGCATAGCTATGCATGTTGTTAGCCAAGCAGTGAATATTTAGGTGTTTGTGACCTTTCTTCTTAAATGAATTTCTCAAGCAATCTAATCATGTTACCTGCTCTTCTCTGATCTTCATTCAGCTTGTTCCTGTTCCCTTTCCAATCAGGTACCAAGATGTTGAGAAATATATAAAGTATTCCAGACACAGTCTTAATAGACCTGATAGACAGTGACTAATACTTTCATGATTGATTACTTAATGTTTTGGCATATGATACCAAAATTTCCATTGACCTTGGATTATTTTTTCCCCTGAAATATCACGTTTAGAGCTGGAAGAGAAATGTCAATACTGCCAGAAATTTTTCAAAAATTAAATGTTCTCTTTTTTTTTAAGAACTGAGGTAAATAGTTAAAAAAAAAGAACCAATAATCCCCTATACTAAAGTCAGTTAGAATATTTCATTTTGACATTTTCCAAATGTTGCAATTTTATCCCTCTAAATTATGTCACCTATAAGTAACTAACATTTTTGTATAAAAAGCTAATATTTTTTTAAGCATGTTGAAGGTCAAAATAGGATATTTTAATAATTCTGAATTATTTAGTATGCAATAAGGTATAAAAAATAATTTTTTCTATGTATATCCATAGCATAAACAATTTGACACGTCTAAAAAAATAAACTCAGTAAAAATGTTCTGACCATTTTTAATCATGCTAACTATTTGTTGTCAATTGTTGCTATTTCAATATTATCATCCATGTTTTATCTTCCTACATAATACTTATTTTAATTTTTTTTCTAGCTAAATTGTTTTTCAGTTTTTTTCTTCAAATACTTCTGTACTTTCTAGTTGAATTTGCATTCTTTCTCACGAATGCTCACTGCCCTTTAAATTGCAAGTTTCATTAATATGCTCTTTACTCTCACTTTCAGGTTGTTAATGAAGATGTCTAATAGGACAAGAGATGATTCTGACCCCTGGGGCAGTATATGACACTTCATTTCATTTTGAAATGTTGTTCCTGATTTTTCTCTGCATTGCCTCAGTCAATCTTCATCCATGGGACTTCATGCTTATTCAGATCTGAACTAAATGTCTAAAATTTCTTTGGACATTATATCAAATATTAAAATTAAAAATAATTTAAAAAAAAAAATCTCCCCAGCCCAAATCCCATATGTCTAGTTTGCTCTCTCTAACTCATTCTACAATTCTGTAAAAGATAAAATGGGTTCATCATAGAATAGAGCAAGCTTCTTCCATATATACTGCTTGTTGATCATGATTCCACTACTATTAATACACTACATATGTAGACAATGCAATTCCATGAACTTTGCATGACCCAGGGAACTAAGAGAAAGACACTTTCTTGAATAGTTATTGTCTTAATTTGACAGTGTCAGAAGAAAGCTACAATGCTGCAGTGACAGACCTCCATCCTCAACAGCTGCTCAGCCACTGTAAATAGGTGTCTATATCTTTGCCAGACATTGTCTGCAGCCCCTCTTCTGGAGTAGATGGAGACCCAGAATATCTGGTCTGAATGTCCTCTGTGTGATTTTGTTAGGCCTTGACTAGAACTAAAGAAAGGCTAAGAGTTAGACAGAGAGCAGGGGAGCTCAGCTCCTCTGAAAGGCACATCTTGGCAGCTGCTCTTAGCACTACTCTAGTACATACAGACCAGCACACACCAGCCTGAGAAGAAAGAGTTGCTAGCTTCTTTATAGCATTTTATTTTTAAGCTGAAGGATGTAACCAGGAGGTTGTAAAGATCCTGTGTTATAAAAAAATTAATGGATGTATTTAGGAGTTAGAGAATCTGAATTAACTTTGTCTAGAGTTCTAAGTCTAGACTAGGTGTCTTTGTCTAGACTTCTAAGTCCTAAAGGTTACTTTCTCATGGAATAAGCAGTGAAGCATGCTTTAGCGGAAGGATGACTTAGTCACAAGAAATTAAGTCCAGAGCACACTTGTGTCATCTGAGGACACTGGCCAGTAGCTGTGTTCTTTTGCTCTCCTTCCTTCATAGTAGATAAGGTTTTACACTAGTCTAAGGATTCTTAAGGAATCTTTGTAAGAAGTGGTAGTTTTCTATCTGTCAGGTAAAAGTTTAATTGGCTCAGTTTTTAGGAATGTTTGGAATCACCTTCAAAAAGGGGCCAATGACTATGAATCTCAAGCCAATGAAGGTATAAAAAACATAAATTTGAATTGCACAACATACCACAGATTTAACATTAAGGTTTTATGTTTTGTTTTGTTTTATTTGCAGAACTGGTGAAACACCTGACTTTAGACAGTTCTTCAGAACCTGTCTGACAGATCCTCATCTGTTTCAAGTCAGCCATGGATAATTTAGTTCCACTTTAAATCTGTAAGCAAACTTATTTAGACCAACAAAACATTTCAAGGGCTCATACCTTTTTTTTTGTGATTGATGGTTCTAAACCTTTGATAGCGATTCAGAAGATTGTGAGTCAGAAAGCAAGACTGACTCACGTTAGAAACAGTTCAGTGCTCTTTTCAGCAAGAAGGGAACAAAGTATTTTCTGCTTATAAACCTAACTCAAAATTTCCTTTAATTTCATTTTTTTCCAGCTTCTACTGGCTTGATTTGTAGGAGGTGTATTTGTGTTCTGTTTAGGTTTTGTGGCTTTGTTTTATTTTTTGTGGTTATGTTTTGTTTTACATTTAATGTGTGTGTTTTACAGCAGAGTTTGGTAGCAGAGGCAGGGCTTGTAAAGAGACAAGAACTGCCCCAATGTTGGACCCAGACAGTTCCAGCCATCTCCAAGGACCTGTCACTGGTTAATGTTAAGCCATTGGTGATGCTGGTGACATCTCACTGGTAAGAAGGGGAAAAAATTCTGAAGTTGTGAGACAGAGGAGTGACAATATGTGAGAATAGAAGCTATGCTGACTCCAAGGTCAGTGAAAGAGAGGAAGAAGGTGTTCTGAATGCCAGAGCAAAGATTCCCCTGCAGCAGTAATTAATACTTACTTGCATATTAGAAAAACAAAAATTTCTACAGATTAATATTTTCCAACTTATGATTTTTGCATGTTACCTGTATCAGTTTTATCAGCTTTTTGAAGAAAATTTTGTACAAAAGGTAGGAAAGTATGTTGATTTCTATGGTGTAGTCAGCCTTTTTAAAGATGGAAAATGCTTTATAACAAGATATTTGAAAGAATATTGAACAAAAAAGGTTATTTTCTAAAAAAATAATTATGTGCTTGAGATTTACAGTTTATAGGATAAAGAAATAAATCAAGAAAAAAAACACCAAATTCTGAACAAATATCAAGGGTCATTTCTTCATGCAGAGAATTCTAACTGTGTTAGTGTTACATAATGGTTTTCAACTCAATTGGGTTGGAAAAATAGAGATGAAAGGCAGTGAATAATCATTAGAGTACTCCCTGTGGAGGAATAGAATTTGAAGAGGGAAAGGACCAGTACTTCAGCACCTTCTTGGTGGGAAGCTTTAAAGTAATGTCTAATTTACTACATTTGTCTGCATTCTTGCCAAAGAGCTCTCTGGTCAAAGTCCCTGCCTTCAGTGAAAGAACTACTAATGAAATTTAGCAATACAAAGAACTTTATATAAATGAAAACCAGAAATGTTTAAATATACCAAAGTTGCAGGAAAAATTTAGTGCATGTGTGGGACCTAAAAACAAAGTTCAGCAAGAAGGATTGTGCACCAAAGTGCACACTGTAGGAGCATGAGCACTGAGGGAGCCACTGCTCTAACAAAGACATGGAACAGAGGATTAAAAGACACAAATGTGTTTACAGCGGTGTTCTGTTGAAACCAATGCAGATATGAAACAAAGATGGAGCAACACAGCAGTGTTGTGGTTGTGCTCCATCAAGAACCCCACTGCCAATAAGAACTAGATTAAAAGGATGATCAGATGATAACAGAAAACTGAACTTTGCTTCATCAACTTGAAAATACATATTATTTTCTATGCCTCTACATATGCTAATGACTAGTCATCTCAACTCCACCCAAACATGAAATAACATTAACTGTAATTTCATCACTTCCCCTTCCTCAAAGAAAATAACATAAATGTAACTTAAGTGGGCCAAAGAAGACTTCATTATAGCTTCTGGGATTGGTCAGTGGGCTAAACCTGTCTTTTCTTCCATAGAGATGCCTACTAGGTAAGAACCACACTTTATGTGTGCTAAATTATGACCTTGAGCTAGCTTTAATTGGTGATTAGACTTTGTAGAGTCTGTAGACTGCTTCAGATTCATCTTTGCAGTCAGTAACTTTGAACCTTTTCACTAACATTTTCTATTATCTGTGTGTTTGTTAAGGAAGTGTGTTATTCTATAAACTGCTAGTGTGAGTCCTTCGAGGACACCAGCAGCAGCCTGCAGTGGAAAATATACCAAGAATGTGCATGCTGCCACGGTGTGACTCTGAATAGTTTGGTCAGACCACCCTCTGATACAGTGGGCTGTTCAGTGTAATGCCTAAAGATTTTTGCTTTTTATGTATTTTCATATATTCTTATCTCTGTATGCCAATTATTCAGCTCCTGGTATTTTTCCTACCCTATCTGTTAGATTTTAGAGTAATAAGCTAACTAACTAACGTGTTCCTGAAATATTGTTTAGTATTATTTCCAGGTAGAGGAAACAAGACATAACGAGTGGGGCAAAGTCCTTGGATCAACTCCAAGGGGCTGACCCAGGGGTGGGTTACTGGGGCAATTGAATCTCCTATTGGATGTACCTGTTAGATATCCTAATTAATTAGCCTTATAAAATTGCAGAAATCTGATGACCATGTACCCATCACCACCAGAACACTAGGAAACTTCCAAATAAAGGTCTGCTTTTTACTTTACTATGTTAACACTCTTGCAAGAGTTTTTTCTCTTTTGGTTTCAGGCAACAAGTGAGGTCCCTATAAAAGGGCACTGACAGAGCCCAAGGATCTTGTTTATCCTGGGGCACTGATAGTTTGGTCAAATATAAGGGTTCAAGAGACTCTGCGCCTCTCATATGACCTGCCCTATAAATATCATTTTGATGGTAAGAGATCCAGTAAATCTCTAACAGACAAGAATTGTTTAAATAAACTGTTCTAAGTGAGAGTGCAGCTAAATTATTGATTTTCACCTCATTCAGGAACAAACTCCTGAACAAGTAAAAAAACACTTTTTGCTTTTTTTTAGGTTGCTGTTCTTGTTTAGTATGGTTTTGTTTGTTTGTTTGTTTGGTTAGTTTGTTTTTCCTGTGATGTCTATTACTTTGCTGTATCTTTCCAGCATAAAATCTTCAAGACACAGGCTCTTCATATACACAGTGTTGTGTAAATGGCTGTGTTGTAAACCAGATGCACAAAGGAAGTAAATTACCACTGTGTCATTGAAGTTCAGCTTTGGATTGCCAATTAACCAAGGGTAATTAATAAGTCTAAATAACAGTCTGGAACTTCTTTTTGCATAAGAGATATTAACAGTTTTGGGGTTTTTTTTTGACTTTTGAACCACCCTGTTTATTTGAATTCAGTTGTTTTTTGAGTTAGGAATCCATGAACACCCTGAAGAAATCCTCTGTGCCTAACCCTGCCTAACAGTTTGAAAGAAGCCTTTTCTTTTTGTTGCCCACAGCATCTTTGTCATGCTCATGACAGTCAAATTGTAGACAAATGGAGACAAGGATTTTAGTGGATTTTTAAAATTATAATACCTGGGATGTATGCATAGACAAATGATACTATGAAATCAAATGAGCCACAGTCAATACAAAATCTGATGTGAATTTACTAATAAACAGGTAAAAATACTTAATATATCTTCCTACATGAGACCAAGCTATATCATTATTACCACAATGAGAAGGTTATGTTGTTTTAGCTGTAATATAACAGATTAAAGAGTAATTTTTTTCTGTTAAGTCAGAGTTTCACAGCAGCATTGAAAATCTAACTTACAAACCAACACTTTGCAAGCAATATTGAATTCTTAGAAGTTAAGATTCAGAATGAATGAATCCTGGACAAGTGTAGTGGTTTAGTGTGCAAAACCAGCACAGGAAGTTAAATGCTCAGTATATATATATATATTACCAAAATGGCAACACCAAAATCTATGTCATACTGAGAAGTGTGTGTCATGAACCTTTATACAGCCTTTCTTTTCATACTTGCAAAGAAGGAGTCATTAAGTTGCTACCTTAAACTTCTGAATTGTTCAAAGGAAAGGGTTGGGATTTAAGGCACTACCATATTTTCTGCCTGTTCATTTTACCATCCAGTCTCCAAGACAAGAGTAGTAGTGAGATGATGCCTATCTTGCCTTTTATTCCTGGTTCCTGTCATGGGCTCCTATGTAAGTCACCTAGTGTACAAACAACCCAACCATGACTACTGGATGTACCCAAATTAATATTAAAACCTTCAGTGTATATAACCTGAATTAGTAAGATTGATCTATTTAAACCTATTTAAGGGATTTAGCCTATCAGCTCTAATGTAAATTGTTAAATATTTTCACTACATTGAGGAACTTCTGTTGTTGTTGTTATCTTAAACATAATCTCTAATGATCAACAGATGCCATTGTATGTTTAATATCTTTTCAGGAGATATTTCCATGTAGTCATCTGAAAAGAGTATGGTTCTCTAAGGACTTAAAGAGCACAGTTGCCTGTCTCAAACACTGCTAAGGACACAAAAGGACTTTTCCATGAGATAAGCACAGAAAGGAGAGACAGGATGACACTAACTCCAGGCCTGGAGGATAAAAGATCTAGTTATTATGTACCGGGCAATGCATCCAGACAAAAATTCCCACTGTGGCCAACACTGTATAGAAACAACTTTTCATACACCTATCACCATTCAAACAAAGATTACCCCAAGTTCTGTGGCAGATGGCACCTGTGACCGCCAGCAACCACTGAAGCCCCCTTGAAGATTGTGATTTCATGGATACCTGGAACTGTGGTTAAGCCACCACAGCAGGAATTGAAGTAAGGTAAAGGCAGTACTGTCATCTTATCTCAGACCTTGTGAGAGGTTAACAAAGCTGAGGGAGAAGAATTTATCACTGAAAATCGACAAAAACAATGCAGAATTTAAGGGCCACAAAGAAAGCCAACTTAGCAACTCTGCTGAAATCAGCTCTGTCTGGGTAAAAGGTAATTCTGGAGGGGGGAGATTGTGACCACCAACTCTTTAAACTCTTTTTTTCTTTAAGAAGAAAAAGACTAAGCATATTAGAACTAAGTATCCTTAGAAGCAAGGGAATCATTTGAAAAATAGAATAAGAGAACTATGATGCCAACGAGCATTGCTTACTCAGTTTGTTAAAAAGTATGAACAGTGACAAATTTTGAATACCCTCAGAACCTCCAGCAATGAGAAGCCCAGAGTGAAGAAAGACCAAAAGGATGCCTCTAGATACATGACTGGTGAGTATCTTCTACTTGATATGTTGATCTCTTTTTCCCCTGCCCCTTCCTATTTCTTTCTCTTATCTCTCTCACATTTTATTTTAAAATAAAATTCCTATTATTGACTTCAGCACGTGGTCTCTTTTTCACCTTAATTCATGCAGAAGCATCTCTCAATAATCATATCTTAATAGGTTCAAGTATTTTTTGATGCAACAGGAAGAGATGATTTACACATGCTCAACTGCAGCTGATTTTATTTTCTAATACAGATAGAACAGGAATTCTTTTCATGCCTCTCAATGCTTTGGGGTAAGTTTGTAAGACTCTGACAATGCAATGTGTCATATTTATGTGAAAGCACTTTAAATGATTCTTCAAAATTCCCACTCTCCTCATGCTCACTACTGTTTTTCTGATAATTCACAGCTGTACAGCACTATAGTCCAAAGATGTTGTGCTCTAAATTCTGATAGAACAGTTTCAGACTATAATTACTCTTTACTGTTTTGCCCTTCAGTAACTGATTAGACACATCAGAAAACTATTTCTAATATCCACCAATGGATTCATCTGTTAGGTGTTAATGATTTGACAGTTGTTAAGTTTTGTCTTTGAGCAATAAAATATTTTACCGCATATTAATGGAATTAAAGTTATCATGTAAGGAAATGATAGATTCCTTTCATCAAATGTTTGGTTTTGATCATATAAAAACATAGATATAATTTTATATCTGTGAATTGTTATTAGTATTAAGATATTTTACTTTATTTTTATTTTATTAATATCAAATTGTGTTTCAACCAACATAGGAGTTCTAAATACAAGTAAGTTGTTAGTTAATCACCCTCTTCCAGCTCAAGCATAAATGGACAATAAATCCACTTAGTCTCCGAAATTAATTTTATTATTCATGGATGAATATAATGATCTAAACAATCAAAGCCAAGCAAGCTTGACATTCTCTAAAGTGTGTGTGTTCTTCAGCTCTAGCAGGAAAAGCATTCTGTTTCATGTTGGAGACATCCTTTGAATTTCTGGTGATCTTTCAACAGCTTTTTATCAGCACCTACATATCAATTTCTGCTACAGCACGGTAAGTTGCCTCTCTGTGTTCTTTATGTTCTTAAGTGTACACTTTTTTGGTCTTCTACTTATCTGGGGGTAGAATAGGTCAATAAAATACTGAAGTATTAGGGAATTAATGAAAATAAAATATTTATGTAGAGGTCAGTCTTAGTTATATTTACCCTCAGCTTAGAGGATAAATCTAAACACTTCAATGTGCATGGTAATTTTTTCTTTTTTTTTAATTTCTTTAGCATGAATATTTTTTACACTTTCATATGATATTTTGGAGGGGTTTGTTGGGGTTTTGTTTGGTTTTGCTTTTGTTTTTTGTCTTTTTTTAAAGTGAATGCATCTGTATTATTTTTGACTTCATAAATCTATTTTCTAATGTAACTATTTGAATTTAGAATCTTTGCTTGCTTTGAAGAGTTAAATATTTATTTCAATAAAGCATTTGAAAAAATAGTTGGGCTGAATTTGTATGTCATTTATCTGTGTCTGAATAAGCCACTAAATTTCTGAAGGTTCTACCCTTTTTAAGTTTTCATTGTTCAGTTCTTATGTTAGAATAAAAATTGGAACCAAATAACAGAGATACATGTTTCTTGTGAAAGTTTTGAGGATAAAAAATATCAGAACAAAGGAAAACATCTCCATTTTCTGTACCCTTTTTCACACTATTTTCTTCATAGTAAGACCCATATTCTCTCAGTTCTCTGCATTAGTGATGACATGCTTTGCATGTTTAAACATCAGGGGACTTCTATCACTCAGCCTTCAGCAGATGTGTTCCAATTTTTGTCATATGAAAGGTGTTTTCTCACAACTGTGAAGTAGAAAAGAAAGAATAGAATGCATTGGTCTGGAATAAATCACATCTATCATTCATGGTTGCCCTAAAAACTGCTGTTCAATATAAGAAAGGTAATTCTTGATTGTTCTATTAACTTTGTCAATTGGCAAGTCATGGTAGACAGGCACAAAACAAACCATGAGGTAAATGTAACAGTGAATTTCAAACAGTGCTTAGATTTTTTAAACTAGGTTCTATAACATTTAAGTCCACACTGTCAGTTGAAAATATCTGATATTTGAAAAAAGAAGCTTATGGAACTAAAACTTGCAACCTGCTTAACTGAATGTAAACGACCAAAAGTAGATATTTAATTCCTAGAAATAGGCCAACAAAAATCTGTGATCTTGCAGAGCTATAGATTTTGTTGAGATAAAATCTATGTTGAATTTAAAGAACCATTTTTAGATTACTTTGAACCATTTTTTGAGGCTTCTATACAGACCTAGCTTACACATGAGGAACTATGCAATCAAGGAGGTGTTTCTTACCATGAAAAGCTACCTCCTTCATTCAAGTTATGAGAAAGTATGTGTTAGCCCAGACATAATCTTTATTTTTCAATCTTAGCAGCAAAGTCTACTAAATCCTTTTAGGGAGCTGCATCACTAATTCTACCCACAGAAGTTTTGCTCCCAGTTATTATTGTGAATTACTTCCCTACGTACTAGTATTGAATATTGACAACTGCTGTATAAAGAGAGAATCTGAGAGTACAGAAGGTGTGTGGTCTGTCAGCTTTCCTTCCCTCTGTACATTAGACAGAAGGAAGAAATTGTACAGGGTCATAATACACAACCACTACAAGCTCTTAGACTAAGAGTCTAAGACTAAGGATGAGCACTAAGATGAGGAGCTAGGTTATGATTACTCTACACTGACCCTTGAATTAGCAGACTACAAGAGAGAGAAAAATAGGCATATGTAGCATTTGATTTATCTATTTAAAGATGAGATGAGCTAAACCTTAAAAGTATCTCCACTGACTATGAACAGAGTCAAGGGTGTCTAAATCAACTATCATTTTCTGCAGTGTAGGCATCTGTATTTCATGAGTTGATCCCTAGCCCTAAGACCCTGCTTTTGCACCAATACACACTTCACATTACATCTGAAATAAATGAGATCTATGTTTTGAATAAATGAAATTTGCAAAATTTTACATTCTTCTAAAGAAGCAGATCACAGAAATTTCAAAATGTTCATAAGCTTAGGGCATTCATTTCTCTTTGCCTCAGCTCCCCACCTTTTAAACAGGAATAATACCCTCTCACTTCACAGGAGTTCTGTTAAAGCAAATTAATTACTATTTGTGAAGCATTAGACGCTATAATGATCATTGCCATCAAATAAAACATGAGGAGATTAATAATTCTGTCTCCCTAGCAGCACTTGAATAGTGGCCTAAGGCTGCACAGTGAATAATAACAAGAAAACAAAATATTGAATAGCTACCTATTTACAGAATGCTATTAATCATGTGTGCTGAATGATGCAAGGGTCTCATGGACAGAACAGCACATGAGCATCAAATTAAAAACTGTATTATACTGCTTATGCACAAGAACACAAGATTCTGCAGATTACTTCATTCTAACCTCTTCTAACTTTGGGGTGCTTTGTTTTGCAGATATAATATGCAAGAATTATTGAAGTTGAAAATGAAAGGTGCTTTCATAATTTATCAGTTTTTGATGTTTTTTCCACAGACCTGCAAATGAAGTTATATCCATCTGTCCAGAAATATATCTGAAGTACAGTAAAAACTAATGTTATGTACTATATATGATTGAATTACCTTGTAATTTTAAAAGTGAATCAGCTTAGTAATTTTTGCATGAATTAACTTGCAAATTCAGAGACACAGTCCACACAGAAAAAAAACCCTGAAAAATCGTGACATATTTTCCCATTTAATAAATAAGAAAAACAATAGGTGAAACATTAATTTTAGATGTCTAATTTGAGGAAAAATGTAAAGAAAAGCAAACAAGAGTTTGCTCAAACTGTTGGTTAGTTAGATCTTGACAGACAAAATATATTTACTAGAAAATAATTCTGAAAAACAAATTACTTTCACTTTTTTACTAATACCTACTAAATTGATTGTCTTTCTAAATTGTCTCTCAAATTATACAAGGCCCCTGTGCTTTAGTACATTGTGCCCTTTCTGGCATATCTGACGTATGTCTTTTCTTCAAAACAACAGTTCTCACATATGAATAATAATTTCAGCATTCTTGGTACTTACTATTATCAGAAATTATTTAATTGTAAAAATTATTCCCCTGCATTTTGTCTTTTGCATTTGCTTTTTCTTGCATAAATACAAATAATGCAATAATAAAATAGGATTTTATTTTTTTTCACATTTCAAGAAGCCACTTTACCTCTTCTTCCATGCTCAGAATACAGTGTTGTATTTTCATAAAGGAAAACTGTTTAATCACTCAAAAAGGTGTTTCCATATTTTTTCTGTCTTCCATGTAACTGTTGTCAAGTGTTGCTAAAGGGCACCATTGAAATTAAATTACACTAGACATTGTGTTTTATATCTATTATTCCATTTAGTTTAAAAAATGTAAATGTGTGTCAGATGTGTAGCAAATTGTAGTCTTTTACATTTAATGAATATTTATATCAGAAAAAAAGTTACAATATTTGCAAATGTTTCAAAACATTTCCAACATCAAAATTCAAATTCTTCTTTCAGTGTACCTATTAAAATTGCCTCTAATGTTTCTCTTATTTTGATTTTAAAGCAAATTGAAATTAAAACTTAATAGCAAAACATGAGTCAATATCAATCTAGCAGTAGGGTTGCTAATGTCTTTGACAATCTTCATCTTCCTCAAAACCTGAGCAAAGATAGTTGAAGCAGAATGAACAGAAAGCACCAATTTCTTGAAGGGCTTCTTAATTCTGCTGGTCATAAAATCTAATGGGATTCATTACAATATTTCATCTGTAATTGCCATGTTTTGCTCTTTCTCACCTTTATAATATGTGCTTTTCTTTTCCCAAACTATAGCTCAAATTTAATACAGAAAGTACTACATTAAAGACAAGATATTTTTTTACTGTTTTTAGCAATTTGAAAGAACCTGTGAGTTTTGTAAGAGCTAAAAGAAAAAGAGAGGAGACTCGAGGAGAGGAGAGGAGACTCGAGGAGAGGAGAGGAGAGGAAAAAGGAAAGGAAAGGAAAGGAAAGGAAAGGAAAGGAAAGGAAAGGAAAGGAAAGGAAAGGAAAGGAAAGGAAAGGAAAGGAAAGGAAAGGAAAGGAAAGGAAAGGAAAGGAAAGGAAAGGAAAGGAAAGGAAAGGAAAGGAAAGGAAAGGAAAGGAAAGGAAAGGAAAGGAAAGGAAAGGAAAGGAAAGGAAAGGAAAGGTAATAATCAGGTTAACAAAATTTGAATAGTACTTTAGAGTGATTTGTTACAAATAAATTATAGGCAAAAAAATAAACCACTACACATAACAATGAATAATACCCAGTGTAAGTTCAAAATATCAGTAAGAAATTTAGTTTTTTCATGTTATTTCATATTTAACATAGAAAACTTAAAAAACTCAGGTACCAAAAGTCACACTTGGTTTGCAGCTGAAGGCACTGCCCTGTGTATTTGAGGTGTGGTTCTTTTTTTAGTTCCTATACATCTGAGACAGTAAAAAGATGTGATGTTTTTCCTTTAAAAGAAGAGATGTTAATTCATCATCCCTAAATTTTAAGAATTACTGAAGCTCAAGTTTCCATTGCCATCTACCTCTTCTACAGAAGTAGATTCTGCAACTTTTTCATTTAATGCCTAATTAGAAGCTAAAAACCCAGTGCAGGGCCAGGACCTGGACTGAAATGACACTTGTGGGTCCTTTCCAACTCAGCCTATTCTGTGAAATTCTGGTGGAAGTCAGATTTGTGGGAGCACTTTCCTTTCCACTTAGTATCTTGCCTAAAGCGAATCCCATGCTTAGGCACCTCTGTCTTTTCAGTTGAGAATAAAGATTACAAATTATATTGTCCCAGAGAAAAGCATAACTCAGTGCTGAACATCACAATGTTCATGTTTATTTTTGGACATTTACTATCACACTTTGCATCAAAGAACTGTTAGAAGTAGCAAATAATGTACTTCCTAAAGCAGTAAACATACAGATTTATTCCAGGAATAACTTTCCTTTTTCTAGGAAGCTCTCAAGGCATCACTATATCCATTTTTCCATTATTGTACAAAAGTTACTTTCACCTCCTATGAGAATCAGCTGAAGCTTTCCAATTACTTTAGTGGCACTGAACAAGGCTGTATGTATCAGACAGCATTAAAAATAAAAAAATATATTTTCATTTCTCATGGCTGTAAGCATATAATTTTTATTTTTTTTTTAGTGGCAATATGTTCATACTTTGGTTTAAGGTTTTCTCTTAACATTTAAGGTGCTGTTTCCAAAACAGAATATTTTTTTACATTCTCAGAACTAGCTCTGAGATGTGAACAGCCACAATAAACGCAGTATTTGCAGATGTTTTCAGAAGTCAACTGAGGTTTTTCTTCTAGGACTTAAATGCTGAAACACCAGCATCAAAGGTAAAAGTCTGCCCTTGTTGTATCAGAGAATATTATTTAACTAAGTACAGGCCAGATGAGACTGGCATTTTTAAGGCGGATTTGAAGTGGAGTAATTCCCCTTTGTCTTTTTTTCCCGTAAGATAAATATAGAGCCTCTCAGAGCTTTCACATGACCTGGTTGAAAACTGTATAAAAGGTGCAAAATTGTATCACTGGTACAACTGTTGCAGATATATCAATTACAGAAGAGGCAAAACTGGCAGTGGAATGAGCACTGTGTCACTTCACATAGTTGGCAGAGAGATGACTTTTAGCACTCTAGGTAAGTTGTGTCATTGCACATGTCATCAAGAGTCATAATAATGTCATATATTTTACTGACAAACCTCCAACTCCTTACCGAGCATTTAAGGAGGGTGAATGCAACTATATCAGCTGGGAAAGCGGCTGTCATCTGACAAACTGACTTTCCTACCTGAAAAAGACATATGAAATGTATCAAAATGACAGTTTCTTGCAGATAGCTTCTAGTTCTCTAAGACAGGTATAAAATGTGACCATATTATGCTGCAGCCTTTCTTCTTTTTATGTTTCCACCCCTCAGAGCAGGGGTCACCTGCCTTTCCCAGATGGTACACCAACCTGTATTTTTCCTCCCTCAACTAGAATTTAAATACATCAGCAACAAGTCAACATGACCTTGCAGAGCCTGACTCTGGGTCAATTATAATCAGGTATTTTTTCTATGTGTGATGCAAGATCTCCTGGATAACAGTAATGATGCAGGAAAAAATTCTGTTTCAGAGACGTCCAGCTCATCTGTCATCCCTGTCCCAGCTGCCTGTTGCTTACTCAACTTCAGTGAATGATTGTAATGGCTTTGAGACTGGGCTATCTGTGTAGTTTAAATGTAAAAGAAGAAAATAAGAAAGATTTCTAGAGCAAGAGCATTAAGATATAGAGAGGGAGACAGATAAGTTCTCATAAGGAGTCTTAAGAGAGAGACTCTAGACAAAAAGTCTTGTTTTTCTGCATTCCACAGTACTATGAAAAATTGCTTTCTAAAAAACAACCAAAATTATGTATATATTTCTACATATATCTTATAGATGTATTTCTTTGTATATCTTTTTATTTAATTTTCTAACAGTGAATCCAAAGGACAGAATCTGAAATAAAATGTCCTTTACTCCATTTATGCCTACATTTCAATCAGCTTGAAATATAATTCTAATGTTTTGCTTACAAAATGAGCAATACTATTCTATAAAGCACTATAATAAGCATGTATTCAAGTTATGTATTAATTCTTATTACTGAAAGTTTCAAAGAACAATATTTCTAATACATGTGCAAGAAAAATGAAATTTAAGCCCACGACAATGAAACTATAAACTAGTCTGCATACTAACTTTCTTTAGTTATTTGTGGTATGTGCTAGGACAGCAGGATAGACTAAACAAAAAGTGTGCTGCAAGACCACTCTTGTTAAAACTGTTAAGATTCACGGTAACCTTCAGGTAACTTAGGAAGCTTGTTTTTAAATTATACACTGAAATTATACACTGAAAAGCATCATTATATAATAACTGCCCACTACCTGAGAACCCATAATAAAAAGACTGTATAGAAACTTGACTGTTAGGTAAACATGGAAATTATATTTGTATAAAAAAGAAAAAGTGGCAAAACATGTTGACATTTTTTGTCATTGTTTCTAAAAGAATGAATATCAATAGTGTATAAAGAATTAAATATTCTTCTAGCAGCAAAAAGAGACACAAAACCTGTCTGACTGAATTTTAGAGTAGAGGATAAATTCAGATACCCAAAATGAGAAAGCAAGCTACTACAGATCCAAGAAAGTTTACAGCTCTTCAACGCACACACACACAAAAAAAAAAAAAACAAAAAAAACATTGCAAAGATTTTATAGTTTATAGTATGGACTACTGAAACAGGTGGATTATATATATATGTCTGAGGGCTGTTTTCAATTTTAGGACATAATTTTAGGTTCAGTCTAAAATTAGACTGCAAATGACAGCAGGAGCCCACATTTAGGCATAGTTGAAGCTTGCAAGGCCCTAGAAGGCACTGCGGAAAAGTCTCTTAAAGGGGCTTACAGTTTTGGTTTTTTTGGTGCCTTGAGTTAAATGCAAGAGAGAAACACTGACAAGATATTCTCAAAAGGTCAAAACAACAAAAACTTTACTGGCAAACTTGAGAAAATCAGGGAGCTTTGGTAAAATTTTACAACATTCAACCAATATAAAGCATTTCACAAAGCATTCACTTAGCAAACTCCAAGCCCATTCAACTTAACAAACTCCAACACATATGATTTAAGTTACTCAAACTTCAAGAAGAAGGAATTTGAAGAAGAAGGAGCTAAGAGATAATAGAAAAGAACAAATATAGTCACCAGTCCTGGTTCCAATGGTGTTTTAGCTGATATGAAATCCAAAGGAATGTAGGGTAAAGACGTGCTTGTGTGATGCATTGGCTTAAGTACCCTTTGGCTTTCCTGGGCCATTCCCCTGTGTGGACTTCTGGTCATTCTGCCTCTCAGGATCTGGGTTAGGGGCTCCAGGGTCAGGGTGTGGAGCATTGCTTCCCACATCCAGGGTTTGTCCCCACTGCAGGGCTGGGACACAGCCCCTGGGGTGCCGGGTGTGTGGAGCAGGGCATTGCCCTGCCAGGGCAAAGCCTGACCTGCCCTTTCCCCACACATGAGCCTGAAATGTTTCAAGCCAGCAATCTCCTCCAGTGTCTCACTAAGCCTGAGACCATTACAATACACGTTGTAAAGCACAGGTCTTTGCAAGTACATCTCTACACACCGTAGTTCATACTGCTTAGGATTATGACTGATAACTTTCATGAACAAGTTCATGATAACTTTCATGAACAAATAATCATTGATTAGCTCTAGGTGGCCACATCAGATTTTAGAACGAAAATTAAACTGAAGAATATTTCAGATATCTGTCTCATGCTCCATGGTAATAAACCCCACAGTTTCCAGAGTTCATGACCTTAGATGTTTTTTTCCATTGAACCGCATGTAATTAAAACTTGAAAGCTTTCTGTACTTTCTATAGCTGATTACATTTTCTGTTTTAACTTCTCATTTTTGCAACTTAGGAAGAGAAGCAGAGCACTTTCACATCAACTTAAGTACTGCATGAGAGAAAATATTTTTAGTTCTAGAAACAAAATATATTCTTTTAATGGAAAAAACATATATCTTTAAAGTCACAAACTGTCACACACAGATGGAAGAAATACGAGTTTCATATATTCAAAATCACTCACAGAGATGTGAAAAGTGAGCCTTCTAGCAAACTGTATAAAGACTACTGCTTTTATACAGAAGAGAATTAAGGAGAGACATGTTCTTTGCATGTTTTGTTTAGCTTGTTTCTTGAAAAACTTCACAACTATAAAAAGTCTGCAATATACATTTGAACTCATATATTTTCACTTCAAATTGACATTTTATGATTGTTTTTTTGCACAATAAGGAATTTGTGTTTGTCGTGTGAATACTACTTCCCTGCATTTCTGCAATCCTTTTGTAGAAAGTACAGTGAAAATAGAAATGGACTGGATACCTTCATACCTGAATACACTGAATGTGCACCAAGACAGAGATATGTAGTTTTAACACTGTAATATTCTAGTGAAAATATTGTGTGATGGGTATGAAACTGTATTTGAGAGCATATAAGGAAATCAAAGTAAAATAATGCACTTGTGCAGATTTTCTTCCTATCTTCAAATGTATCAAACACTAACTTGGCTGATAGATTCTTGTTAAAAATGTTACCTGGATTTAAAGACTCTCAATCTCTTATGTGACTGGAGCCATATTAAAGAACATGATAATCATCACCTGCAATATACATTTTGTTATTGTTATGTACTCACTCCTCTCCCATATAATGCCTACTGAATAAATACTGGTCTTAAACTTTTTATATCATCTCATACTTGACAATTTTCTTGCAAGAGGTTTTGTTACTGATCTTTTTTGGTGAAAAATGAAACATAATACAGTTCATACTTGAAAACTGTGAATGTTGAAATGCAGTTGGCATTTTGTTATTTTGATTATCCTTCACTGCTTAACGATTAGAGAAGAAAAATCTATTGTATGTTCTCTTTTAGGCTGATGCACAAGAATTTATCACTGATCCACCTCTGTTTAAACTGGATGTGTAGACAAGCACCGATTTTAAAAGAAGTTGGAGTGATGCAGTATTAGCAGAGTAAAACTGTGGATATAATTCCAGGCTTTCAAATAGGAAAATTTACTGTTTAAATCTAATTTAAATTAGATAAATTTTTCCCACAAAAATGTGAAGCATAAGAACTTGACCAACCTGATCTCCTTTTATGGCCATGTGACCCGCCTGGTGGATGCAAGAAAGCCTGTGGATATTGTCTATTTGAACTTCAGCACAGTCTCCCACAGCACACTCCTGGAACAGCTGGCATCCTGTGTCTTGGACAGGAGCACTCTGTGCTGGGTTAGGAACTGGCTGGATGGCCAGGCCCAGGGAGTGGTGGAGAACGGTGCTGCATCCAGCTGGGGGTCAGTCACCAGTGGGGTCCCTCAGGGGTCTGTGCTGGGGCCAGCTCTGTTCAATATTTTTATTGACAACATGGATGAGGGAATTGAGTCCTTCATTAGTAAATTTGCAGATGACACTAAGCTGGGAGCATGTGGTGGTCTGTTGGAAGGGAGAAGGGCTCTGTAGAGAGACCTGGAACGATTGGTTGGATGGGGAAAAGTCCAGTGGGATAGAGTTTAATAGGTCCAAGTGCCAAGTCCTGCATTTTGGCTATAATAACCCCCTGCAGCGTTATAGGCTGGGGACGGTATGGCTGGACAGTGTCCCTGCAGAAAGGGACCTGGGGGTGCTGGTGACAGCCGGCTGGACATGAGCCAGCAGTGTGCCTTCACTAGGAACAGAAGGCCAATGGCCCCTGGCCTGTATTATCAGGAATAGTGTGGCCAGCAGGAGCAGGGAGGTCATTCTATCCCTGTACTGGGCACTGGTGAGGCCACACCTGAGTTCTGTGTCCAGTTCTGGGCCCTCAGTTTGGGAAGGACATTGAGACACTTGAGTGTGTCCAGAGGAGACAAGGAGGCTGGTGAGGGGCTTGGAACACAAACCTTGTGAGGAATGGCTGAGGGAGCTGGGGTTGTTTAGCTTGGAGAAAAGGAGACTGTTATCACTCTTATCACTCTCTACAACTCCCTGAAAGGTGGCTGTAGTCAGGTGGGGTTGGTCTCATTCTCCAGGCAGCAACTGACAGAATGAGACGAAACAGTCTCAAGCTGTGCCAGGGGAAATATAGGTTGGATATTAGGAAAAGGTTTTTCATGGGAAGAATAATAAAGTGCTGAGGTGGTCTGCCCAGGGAGGTGGTGGAGTCACCATCCTTGGATGTGTTTAAAAAAAGACTGGGTGTGGAACTCAATGCCATAATTTATTTGTGGTGTTAGGGCATAGGTTGGCCACAATGATCTTGGAGGTCTCTTCCAACCCTGTAATTCTCTTGAAATTCTGTTGAAATTCTGTTGAAACTATCAAAGTTAATTAATTTAACAGGCAGTATATTCAATGATATAGTTACTAAACATATATAGGGAAGGAGGAAAGTAAAATAAAATAGTTAAGTGAAATTAGCTAATGAGTAGGGATTTTAAACAGACTCATTTTACAGTTTCATTCAGCATCAAGTCAGTATTTGTCAGAAAATATCAGGCAAGCTGCACAAAAATAGCTCATCTAAAGAATTTGAACTTTAGAAATATCAGAGATCCTTTTAATATTAAGATTATTGGAATAAGGCCTACATATGTGATGAAGTAGAATTTTGCACTATTTTCTTTCTTTTTCATAAATTCTATTCTTTATTTTTGCATGGACTGTTTTCCATCTTTGTGTAGTTAATGGAGCTTTATTCATTGGAAGCAATTTAGTCACCAAATCCTCAGCCTGATTTAAAAAGAAACACTTTAGAAAATACTAATCTAACATGGCTTCCTGATCTTTTCTCAAATTTCTTTCTTGCAGTTTTGTATAGGTCACTAATAAAATATTGACTCTAGCCATGGAAATTAATCTGAAGAAAAAATGCTGCAAATACAGCCCATTTATATTTTGCTATTAAACTTTGTGAGTTGTAAAAGTGTTACTAGATTATTTATTGTGGAGTGATGGAAAGTAGAAGAGGCAATAAGCAGAAAGAATTATTCATTTGTTAGTTTATGATAAAGGAGCTACAATTCAACTGGTCTTCTGTTCCGAGCTGATACTGACTTACTGACAATGTATTATTAGTACAGAATGCTGATATATGGAGATCAGTCATCTGAAAATAATGTATCTATTGTGGTCACTGGCAATGTCATTAATTCTAGTAAACAGAAGATGCATTATGCTTAGTAGTGGTCCACTCAAGACAGTAAATGTTTTGTATTCAACTATACCTCACCATTAGAAGTCAGGTAAATTTAGAAGAAAATAGATTAATCATTCCATCAACTCTCCCATCACTAAAGTAGTTTAAAGTGACAGAAGTCTATATCATACCTCCTAGGTAAATTGTAATAAATATTAGAACCTTTAATTTTTTAAGGGAATGTATACCTCTATTCAAGCACCTGTAAATAAATTTAAAATATATATATATGCATATGAACATTGACAGTAGCACATAGTAATATCTGTTTTTTGAGCTGACAGTTTATTTCTGAGTCTGGTATTTCTTAAAATAATTAAACACAGTATGAAAAGCAACACTCTTCAAGTAGCTTAATAGCCATGAGCCCAATAACACAAAGGATGGCTGACCACATGATCTTCCCTCCTGTGCCCTTGCACATTCCACAAATAACATTATGCAGTTGCTCATTCAAACAGTCTATCCAAACTAAAACACAATCAAAGTTTGGTAAATCTATGATTGTCTGACTTGGGAATTTATAGAAATGTGTTCTCTGCCAGTATTAAACAGTGTAGTGTTCAGTTCCTCAAACACAAATCCACAGAGCTTCTGAAATTAATCAGCCTGAAAGCCAAATGAATCCCTTGGTTTGATTCTTTCCATGTTGAAGATCCTTGATTTGATTCATGTCAGATTTTCATTTAATGGTTTGAAGGAATAAAAGAGGGAGATGTGCCAGACAATGGCTATCATTCACTGCTCTGACAAATATAATTCCTGGTATGAATGACTAGCTTTTACATTGAACCTTGAAGAACCTGGCTGTATTTTGACTTTGTATTGTACTCCTGATGTTTAACAATGAAATCTTTCTGTCTTTCTTAGAAGGCTCATTTTATATTTTAAAATAAAAATAGAATGATTAATATTACACTGTACCCCTTATTTATTTTTTCTTTTTTTCTTTTGGTATCTTCTCTTAGTTCCATAAGGGCTGCTCTGGAAGTGTTTTATTTTTCATGTGTTAATCAAGCACTGGAATGCAGCACAAGTATCATAAACAAAAAATTAATTACTGAGTACATTTTATCCCTTTCAGAAGTGTTTTTGTTATGTAAAACACTCAATTACATTTGCACTTTTTACAGAATGCTCAGCTGTTGTGTAGCAAATTCCTTGGTTGTTTAGTGATATAATTTCCTAACAGCCAATAAAGGAACATTCAACAACTGAACCATGCACTCAATTTAGATAGGAGCATCCCAATTATTTGCACTTTTTTGGCAGGTAGGCAGCTGTGTAGGCTGGTTGTTGCCTTCTGTCTTTCATAATATTTGTGCAAAACCTTTTGTTAGTCTCTCCCTTTCCTAGTAGTTCATTGTCTTTTTCTCTCCACTCATGCATGATGAGCACCAGTGATAAACACGAAGCCTGTTAAAATCCAAACTTAAAAAAAAAAAAAAATCCTCTTGTTAGTTTGCCTTACATGCCTGTTATCCTTTAGTGATTTACATTCAAAACTATATCTTTACTAAATGTCATATCCAAATTGGTTGAACAGGCCACTCTTGCAGCTTTTGTTTTTGTAATTTCTCTCTTTTCTTGTTAATAAGGGTCCAACACTCCTGATTCCATATGTGTGACCAATGTTACTGATTTTCTTATCCAAGTTCATATTTTTCATTCTGTATTTAAGTCATGGACATCAGGAGTTTTATTATCTTGTCTTTTCACCATTTTTATCACAAGATTCATTCCTTTTCACTTTGATGAAGAAGGAAGAACTATGGACAACTTGGACTTCTGTTCACCAGAGTTTTGACTTTTATCACACATGTCATTGCTTACTATTAGTTTTCTTATCATTCTAGATGCATAATAAACACTAAATGAGATAGGAAAGGCTTGTATTACTTACAAGAACTGTCTGCCAAATATAGTATTTACAAGGAAAAAGATACAGATTTGTCACAGAACAAAGAAATCTGCATGAAGCCTTGTTTCCACAAAGAGACAAGTATCCTGCATGTATTGTAAAAGACACCACAGTACTTAAAATCACTTATCATCCAAAAATTCAAGAAATATCTATATCTATTTTTCCTGTAGTGAGACACCTTACAGAGATTCTGAAATTTGCATGTAGCTTTCCTTGTGTAGTGGAGAGAAATACACATTTCTAGAAAGCTCTCTACGGCTAAATTTTTTTGGTTTTGTTTTTCAAAACACCTCTTCACATTTAGGAACTAAGTATTGGCTATGGTGGTGCACTATAAGATACAGATTCAAGAGTTTTATATGTATTTTTTTCTCTTCAAGTTCCTGCTTGGTATTTTAACATGAAATCTAAACCACTAAAGATAATGTGGGCATTTCATATATCTTTTTATTTAGAGTAATTATCCTGGGATGAGAAACTATAAATAAATACTATACACTATAAATAAGAATTAATCTCTTACCCGTGACAAAACAATCATAACATGGTTGTTAAGTAATGCATTCAAAGGAGACCTGGAAGAAAACACTTATTTCTGCTTTCTGAACATTTTCAACTCTTTTACTAGGAAAGAAGCAAAAATAAATGAAAGAGAATCCAATGCTAAAATAATCCAGTGTTTGAATTTAAGATATATGGGATAGATACGTATCTTAACTCTTGCTAAGACTTGACTTGGGTGCAACAAATGCCATACAATAGAAAATACCTTTTATAAAGTCAGGTTGAGTGAATTTACTTTGGATTTCTCATTTAGCTGAGAAAATGCAACAATACAGTATAACAGGATTTTTCTTCTACACAAAATAAATGCCACAAGAATTTTGAAATTTTATCTTAAATATTTTCATATAATAATACATTTTGAAGGTATCAACTTCATAAATGCATATTATTCTAATGTTTCATATTGATACATATATTGGAATTCAGTCTTCAGTTGAGAAAGAAAAGAGAGGTCTTAACAGACCTCTGACTGACTTTTGTGGAAACATTTCAGCCTTGCAAAGGGTACATGTTACTATTTTTAGTAACAGCAGTGCAGTATTACATTATCTGAATACACAGTCTTCTCATCAGTATGTACAATTATCCAATATAGTATAGTGTGCTGGGTTTAGGCTGGGTAGAGTTAATTTTCTTCCCAATGGCTGGCATGGGGTATTTTGGATTTATGCTGAACACAGGGTTGATTAGAGATATTTTTGTTATTGCTGGGCAGGGCTTACACAGAGCCAAGGGCTTCTCTGCTTTTCGTGCGACCGTGCTGATGACTTAGCTGGGGCTGGGAGCTTGGGAGGAGACAAATCCCAGACAGGTGCCCAAACTGACCTAAGGAATATTCCATATCACATGACATCATGCTCAGTATGTAAAGCAGGGGTTAGAAGGAGAAAGGGGAAATGCTTGGGGTGATGGTGTTTGTCTTCCCCAAGTAACTCTTACCTCCTCTCTCTCTCTCTCCAGGGGCCCTGGTCTCCTAGGAATGGC
The DNA here is from genome assembly GCF_049639895.1 of Pseudopodoces humilis. Taxonomy (NCBI): domain Eukaryota; kingdom Metazoa; phylum Chordata; class Aves; order Passeriformes; family Paridae; genus Pseudopodoces; species Pseudopodoces humilis. Next base: position 86,728,467 of record NC_142202.1, read on the forward strand.
TGAACACCTATGGGCCCATGGGAAGCACTGAGCTAATTCCTGGTTTTGCTTTGCATGTGTACACAGGTCATGCTTTCCCTAGTAAACTGTTTTCCAGTCTTTACTCTTCTGATTCTCTCCCCAGTCCTGCTGGTGTTGGAGTGAGTGGCTGTGTGGGGCTTGGCTGCTGGCTGGGGTTAAACCACGACTTATGCAATCAGTAACAACATAAAAAACTGTATCAAGTATTGTCACCTTCAAATACTGTTGTATATATATTTTGGGGATGTGGATAATGTTCTCTGAACTCAGATTATGGACATACTTCTGCAACGTGTATAAAGACCTGTGCAATATGAACTTCTTTAGAAATTAAAATTACCAGGTTCTTTACATTATTAAAAATCGGAGTTTCACATTACTCTTGATCAAAAAAGGTGCACTTCTGTTATCCCCAAGGCAAAACCTCTGTATTTAAAATCATGTATTTTGTTGCTTAAATGAATTTAAGATGTTATTTCATACTGCCTTGTAGAGCTTCCGTTTTCTAACAGTTTTATGGGATTTAACCGATAGGCATTATTCTTAGAGACTATGGAAGGAGTACATGTATTATTTAGTGTAACTTCTCTTTGTAAACAAACATAAGAAATCATTTTAAACAGATCTAGCTCCTAAAAAAGAAAATAATGGAAAAATTATGTAAGAACCCAAATTCCAGCAGTCTTCAAAAATTAGCTTTTTTTGTAAATTTTTTCTGACTTTTTTCAGTGTTGTTTTGTGGATCCTTTTCAGAATAGAGAAGAAATAAACAAACAAAAACTAAACCCCCTACAGTATAGTAAATTATAAAGCTTATGGAAACAGTGATTGAAAAGTGGTGTCTGTATTCTCTCTGTGCTTTGGACAGTGAGCTTTCATTTCATACATCATTTATAAGTAGCTTCAATGACTTCACCAAGTCAGTAAAAACCTTTTAGACAAAGAAAGTCAGATTTATATATTTGTTCTGAATGTTAAAACCTCCATTTTATTTTTAATTGAAGAATTTTCATTAAAATCTCTAGTTTTCAGATGAAAACCTTAAATAGGTTAAGACTGCCTTGTTTCCCTCAGGATTAGTCATTGCCTTAAAATGGGGGTGTATATTTAGTTTTTCAGGAAGCTGGGAAAAATCCACTTTCTCATTTTTTTTAGTTTAGTGCCAGAGAGGAACAGGCTGTTCTCCATTCTGGAAAAAAAAAAAAAAAAGGATGGAAGAATGATTTAAAGCTTTTTTTTTTTTTTTTTTTTTTGGTAGACCCACATAAAAACAAGCTACTCTTTGCAATTTTAAGAACCACTAGCCTAGACTGCCACCTACATAGCAATATAGGAAATATTTTTCTCTCAAAAATACTTGAAAATTTACCCAAATTAATCTTTGATTTACACATACTTTAAGGTTCTACTCTGGGTTTTCAAGTTCCTTCACGGCTTGAACCTTGCATGACACGCTGGATTACCATGTTTCTCCCTGTTCCAGTCTCAGCAACATTAATTACAGGTTTATCACTCCTCCGTGCCTTGTCTCTTGGCTCTAAACATTTGTAAAATATTTTCCTACCTATTATCTCTCAAATGCCTTTGTTTTGTTTTTTTTTTTTTTGTAAAACTGGTTTATCACACAAATATAACCCAATTGTCCCATACTGGCTTAAATCTGCACTAGGGAAACTGCCTGATCTGGAGCACAAGTACTGAAACAGCATAGCACTGAATTGTTAGCATGATCCCCAGCAGCATTTTAGCTCCATCCAGCCAGTAATCTCTGATGCAATGCACAGGCTCAGCTTAGAGGTTGGTATCTGTGGAGAACCAGGTATAAGCATGCTTTATTTCAAACTTAGAAGAGATGGTCCCACAAAGGTGGAGCAATGCTGTTCTCAGCCAACTTCCTCTTTCACCTGGAGGTTTAAACTGAGTTGTGCCCCATCTCAGGCTCACTTCCAGGAGGAGAGCTCAAAAGGGCTGGTGGGGTTCTAGGTGTGGGTGTGGGGTTCCAGGTGCGGGGTTCCAGGTGCGGGGTTTCAGGTTTGGTGTTCTAGGTCCAGGTGTGGGGTTCCAGGTTTGGGGTTCTAGGTGGGGGGGTTCTGTGTGCGAGGTTCTAGGTACGGGTTTGGGGTTCTAGGTGCGGGGTGTGGGTTCTAGGTGCAGGGTTCCAGGTTTGGGGTTCTAGGTATGGGGTTCCAGGTGTGGGGTTCTAGGTCTGGGTGCGGGGTTCTAGGTGCAGGGTTCTAGGTGCGGGGTTCTGGCTGCACATGCATGATTGAAATGGCCCAAAAAGTCTTGTTTACATTAGGGGTGTGCACCAGGTTAACTTTAATAAATTAAGCGAATTGGTCCCCCTCTGTCTCTTTTGCCTCTCTTTCACTTTCTTTCTTTTACTAATCCAGATCTGGACCATCCACATGGCAGGACAAATGTGGCACCTAAGGACTGGAGGTCTTTGTCCTCTTTCTCTCTTTTCCACCTTTATTTCTCTCCTGCTTTGCTTCGTTTGGGCAAACTGTGTCTATCATATTCTAGCCCATACTCGGTACTGACGTTTGTTGTGGGAGAGGGGAGCTTGAGGAGGTGTGTTGTGAGCTTTAGGCCAGCACCTTTTAACCCATCACCTCTGAGAAGTTTAATGTGGGAGCTGAGAGTATATTGTAGTGTACTCTAAGAATTTAAGAGCTGTAAAAAAAGAAGAGCTTGTCAGCCACCACTATTGAGAAGTAAAATTTGAGGGCATTAGCCAACACTTCTTGAGTGTAAATAGTCGGCTGCTTGCCAAAGTTAAGGCAACTATGCAATAAAAGCACAAACGTTCCATGATGTTGGATTTGTCATTTTCAGCCTGAGGAGAATTTATAACAAATATCAAGTCCTTTATCACTGGGTCCTGACATCATCATCCCTGGTATCACTCACAGGTGTGGTAGTAGTACCATAGAAAACAGGGCAGGAAGGGGCCACAAAGGGGGACCTCCTCCATTCGCTATGTCAAATAAGCTTCAGTTAAGCTCAAAATGAAACAATGGTGTGCCTTGGCAGCTAAAGGTAATGACAGTGTCCTTGGGAGCATTAAGCACAGCATAGGTAACTGGTCAAAGGAAGGGATTGCCTCACTAGACTTGGTATTTGTGCAGTCTCACCTCAACTAATGTGAAGAGTTTTGAGCTCCACAATACAAAAACATAAAAATATTAGGGTGTGTTCAAAGGAGGACAATAGAGATTGAGAAAGTACTAGAGGCATGACTTACAAGAAGTGTCTAAGAATACTCTTTGTACAGTTTCTGAGAAGTCACCTCGTTGCTGTCTACAACTTATAAGACAGGACAGAGGAGGGGATGTTAATAACGGCAAATTTGTGGGTCTTGACCCTCTATGGGCCTAGTATTCACATAAGAGCTGAACTCAATGATCCTTGTGAGTCCCTTCCAACTCAGAATATTCTGTGATTTTTTTTAGTTCTGATATCTCTTCTCTCTAGTTTCTTATCATAGAACACATGGAAATGGTATAAAGCCGCCCCAGGGGAAGTTCAGATTGGATAAGAAGGAAAAGTTCTTTACTGAGAGCGTGATCAAGCACTGGAACAAGTTTCCCTAGGGAAGTGGTTATGACCTCTCCATGTTCAACAAGTGTTAAGACAGTGTTCTTATACATATAGTTGAACTTTTATGTTGTCTTATGTGCAGTAAGAAATTGGACTTGATAATCCTTAATGAGTCTCCTTCAACCCAGGATATTCTATTTTAATTCTACCTAAGTGGAACATTTTTTTTTTTTTTTCTAGTGTATATCTAAAAATCTTTAGCTATCCTATTTACATAGACTGCCTAAGTGACTCACTTGGGTGAGCTCTCTCCCCATCAGGAAGCCTCTATTTATACTCAGGCTTAATCTTTCCTGCAAAATAGGTCTGTTATTTCTTGTCTTGTTCATAGTGTAGAGTGTAATTATTTATTTGCTTCTTTGCCACAATCTTTCACAGAATGCTATTATTGTATGCTTCTGAAATCTTTTGTACTTACTGTCATATAATACTAGCTCTTTCAAGATTTTATTTAGGATATATTTTCTAGAACACAATTTTCTGCTCTATCTAATCCAACATATGTTTTGAAGTGTGGTACCCAGATGTGGGCAGGGTAAAAAGGCAGAACTCCATAATAAAGAGTCAAATAAGAGCCAGAACTTGTGCCATGACTCTGAAGTAAACAGTCTAAATATCTACACAATTTAATTCCTAAAGTTTCATACCAAGGATGTTATATCCAGATTGTTTATTTGGAACAGTACCTGACCGATGCCAGCCATAAAACTGAGGCTGGAAATTTCCTGGGTGCAGACAAGTTGAACCATCTCAAAGAAAGCTAGGGGTGATGTTATTAATTTAACATTAGAGGTTATTGAGTTACAGTGATAATATCTGTGATCTGATCAGCTGACAGAGCAATTTGTGGTTTTGACTATGCCCTGAATTATACAACATTTCTTTTGTAACACCAGTTTGCCTCCAGTCTGGTACATATCTACCTTTCTACAGTAAAGGTATGTACTATTTACCTTTCAGATCCATGGACAGGATTCCAACACTTGCTTGCAGGTGGGTGTTGGAAAAGTCTCTACAGGAGTACATTGCAAAACCAGCCTTGGATGCTCCAACAGTCAAGTTGTAGCATAACCTGAATAATGTTAATTTTATTAGCCCCTAGCTTCCTCATAGAAAACCAGTGATCTCAAGACCAAGACTGCTTTGGTAATAATTATCTGAAATAGCTCATACTGTTAGACAGGATCCTAAAGCCTCTTTAGTAGCACAGAAAGACAAAAAAATCTTATTTTCTATCTTGCAGAAAAGACTTGCAAGTATAGAGTATAGAAATCTGGAGGCATATAAACACCCTTGCTTTCTAGCTGGACCTCAGAGATTAGAGGGGCTGGGTGTGTGGTGCCTAAAAAATGGGATTCTTCACACAGTGTGCAATAAACCAATCTCACACACAGAGCAGAGGTCTTTTGCTGTTCCATATTGTGTGAAGATGGGTGCTAGGTAGTAAATCCACTGAGCCAGCACACCAGTTCTCAAAAATTTACACTATTTATGCATTTTAATATACAAAAGAATTATGGCTCACTTGCTACAAGTTACGTAGTTCTCATCTTAATTGGTATTCTACCTTCTATTGATTAAATGATTCTCTTGCCTCTCATGCTAACTAGTCCACATACTCAGTCTTTTTCCTCTTTTGAGCTGGATGATTTCTCGAGTTGGTGGGTTGTATGTAGGAATCTCCCCCTGCTGGAATTACCTTTTACCTAGTTTGGACTGATTTCAGCACAATTGCAGAGCTGGCTTTGTTAATTTCTCATCTCTGCCAAATGATTTTGAGGTCTGTCCACTACCAGTAGCACATCCTACCCAATCTCTGCTGTAAAACTGTAGGCCTAAACAAACTAAGCAAAACAGTACGTTGTTCACGTTTGAGACTGTGAGGCTTGTTTTTCAATTTACTGATAATGCAAGACCTGTTTCAGGACCCACTTCACTTTCCTTGTAACTCCCTGGGCTTGTTATTAACTCTCTGACTCTTGAGATAACAGGTGTAGCTAGGCTTAATTTCTGATTGTAGCCATTTTGTCATTGTAAGACTGCACATGTTCCACAAGAACTTTTACAATCAATTCATGGTTTGTTGAAACTACAGGTTTTCTACAAATTCAGAATTGCCATTCATAAATGTAGTAATTCAGTCAGGCTAATTTTACCATCAATCAAGCTTAATTTCATGTGTGTATTATTCTATGCAGCCAGAGGTGCAAATCTTATCAAAGAGGCGTCCCTGTATTCTTCTATGGAGTACTAAAAATGGCAAAATTATATTTTGGGAGAAGTGAAGGTAAGACCTTAGCCAAATAACCTGTTGCTGCCCTCATAAAGAGGGGGAGAGGAAGAGGAAAAGACAGCCACTTTATATGTAAATGAGAACTTTTGAGTTAATATCTCTCTTTGGAACTAAAGGGCAAGATTACAAAGACTGTGGGTCATGCATTTGGCACCTCAGTATCACTTCCCCTACCACAGGGCTGATTGTAGCAGTGAGAGTCATCCTCTGCTTGATGACTATTATCCTTATCAGCAGCCTATCACAGTAATCCCTTCACCACATACCTCATGGCTATAGGCATCATACCTAAAGAGGAAAGGTATGTTTTGTCTATATGTTCATAAGAGGTTTCAAAATAAAAAAAGAAAACCATGTTCTCTATGCACACAATAGAAAAGGAAAAAATGAGATTATATTGCAGTAAAAAAAAAGTTCAAACATTAGATAAGCTGCCATAAAAGAGCAGGAGAATAAAGCATAAGAGTAGATTCCCTGGAGACCTTAGGCAGCCTTTACTACTCAAAGTCCTTGAGAACAAACTAGACAAACACTGGTCAAGAATACTGGACACAGAATATCCTTTGTAATGAATCAGAGGTAGAACAGACAGACACCTGAGGTTATTCACACCTTATTCTTTGGGGTAACATCTTTCGTGAACCGCTGAAATTCTCTAGGCACATTCTGCAGTGAAATTTGATTTAACCCACTATTTATAATTTTGAATATATACACTGATGAATATTCCTGCCCAGATTAAATATTTTGTACTTCCTTTTTTGGTAATCTGTTTCAAACTATTTCTTTAACTTGTCAACAGTACTATGTATTTGTAATCCTGTATTCCAGACTACTTACTAATTTGCCTAGCTCGCTGATATAAGAAATTCTTTATTTAATCTTTCAGGTCATATTTTTGCATGGTATTAAAGCCAAGCATGTAATTTTTATGGTATCCAAAACATATCAAATTCATACATGCTCTCAGCAAGCACAGAAGTTGAAAATTGCCCAGTCTGAGCTGGGTATCATTGTTTTAAGCCCTGCACCAGAGCCAGTTACTTCTGCATCCCCTGTTCCAGCTTCAACTCTGAGGTTAACAGAGAGGTGACACCCCTCTTCACTGCAGTCACTGTCTGAGAAACCATAGCTCTTTGTTTGCCTGGAATCCCTTTGGGATGATAGGGGCCACTGCCAGGCTGCAGCTGCTATTCACTAAGAAGTAAGTGGAATGTGACAGGGAAACCTATAAATGTAGCACCAGTCAGAGCCCAAGCCTGAGGAAAAAGAAAACATTTATGTCACACTTCTCTTGGCAGACACCTGCACAAACTGACAAGTAAGTGTGACCTCCTGTCCCCCACACTTCTTGAGGTGGGCTGAAGCATCAGCCTTAGGACCCAGAGGGATGTTGCAAAGATAATCGTAACGTCAGAGAAGATGCATAGATACTAGGAAGTATTAAAAAACAACCCCCACAATTTAACTGCATTATGAATGAGACTATGGCCTTTAACATGACTTTGAGTGTAAGAACATGCCTTCAAATAATTCCATCTACTACATATCTTCCCCAGATCATAAATAATTTAATTAAATCAAGTAGGAATAACGTTTCAAAACTGAAGATCATTTTCTGGATCACTTTTGGTAGTATCACTAATAAAATTGTGTTATTTTTTACACGCTATTCTTCGTGCTTTTGTTGTTAGGTACATGACAAACAAAAAGTCCAAAACATTCCTGGTTACTGTAGCAGTGCCCACTATCTTATGCATTAGGGAGCCCTGAACTCCAGAAATCTGTGACCACCACTGATTTTTAACAAGTAAATCATCTACTGTAAATTGATTATTTTCCTTTCTTCTGTAAGTGTTTAAAGACAGATGGAGGTCAGATGTTTGAATACAGTCTGGATTGAATACAACACTGAGCAGAGATCAAAAGGTAAAATAAAAATATTTTCCCACATATGATTGCAATATTTATTCCAGTTTTATCATGTTGTTTCAGTGTACATATTGTCCATAAAAGACATCATTTAATTATGTTTGCAAAGATCTCCAACTCCATTTTAAAGATGCTAGGAAAGCCTATGTAAGACACCAGTGAATAAATGTTTCAGCAAAGAGCATTTCCTTTACCAAACCTTGATAGCCCTGTCTAGATATTGCAGACTCCTAGAAGGATGAAAGAAGTCACCCAGTGCAATGTCTTGTACAAAGCAAGATTAAATTTGAAGTAATACTGTTTTGTTCAAGGCTAGTTTATACTTCTCTAGAGACAGAAAATTCACTACTTCTCTCTGAAAACTGCTCCCATGCTTGCTCACATCCCTGCTGAAAATGTTTTTCTTCAACTCTGATTAGATTTTTTTCTTACTGAAACTCTTCTCCACCGTCTCTATTCCTCACACTGTTCACCTTAAGAAGAGCCTGAGTCTTTTTTTTCCACAACCAGCCATTCTCTGGTGAGCCCCTACTTTGAGTACTTCATCCAGCTCTGGAGATCCCAACACACAAAGGACATGGACCTGTTGGAGTGAGTCCAGAGGAGGGCCACAAAGACAATTAGAGGGATGGAGCACCTCTGCTATGAGGAGAGGCTGGAAGAATTGGGATTTTTCCACCTGAAGAAGAGAAGGTTTCAGATCACCCAACTGCAGCTTTCCAGTACCTGAAGAGGGCCTACAAGGAAGATGTAGAGAGACTTTTTACAAGAGCATGTAGTGACAGGACAAGGGAGAATGGATACAGACTGAGAGAGGGCAGGTTTAGGTTAGAGATTACAAAAAAAAGATCTTTACTGTAGAGGGAGTGAGACACTGGAAGAGGTTGTCCAGAGAAGTTGCTGATGCTCCATCTCTGGAAGTGTTTACAGTCAGGCTGGATGGAGTTCTGAGCAACCTGCTCTAATGAAAGATGTGCCTACCCAAAGCAGGGGGGATTGGAACTAGATGGTCTTTTAAGTCCCTTCCAACCTATAGCATTCAATGCTTCTAAGATTAGGTAATTGAACATTGAAATTTCTTCCTTCCTGATCACCTTCTTCAGGCTGAACAAACTCTGTTCTGTAGCCTCACCTGATTCCCCTGAGCTCCAGCCTGTCACTCATCTTGGCTGCAATCCTTGGAACTTTCTCCAGTCTTCCAATATCTTTCTGGCACTTCAGAGCCCCAGACGAGACACAGAACTGTAGATTTGGTCTCATACGTATTGGACAGATTTGATTAACCCCATCATTCTATCTGTCAGCTTAGTTTTTATTTATGCAGACCACACATGTTTTATCTTCATCCCTGCATGGGTGCGCTGGTGACTCACAATCATTCGGGTGCCTACCAGGAAACTGAGTCCTTTGCTGCAAAACTTCTTTCTGCTCTTTTCAATTACCACCTTCTCCTTTTGCTGCCTTATTATATCCCAGGTACAAGACTGATCAACTTCATGATTTTTCTATCCACTTCTCTAATTTGTTGCACTCTTTTAATGGCTTTCCTTCAGAATACTACTTGCTTTTATTTTGACTATATTAAATACTCGGCCACCTTCATAGGAAATAACTGATATTTACAATTAAATGCCATAAACACAGTGAGTACAAACCTGTACTTAATTTTACATCCTAATTCTAAATTACATTAAAATTGTTAGTACATCACACAGAAAAAGAGAAAGAAATATGCATATAGATATAAAGCAAAATTTTATTCAAACTATGCTGCAATTTTTGAGCCATGAAATTTCTAACAAGTCATCTCAAATGTTTTAAATTTTGTGAGGGTTTTTTTTTATAGTGAAGGTCTGTTATACTGAAGAAGAATCTTCATTGTTCTGATGTTTTTCTGCAGATATATTGTGTATATTCTGCACTTGGTTGGAAAAAGTAAATTATCTCTACTATAATTTATCAATATAAGCAATTTCATTTCAAGTTTCTATGAACTTGTTGGATATTTTATATTTCACTGAAGTTTTACTCTTCTAAGAACATGGCTGGCCATCAATAGCAATCATCTGTCTCACGATGTCAAACATAATGAAAGAAACAAAGTAACACATAAAAAAGCTGATGCTAGAAATTCCTATGTGTTCTACTTGTATAAAAACCATGAGTTCTTAGTGTAAGAAGTAAATCTAAATTTGACAGGGGTTGCAGTTTTTTACTGTATTGTGGAATATTATCTGTCAAAACATGGCCCATGAAAAAGAATACTACCAATGCGGGCTGCTAGCCTGACAAAGTCATTTCAGCTGTGACACTGAGTGCCATGGAAAACCTACTGTTCATCACTTTTTTAATCTTCTGCTAGCAAATAAAATGCTGTTGAAAATCTAAGGTTGCTGTGGAGAAAAAAAATTGAAACCACATTAATAGTTTTCTTTCCCTTGCAGCATGAACTGGCTAGAAAAAAAAAACAAAAACAAAACCGAATCACAAAATACAAGCAGTGTGTTGATGGTGAATATATACTGATCTCAAAGTCCTTAAACAAAACAAGAATTATAAGTATCTCCAAAGAAGAGATGGCATACTGTGGACAGAATACAATTTGTGGGAACTTTGACTTGTAATAGAGAAATTGGACTATCTCTTTCTGCACTGGAATCACAAAAATGAAACACTATGTTGAACTGAATTCATCAATAATAGTTTTAAATCTCTAAATATCAAGCTCCGTAGTAAAAATTTTAACTTTTTCTGTTCTGCTGAGAACCAATTTCTGTGGAAGGCATTGGATTCTTATTCTTGAGTGCACTCACTACCTGTTACAAAATGTCACAAACTAAGAGGAAAATGAGGTAAGTATCTGCTGAACTTTCAGGGCATAAGGTAACAGGTGATTGTAGCAATAAACCACATCTGATTTTATGTATTCGACAGCTTCTCTTTCAACAGCTATCTGTAGTTGCTACAGATTTTGAATAATCAAAATACATTAAAAACTTATGAAATTTCTTTTTTATATAAAAATTGAGATACCTGTTAAAAATTTCTCATTGAATGACTACATGTTCTTGCTGAAACTGAAGCTTTTGGTTTGTAGAAAGAAATCTTTACTGGTAGTAAATATTGATTTAGTTTATAAATTTTCCATTGTTGTAACAAACTCTGATATATAACTTGAAATAAGAGAAAAATGAGTTCTCTTACAGGTATTTAAGATAAAGTTCCACATGGGATAATTTGAAATTTTTTGTAGTTTTCTTTGTCTCTCTTGCTTTTTTTTTTTTTTTTTCCCTTATCTCTCCTATAAGTATAGACAAAATCTGTGGTTAGTGAATTTTCAAAAACTTAAAACTTGAACATGTATCTTTAACAGATTATAGAGCTGAATGCAAAACACTTTCCCTTTTTGCTTTTTCTTTTTTTAACCCTGTTACTCATTTTCCTAAACCTTATAATTGGCTCCATTAATGAGTGTTCAAAACTACTATACTGAATTTCTAGATTCAAAACTGGACACATTTCAACACATTGAAAAATATGTTAACAAGAAATCAAAATATTTTGCACTAATTAATGAACAGATTGTAGCTTTTAACACATCTTTTCACCTCCTTTTTGTTCTCCCACGAAAATTACTAAACATTGTAGAGATCATATAGAGGTGTGGTTTGAAGGAAATGTTTTGGGGTTTTTTTTGGTATATTACTTACCATCAAGAAGCCTGATTAAGAAATGCACTACTCTTCCCCTATACATTGTATTTCTTTACACACAAACAGATAAGTCTAGACACCCAACTTTGATTTAATTTACTACTGTGAGGTCTATTTACTAATGATGTGCAACCAGAGATCATGCTGTTTTTACAATTACAGCATCTGACCCAGACTTAAATACTTTGTTGCCTAAATGGGCACATAAGTATGATTTTCTGTAACTCATCTTTCAAGAGTAGTAAGGCTAATGAAAAGCCAGTAGTATGGTAAAAATGTCACTGTCTGCTTGTCCGTATCCTTAGATAGCTAGCTATCTTCTGAAATCAAGTTCATTCTTTATCTGTATTTCCCATCAGTGTTTCATGACACTATTTTTCTTTCAATTCTTATCTGACTGATTGCTCAAAAATTTCATCTTCACACATACAATTCAGGACAAAGATGGAGTTATTGCAACCACAGACACCTGTATGCCCAGCAACGCTGTGTAAGTACTTGCTTAAAATGTGAAAATACCACAATCAAATCTTCTCACTGCTTGCTCACACAAGTAGCAGCACTTCAGCCAAAGCATACTAAGACATAATCATTTCTCCCATGATAGTACAGTTGGAATTTTTTCAGTCCTCTGTATGAAGTTACAACACAAAGGAGAGAGAATGCTGGCCCCTTATCATGAAGGTCTTCAGCAAGCACTACAGTCTTGCTAAACTAAAAAGTCAGTTCACATAGCATCGTCACATAGGTCTGATTAAAATTTCATAATAAAATTAAAGGTAGAAGACTCTAAAAGATGAGACTAAAAAAAAAAGGAGTAACTCTTGCCAGCATTCGCATTAGGAAAGAATGCCTTTATTGAAGTCCCTACCAAAATATACATTCAATAGTACATAAAAGAGTGCAGGAATAAGTACTGCCTAGGATAATATATTAGAAATATTATTTTTTTTTTATTTAAATGAAATAAAGATTTTCCAAAATTACCTTTTTTCCTAGAGAAAAAAAATAAATGCATTGCTGTTGGCTGTTTTGAGTGGAAATACACACAGAAAGACATCTGATATAATACCAAGAACATTTTTGTAAACTCAGATATGCTAAGCCATTTCCCAAGGTGAGATGGTTACCTGACTATGACATAGCCACTCTCTCACTCCCCCTTCTCAGCCAAACAGGGAGGGAAAAAGAGATGAAAAATCTTTATGGGTCAAGATAAAGACAGGAAAATCACTCATCAATTGCCATCATGAGCAAGAGTGTCTTGAATGTGGAAAGATTATTTTAATTTATTACTAATTAAAAGTAGTAGGGTGGTGAGAAACATCCCAGCCTCAACTTCACTCCTTCATCCTTGACTCCTCTACTTCCCCTGCCCTGAATTGCACAGGAAGATGGAAGGGGTTGATGTGATCAGTCCATAACAGCTGCTCTCTGCCACTGCTCCTCTCACACTTTTCCCCTGCTCCAATGTGAGCCCCCCTTCATGGTCATCATCTTCCCTCAGGGCACATGCACCTGCTTCAAAGAGAGGTTCTCCATAGCTGTAGGTGGATATCTGCTCCACCTAGAACTCCACGAGCTACAGGGGGATAGACTGCTCCACCATGGTCTTTTCCAGAGGTTGCAGGGCAATCTCTGCTCCAGCTCCTGAAGCACCTCTACCCCCTCCTTCTTTAATGACCTTGTCTGTCGTTAAAGAAGGTGACTGGAGAATTGCTGTCACAGATTCTCACTCCTCTCTCTCACAGCTCCAGTTTTTGGTGGTTTTTTTTTTTTCCTCCTGAAATACATTTCCCCTGAGGTGGTTTCCCCCACTCCCCCACTCAGCTGTGCCCTATGATGGGTGGATTGGAGCCAGCTGGAACCATCTGTATCCTGCCTGGGGCAGCCCAGCCTCTCCTCACAGACACTCCTGCAGTCCCTGCTGAGGTCAGCACCAGGGCACCTTCACCCTGTACCCCTGCCTACCTTCATTTTCCCTAAATAAACAGTAACTGGAATCAGGGAAACCTTGGATCAGGAAATCATGCCTGCTCCTGTCCTCTGCTCTCTAATTTTAGCTCAGTTCTGGAAGATACTGTTGCCTATAAAAAGAAGTGAAAGTATTTCAAAGTCAGGTATGACTTAAACTGATCTGAAGATTTCAAAAAGAGGATTTATTGGTTCTCTGTTAATGCTGGCAAGTGAGTACAGATCTAATAACATTTTATTCTTTTCTGTTTAGTGAAATGCTGAAATACTTCTGAGAACTTACTGAGATACTTTCTAATATATGGATCTGCATCCAGACCTTTACATGATAGACAGCTATGTCCAGCACTTCCAGTTAATTTTATTGAACTTCAAAATTATTATTTCTGGCTTGGGTTGGTTTGGGTTTTTTTGCCAATTTACATCTGTAAATCATTAGTCCTAAAATCTCACTCATGTTATGCTTCCATAAAAATTAGTAAATAAGGGATTTTTAAAAAAAAATCACTGTGATACCTTACAGAGCAGCAGTAGTAGTCACTGTGTGTGATTAAAAATATTAAGCACTATCCTTTGACCTTAAAAGATGAAGTGTTGAGACTCAACTAAGTCTCAAGTATTGGTTTCTCACTTTTTAAAATATACCAGAGTTTCTCCTAGAAATTAAGGGGTTAAATTCTCAGCCATCTTCAGCATTAAGCAGGATGAGAACTTTTCTTTCACACACAGATCAAAGAAGTGATTTTCATGAATATATTTTTTTCCTTTCCTACTGAAATTCTAAAGTGTGAAAGGAAAGACTCATGAACAGGTGGAAGATAGGTTATTTCTAATCTTAAAGGTTATTTTCACCATTTTTCCCCCTTTTTTTTTTCTTTTTTTTTTTCTTTTTTTCCCCTGGTAATGTTTTAATGGAGAGTTCAGGAATATAGGCTTCTTATCAGGTTTCAGTGTTTTTTCATCTGGCCTGAAAAATCCAACAAAGCCACTGTCTAAGCAAAAGTGGCTTATTGATTAAAAAGCTGTTTTTGTCAATGTTCTTTGAGCTGCATAACTTTTCTTTCCCAAGCTCAGGTGTCAGTAAACCAGTAGGCTTTGTAACATTTTGGATCTAAAATTAAGGATGGTTTTATATAATGTAATCCAGCACCATAAAGGCATGTCTAAATTAACTTAATATAAATTAAATATAATTCTATAAATTAATATAATTCTAAATTAACTTCATATAGCATATAAAACCAAGTACAGTACTACCATTTTCTCTAGGACCAGAAATAACTTGCACACATCTGCAGAGAAATATCTTGGGTCATAAGCATGAGCGGGTACTCCCTGATCTGGAGGAGAGTGGTTGCTCAGAGTTATTACATTGGTTACGCTCATGAAGAAGCTCCAGCCACGCCCTCCTCTTCCCCTTGTGCTGTTACCGAGAAGAGATTTTCTTTGGGGCAGTTGATAGGAGACAGAGAAAAGGGAAGAGAGAAGAAATTCAGTGGAGAAGGGGAAGATCTATCAGATTTTATATCCTTCACATGAACATTAGCTCATGGAGTTACCCCTGTCAGAGATTTCCTGCACTTTCTTACTTAGTCAAGTTCATCAAGCAGTGTAATGAAAGGATTTGAATCATGTTGGTTGGGTCTCCAAATACCAAGCTCATACAGTGGAGTGGATGAGCCCAAGAGATCTGAGAGCAGACGGTGGAGTGCAGACAATCTCAGGAACTTTCCTGAATTTGCAAATAAATGTTTTACCTCTTTCTTTCTTTAGTCTGCTTCATTACTGAGCAATCCAAACATTTCAGGTTATACTTTGAACCTAAATTATAAGTGCAGCAATGTTAAAAGAGAACCTTTCGTCCTTATATCTGTAACCCAAAATTTAACACTCTTGATTTTTTAACAAGTCACATCAGATCAGGTTGAACACTGGTAAACTTATTCATCAAATATTACATTAAAAAAAAAATAAAAAGGCTTACCACATTATTCTGATAGTATTCAATACGCTTTATTTGAGCTGGGTAATGAATAAGCATCTGACTCACAGAGACTTGAACAAATACATTTAGATTCATGCACAATGCACATTTTTCTGGAAATATGGGAATAATAAAATCCAGGTCAGAACAAGCATGAAAATTCTGCAGTGACATTTCTGCAAAGAAATTAATAAATAACATATATTGACTGTTAGATGGATAAGAAAGTGTCTGGACAGCTGTGTCCAGAGGGTAATGGTCAATGGGTCAGAATCCCAATGGACAACAATGACATAGGATGTCCCTTGAGTCCATAGTGGGGCCAGTGTTATTTAATATCTACATTAATGACATAGGTGAAGGCACTGAGTACACCCTCAGCACATTTGAGATGACTCCAAGCTGAGTGATGCGACGGACACACCTGAAGGACGGATACCAGCCAGAGGGACCTGGAAAAGCTTGAGAAGTGGGCCTTTGGGAATTTCATGGGCCTTAACTTGGTCTTAACAAGACCAAGTGCAAGGTGTTGCACCTGGATCAGGACAAGATCAGGTATCAATACAGGCTGGTGGATGAACAGATCAAGAGCAGGATCCTGATGAGAAGGACTTGGGGGTGCTGGTGGACGAGAGGCTGGACATGACTCAGCAATTTGCACTCCTGGGCTGCATCAATAGCAGCATGGCCAGCAGGATGAGGGAGGTGATTCTGCCTCTCTACTTTGCTCTGGTGAGACCCCATCGGGAGCCCTGCATCCAGCTCTGGAGCTCCCAGCAGCTGGGAGAAAGGAGAAAGACCAGAGGAGGGCCACCAAGTAAATTAGATTAGCACAGTTGGTTTGAGCATGGTGTTAATGATGCCAAGGTTGCTTGCCCTGTATGGGCCATTCACTGAGGAGTTAGATTTGATTATCCTTCTGGGCACCTTGCAACTCAGACCATTCTGTGATTCTGTAGAGGGATGGAGCACCTCTGCTATCAGAAAAAGCTGGAAGAATTGGGATTTTTCTGCCTGAAGAAGGCTTTGAGGTCACCCAGCTGCAGCTTTCCAGTACCCGAAGAGGGCCTACAAGGAAGATGGAGAGGGACTTTTTATAATAATATGTAGTGACAGAACAAGGGGGGATGGGTTAAAACTGAAAGAGAATAGGTTTAGATTAGATTTTAGGGAAAAAATCTTTACTGTGCAGGTAGTGAGGTACTGGAACAGGTTGTCCAGAGAAGTAGTAGATGCTCCATTACTGGAAATGCTAAAGACCAGGTTGGATGGAGCATCTCAGTCTAGTGAAAAGTGTCTTTGTCTACAACAGGGGTGTTTAGAACTAAATGATCTTTAAAGTCCCTTCTAATTCAGACCATTCTATGATTCTTTAATTAAATAAATGGTATAAGAAATAATTCTGAATATTAGCAACCTATAAAATAAAACCATTCTAAATTAAACTATGATGAAAATAAATTTAATTAATTTTAATATTTTTATAAACCCACCTGAGTAGAGCTAAACAAATGCAAATTTTCTTGCTCTCTGATGCAATAAAAACTGTGAAAATATATTAGGACCTGTTTGTGATCAACATAGAATAGAAAACAAACAGGTGAGACAGTATCTGAATGAAAACAGTGCTCAATTCAGAGCAAACATATTAGAGTTTTTGATCAGTCTCCTCATGTCAGGGTAAAGAATTGTGCAATAGTTGTGTGGAAAGCTGAATGTAGGAACTACAGTGGATTGAATATACTAGCTATCAAGATATTAATGTATTAATTTACTTTATAGTATCATAGGTTATGTGTAAGCATAATTTATTGAAATATTATTTCCTGCAGGCATTTAAACTTTATTCAGCCTACAGGAGCAAATTTAGTTACATGGGCATTCATCTTGTAGCAAAGTTCTTGTGCATTGTATGGCTGACTAAATGATGAAAGTTCTTCATTAAGTCAATTTGAAAGCTACAGTTTATAATAAGAGAAAAAATGCACGAGGTTGAGTTTTTCAATGTGTGTAGCTTGATTTTTTCTCTTTATTAATTTAGGCTTAGCCCTATAACAAATTTTCTGCAGACCTTCAGATGCAGACATGTTCCTCTCTGTCTTCCTGCATGCTGCAGAAATTTTTTATTTAACCACATCCATGGCAAAATAATCCTTATTCTCTTTCATACTGTCTATCAAGATACCTTGTTCAATATTTTTTTGAGCATGCAATTCTTCTACTTAGATACATTCCCACAATGAAGAGACCCAGTTCTTCATTTCACAGTTTTTGTATACCTAGAGTTGGGAAATGCTTTGTTTAAATTTTTGGAAAATTAGGAAAATTTCAAATTCAAGCTGTTATTCATACTCAAGAAGAAATGAAACAATTTTTAAGTTTCTTCATAACAAAAATCAACCTGAAAATCTTTTGAAAAGAGGGAAGTTATTTCAAATATTTTCTTGAAGTGGACTTTTCAGGAACATTGTCTCACTAGAATAGAATAGATACAGTTGGGAGATAATGACAGCAATTATCTCATCCAACTGTGTTTCTGCATGTGTTGAATTTCAAGTTTATATATCTAAAGATAACTGGCTGTTTTGGAAAAAATTATATTTGATTCTGTATTTCTCTAGGAAATCCTTACAAATGAAACCTCTCTGTCTCCTTATAACTAATAATAATAATAATAGTAATAATGTTGTAAAACTGTATTTCCCTCACATAAATTCAAATTAGATGATCTGTAATCCTATGACCAAATTAAGGATTTCCTCACTTCTTTGGAACAGCATAAGTCACAATTGTAAAAATAAAAATTTTGCCTCCAGTCATAATTGATTCTTTGACTTCCCTTTTACTGGAAGTTTGAGTGTAGTGTTTCCCTCCCACTGAACTGTATATTTTTTGTTGATTTACAGATTAACAGACTAATAAGTGAACCTGGTACAAGTATTTTAATCGAAATGTTTACAACTCCTTATTATAAATGATATAGCAGTATTATATAATTTTGGAGAGACTTTAGGCTTCAGATTGACTTCCAAAACCTACCACCTAACAATACAATAGCATGTTTGTTTGGAATTTTTGAAAAACATGCTGCAAACAGCAGGGTTAAAAATAATGTCTCACACTTTCTCTAGAGATTCACTGCAGTATGGTTAAGTAACAAAACACAGCAATAATTGTGCAATATCAGAAGCTCACAATTTCATGGCAATGTATCCTTCCTCATGCTGTTTCAATATGTAGGTTGATGAGTGGATTGGGAAATGCAATCAGTGGACAAGGTGTCTGCTATCCTCCCTTTAAATGATGGACAGAATCATAGTGATCTATTTTGATACAGCAAGTTCAGATTTGAAATTTTAGAAGCATTAGAAACCGTGGCAGTGGTAAAATTAATTTTGGTTTTATCTCTTTTAATAATACCTGCATTATGTTTGGAGATTAATTTTGTTCCATTATTCATCAAATATGAACAACTTGGTTGTGGTTATAAGGATCATAGCATTGCCTGACCAGGATGTTTCCCTATTTATATCAAAAGATAATTCTCAGAATGATTGGATGCTCAATGCCTGTGGTAGCTGCAATTTCCTGAATGAGATGTGGCTGCATTGTTAGAAACTGTAAGGATCAAAACTAATCTTGTAAAAGCTTCTTAGCGTATTTTGAATGCTCATTTATTGATATGGAAAACATATTACTACACAAATGTTGAGAAAGAATAAACCTCAAAAGATAACAAATAAGCAAAATGCAAGACTTTTTTTTCTGTTGCCTCAGCTTACCAGTTCTCTCTTCACTGTGTATATTAATTTTAGAAGAAAATATTATAGAGAATACAATTGAGTCCTATTTATTTAAATATTCAAGGAAGTCTTCTGAATTTTATTCTGAATTGATGTTTCTGGATTATAACCTTGCATGTTTGGTTGCCATAATAGATATCTTCTAAAACTATATAGCATTTTAAAAAAAAATCCTGCTTTTCAAACTGCATTTCTTTTATATCTTCAGTCTCTTCAGTGGGGAGAAAAAAATAATGGTAAGAGTTTGACAATCAGTCACAAACACACCATCTACGCAGGTAAATTATGAAGGATGTGAAGAGACCTTTGATCCTAACTCTTCCTTTTGAATGGGAATTCATAAAAGCACTTTATTGTACTTAAATTCTAAAGATATAAGTAACTTGATTGATCTATTCCCCCGTTTAAAATGAGCACTTCTCAAGCACTTTGCTGAATTGAGTCCTAACAGCCCAGCAAATCAGTAATGTCAGCACTGAGGCTGATGCAACAATCGAGAATAAAGATGATTAAAAACAAGAACCACAGAGTATTTATGATCAAAAGTATGTTGCTCATCACAGCTAAGTTCTCTTGGTAGATTCATAAGCTGAAATAAAATAGTGCTGTATTTTTCTTTTATAGGTCCTTCAAACATTGAGGAAAACTCAGTGAGGAAAGATTATACTTACTGGATTTAATATTGTTAATTCTGAGGAAAAATGTTCTTTTGTATTGACAGTTAAATAAAAAAAGTGAATTCACAGTTTTTCATAAAATTATTTTTAGATTACAGTTGCCTCATAAAACTACGTAAATAGTAAAAAGCCAACCTAAGAGGCTTCAATAAACCATTAATTCTTCTCTTTTGCTCCTGAAAAAAAGGTAGCAATAAAGGAAAAACATCAGGGTTAATTTTTGTTACAGCCTTGAATCTCCTTATTTGTATGACATTTCCAATACATGAGCTATTTGAGATATAAAAAACCGAAGAAAACAAAAAACAGGAAATCAAAATAATAATGTTTTGTAAAGACAAAATGCTATATTCATGGCTAACACCCAGATGTGTAAAATAAATCAAACTAGTATCGCATGTTTTATCAGGTAACAACATATATGGAATGGTCATACTGTAAACATTCTGTCCTGAGATCCAGCAGTAATACTTGCCTTTTTACCAAAAGCATTCATTCCAAAACTAAGTATCCCATTATTGTGTGACAACTGTAGATCTGAGATTCATACTAGACACTAAAATTTGGATAAATTTCATAATTAACCAAGAGAGTGTTGTTTTCCCTCCATATGTTCAGAGACAGAATGACACACAGCATAAGAATATTTGAAGGAATCCTTAGAGCAATATAAAAGTTTTCCATGGCAACAACATCTAAAAGATGATGAAACCCACACTAGAGATGGTGCCTGAGGACATCCATTTTAAGATTATAACATGCTTAACCCTCATCAGTAGAGGGAAACATGGCTCCTTGTGCAGTATAATGTCAGTCAAATTTAGGATCTAGCCCAGAGCTCATTAGCTGGGATGAATGGATAAATCTCATTTAATAATTTGGGAAATTTACTTCTTCACGCTTTCCCCAGAAAGCAGAGTTTTAAAAGATGCATTTCCCAATAGTGAAAGACTGCTCTCCTTACAGTTGTCTAAGCATAAAAAGTGTTTTCTTGTCTTTTAAAAAGATTGGAATAATATAATGATATATATGAGAAGGAGCTCTAGAATTTTGAAGTACTATGTTGAGAATTGACAAAACTTGTCAATTGAAAAATTGTTATTTTAAAATAATAACCTTTTAAAAAATAAATTACATTTCTTTTAAAAAAATATTTTCTTATTGAATTTAAATACCACAGAAAAAACTCCAAAGCTAGTTCCTGTTGAAAGCTGTTAGTTCTCTGTAGCAACCAAGAAGAATTCTGTGCAGGAGCTCTGGTGGGTGCATTTACTCTGTTCATCCCAGCTACTTCAGACTAAGAGAGGAGATGAAGTCAATGAAAAGAAATAGCTCCTTTAGGAAAATGCGGAATGTGTAAATACAGTGTATTTTTGGAAGGACTGCTCTCTCTTTCTGTGAGCTATGTAGGTTATAAAGAATATTTCTGACATATTTTCAACAGTTATACAACAGATGTGTTCTCTTCCCTTATCCTTTATTATTAATAGATAATGAACCATGCATTATAGCTCTAGCTTGAAAAGATAAAAATGAAGGGGCATATTAGGAAGAATTTAATGCCTCCTTCTGTCCTTTTGAGTCTTTTAGTGTACCTGTATGTATCAGCAGCAGTATATCTGTCCACCAACCCTGTTCCTCTTTTATGTGATGACCTGAGCTGGACTGTAAAGTATTATTTCCAAAAAAAGGAGAATTGGAATATATACCGAAAGTTAATCTCATGCACTTCACTAGGATGCCAGATATAAAGCACTTCTTATTTGAGAAACCAGGTTATTTTAACAAGGTTATTTCCATATCATTACCTGACTTGCAGTAAATGAAAACACGGAATAGTAACAAACCCTGGAAGTGAGGCTGATCACCACATCTTCTGCTCAAGAATCAGATAACATTAAAAAGAATCAGTATGATGGCCTCGACTAAGAGTAGATGTTCATTTATGATGTAGACCTATTAAAAACCTTAAAATTATTACTCTATTTGGTCATATCAGCCATCCTTAGAAGAAGAATGAAGGAAGAAGGAGTACTTTTTGATGAAATTATTATCCAGTAATAATTCATTTTTACACCTTTCTCTTATGTCAGCTGGTTGTATGTCATGCAATTGGCCATTCCAAATGATAGATTTTGATGAAGAAGATACACTGGAGATTTTCCATTTATTTCCAAGAAGTTAAAAAATAATTAAAAATATTAAAAAATAATGGCTTTCCTATGCATATCCCCAGTTTTCTGTCAGCATTGTAAAAATATATACATGGCACTTCATCATTTCAAAGTGCCCCTGACTAATTGAGAACCCCTTTTTTTGACAGCATAAGTGTTCCGATCTGGCATTCAGTCAAGAAATTTTTTTCATTGGTGTTTTCAGCATGAATAAATAAACTAACAAATAACTTCCTGTTTTCCCAAAGATTCTTAGAGAAAAAAATGTAACTAGCATAGCTCTTACAGAGATCTCTAAGACTGTTTTGCTACAGTTTTTGACATTCTAAGCGCCGCATGTGGATTATTTTTATTAAAAAAAAAGTCCTCTTTTGCTGTTATTACTTTAGAATTGGTTGACAGGGAAAAGATTCAATGAGTGTTACAAATACCCACGAATATTTTCAGTGCTGAAGGACTCACGGGGTCAGCATGTCAGTTTCTCTTAGACAGCTGGGTGACTGGACAGCAGTGCTGTTCCACTGATACGTACCCAGAGTACCACAGCAAAAGTGCAGCTGTCTCTTTGATTTCCTCTTTGGAAGATGAGGCACGGTTGCAGGAGAGCCTACAGGACTGTGCTACTGCAGGAGCACCCTCTGCACTGACTCAGCAGAGGTGGCTGAATCTCTCCAACCCGTCCACAGGACTGTACTATACGTCACCGGTGGAGCAGAGATACAATTACAGATACCGAGATCTGGGTGTAAGGTTTAAAGAGGGATATGTCAGTAAAAAAGTCTGTTTTAAAAATTAGTCAATTTAAACCAAAACAAAACCTGATAAGTGGACAATATCCCTTTAAGTGGAAACAGCAGCAGTATTCAAGCACAGCTATTTCATTCTAAAAGTAATAAACGTGAGGAATAAGTTGTCAGGTAAGCCCACTGAAGCACATACTATAAATGAATTTAAGAGACAGATAGAAGTTTTTATAGATCTAGAGGGGAAATTAAAGACAGTGACAAAGCAGGAAAACTACGCTGAACTAACATTTAAAAGACAAGTTTTCTGGTTCTTCCCTCCAACATTTCTTTATGTTCATTACAAAGTGTATCTGATACTTGTTATTTATGTTAGAGAAATGCAGAAAAAAATGAACCTGTTCCAAGTCATTATCCCAAAGGTCACAGAAACTTCACCTTCACTCCACCTATGATCAGGAAAAGTGAAAAAAAACGATGGTAAAGTTGAGACCTTGACTTTACCTAATTTGACATGCTGTGAAGCTAACAGTGTACAAAGAATTACTGATAGGTCATAGAGGAGAAAACACAAAGGATGTGGCTGAACTTGCATCTTTCTCATTGTATGGAGTCATATTTCCTGCATTAGTTTTTGTTCTGCTGGATTGTAAGAGCCCTAGAACTGCATAAATAAATAGCTCTTCCCACAGGATCTGATCCATCTCCCATTGAAGGTGGGAAGACTGTTATTGATTCATGTGAGCTGGACGTCTTTGAGAATATGGTCCATCCTGTTCAGGGAGAAAAATAATACACTGCAGCTGGTTGAAATGCATTCAGCAGAAATATTCTTCTTATTTTTTTTTAATACTGAAATTGTCAATATTTTTCCATTTGTCTTAGCAGCTGGGCATTGTTTTCCCTATTTTTTTTGTGAAAATATATAGCAGGAATTATTAAATTTTTTCACTTACCAGAACAAATTAAGCAAAATGTTCAGGACTTGAAATTTGAATACTACTTAGTTTTTAAAAAAAATTATTTTCTAGACTAAAAAGTCTAAAAATATTTCTGATCAGCATTTGTGTTTCTACTGTACAGGGAAATAAAAAGGGAACTTTGAAAGTTAAGCTTTCTCAGTTGTTCATGTCTAACAAAACCAGCTTTTCTTAGCTGACAGTTTCAGGTTTAGAATATAATAATAATTCCACTTTCTTCACATTTTCCTACCGGAACTTGACACCTACAAAGATTTTGAGTGTTTGGGATTTATATATCCACACAAGTGACTGACTTCTAGTGAAATGACTCATCTGTATATAGATATATTGAACCCATCATTCTTAATAATTTTACCATGTCTATCTCAAGCTTGCTACCAATAAAGTACATGCATAAAGATCAGAATTTAGGCCTATAGGTATTTGGTCATATTTATTTTAGCTCATATATTACATACCATAGTAATTAGTCTTGGCAAAACACAAAAAATACTGTTTCTCCATATGGAATTTAAATTACATCTGTTGGACTGGTTTTGTTGAACAGTTATTTGAAGCATTCCACTAAACATATAAAACAAATTAATTGGTATAATGGGATGTTTATCTGCTAATAAGCAGCAAAATTATACCTTGGTTTATGAACAGAATGAAAACTAAAAAGCAAGAAAAATGTGAGCTCTGAATTTGAGTTTTTATCATCCAAATTCAGAAGATCTTCTTTCAGGTCTATGGTCCAAAGAACAAGATGTAAGAGCTGTAATAGTCATTTATAGCTGGGTATTGCACATCTCTAATCCTCATGATGCTACTTGATAGCTGTCTAACAGTATTTTCACGATGCAGTGTGATGCTGAAACTTAGGATGGCTTGAGATTGTGGCAGAAGGGTCTAAAATGTCAAGTGGGGATTGGCATAATTATGGGCCCTCCAAGCACTTCTGCAGATAATAAATCCACAGTGACAAGAAATGTGGAAATTGGCCTTTGGAGACTGCAATCCAGCTGCTGTAGTAAGAGCCTTCATTTTACTAAAGGATCTAACAGAAAACATAAATTACTGGCTGCTGCTTTAACAGAAAAATAATGCTGCAAATAATTAGATATTAATTATTTCAAAGTTATAGCAAAATTACACAAAAAATATTGGCATATTGATGTGCATTTCTTGTTCAGAGTTTAGCTGCAGGATATATTATCTGTTTTTTTATATTTTGAGTGTTCTGAGTCTAGCTGGTGATGACCATTTAATTTTGTGAGATTATAAATATTCCACAATTTACCTGTAAAAGTGTCTATAGGATTATATTCACTCAAAAGTCTATTATTGTAATTTCATTTTTTAGTATACATAAATCAACACACTTTTTTGAAATTATAACTTACCTACTTAACAGTACACATATTTTAGTCTGATTTTCAGATTATGTGCTGGACAAATACATATATGATATTTTGAATTGCTTAACTCACAACAAAGAGATGCAAAAAAAAAAACAAACAGGGAAAGGATTAGAGGACAGGTACTATGGTAGATATGTTTATCAGATAAATTGCAATGTATGAGGCAGATTTATCATGCTTAGTTCTTGCTTAAGGTAAGAGTTTTGTCTCATCAGAAATCATCTCAAATCTCTGAAATAAAGGGAGCAATTCACTTTCCAGTGCGGTAGTGATAACTATGAGAAGTTGGAAAAGAACAAGCTGAGAGGAGATAAGAGCAGGTGGCTCTGTGTTATCACCAGAGACATTTTCAAATAATTTAAAATCTTCCTCAGAAGTTCCTCTCTGCCTCTGGTTGTGAAGGAAGTTAAGGACCTTGAGCAATCACAGTGACTATAGGCTTCAATATTCATTATGCAAAAAAGTATACTAGAACATTTTCTAAATATTGTCTACAATCTTATCCAAATATGTGGAGATTATTTTCTTTGTTTTTTTTTTGGGTTTTTGATTTGGTTTGGTTTTCTGCTTTGTTTTAATTTGGGTTGTTTTTGTTCTTGTTTTGGGGTTTTTTGTTTGTTTGGGTTTTTTTGGTTGTTTTTTTCTTTGCGGAGAGGGTCTACATATTTGATTTAAACAGAATTCGAGGATATAGTAAATTAGATGGTCTGAGAGCTATGTTAATCTCTCTGAAAACCTGCAAAAAAGGCAGGTCAAAGCATTAAAAAAAAATTAGAAAAAAAATTTAAAAAAAATATTCTGTATATAAATAATGCAACCATATGCTGCAGGTTCCAATTGAGGGAAAAAAAAGCCATATATATATATATCTTTATCCAGCTGCAACCTTGAAATGAGCTGGTACTACTGCTGAATGTTGTTTCATCTTTAGGGGCTCACTATTGTCCTTACATACAGGTTTCTCAAATATAAATACAGATTTTGAAATTAATATTTCTTTTTCATCATGCAAGATGTAATGTCCCTATCTTGATGAGTATAAATTTCAGTAATCGTTTCATTATGTGCGTATCTCTAATGAATGACTTAGAATTAAGCAGTTTTTCTATGCAGTTAACTTGAGCTGCCATATATATCTTCTTTCTTTTCATATATATCTGCTTTCTTATATATTTCCTTCTTAAACCATAGAAGCATTGCAGGTTCACCTTATTTTGTTTTTAACTAGAACTATAAAATATGAGCAAATTTATAATTGTAGTCACATGATTAATATTTTATTAGATTTACTGATGGATTATTTTTTGCACATTTTCATTTTAAATAATATTGCAACTTCAATATTTGTGACTCTTTGCTATTCACTTTCAGTTCATTTAGAATGTAGACTGAAACAAAGGTACCAGAAATTCTAAATATGTGAAAATACACTGCTGACATTGAGTTAACTTGACATAAGCATTCTAAAACTTTAGATACACACTATGAACATAAATTATTGTCTCTTTCAATTAGGAGCTATGTATTATTGACATCTTCTAAGAATTTTACTTAGAATTTGATTTTATAGTAAGTGAAATAAATGCAGTAAGTCTAGCAAACAATAACACATCATTGAAGGAAGAAAACATATTTACTTATATCTAAACTCATATATATATATATACCTAAATGAATATTTACATTCTAAAAAATGTAATTAAATTACATTAAAAAATGTAATATCAAGTTAATAATAAATTAGAGAAGGAAAATTGCATGAAGAAATGATATGAAGCCTCTCCTGGAAGTGGTCATGTTTCATGATGTTGTCAAATATAATTTTTGTAATGGGCATAAGGTCTGTGACACACACATAATTCTTTGCTAGCAAATAAAATTGTCACTTTGAATAGCTATTATTTAAAGCAATGTGACAAACAATTGCTCCTGCAGTACCTATGTAGAGAGGTGTTTGCCATTTCATTCCTGGAAAATATCACCTCAACAAAGCAGTAATGAAGGGGAAAAAGTTAGAGAAAAAATTTCCTAAAATATCCTGTCTTTTATTCCTTTGGTTTTAATGTAGGTTTTTATATAGGTGGAAAGAATAGCTGTTGTCCTTTGTCTTTAGCACAGCTGCATCTGAATTTCATTTAATATGCAGAAAAAAAAAAAAGAAAAAAGAAAAAAGAAACTCAAAAATTGCCTCAAAAACCAGTGTGCACATCCATCTGGAGGAAAGCAATTCAGCAGTGACATCATCAAAGGGATCCCCAGTCAGGGTGGTACTTACTTCATGTACCTCTGGCCATCTAACAGATAAATGTCATGCCACAGTTATGTCTCTCATTTTCTCCCCAGTCTGAGGAGAACAGACTGCAGTGATGATTCACTCTATCTGCACCAGGGTCTGGGACACTGAGAATAAATCCCTCTCTGCAGGTGCTTTTTTGTAACCATTTCATAGGGAGAGGTTCTGAAGACTTATCAGAGCACTATCTAGCAATCCCACAGATGTAAATCACATCAGATGTCTAATTTAACCAAAAAAAAAGAGATTATTTTCACCTTAAATTATAATTTCCTGCTGGAGAGAAAAAAAAAAAAATGAAAAAAGCCTGAGATTATCCAATCCTACTAATATTTTTTGAAATATAAATCCAAAATATTAATATAAATATAGAGAGAAGGCTATGGGGTCAAGTCTACCAAAAATTTTCAAGGAACATTCAATAAATCTATCTATATATAAATATCTACACTCTCTTTAACACAGCTGCATGTGAATCTGAAAGTGAATAATTGTGTTTCTTAGTTCAGGAAGATTCTTAACACTTGCTTAAAATAACCCAAAACAGCAAGAGCCATTGTTTTGAAATGTTACAAAGCATCTTAGTGTTATCATATTGAGGTATAACAATTCTCTCCATGAAATGCAATTGCAAGTGATTCTTGCTACTTACATGTGCCTTCCTTTCTGCTTTGTGTCTGTTCACACAGTTTTAAAGCGCATGTCAAGCCAGTAATGTAATGAAGTAATAATAGCTTCACACATACTGACAGCCACCAGGAAGTTATATAAGGAACTGAAAACAGGACTCACCAAAACTACTTCAAAAGAATGTTAATTATTATTTCACTATTTCTACTTTGCCTAAAGGATAAAAGTGGTAAGATGTTACCCTGTAACAATATACTCCTTTGAGTCAGTTAGAAAATAACTTTTTAAAAGGGACTGCTTTATATAGTTATATCTTTATTTTGTTTATAATACCTTAGAATTTTGGCTGGCTTTAAATGTGCTTTGCAGTTATGTGCAATCTCCAAAGACAACATTTAGAGCACCATTTTGGATATCTTTATTTTTTAATTATTTAATCTTCCCTCAAAGACCCTGTACACAAATTCTTCATAATAGCAACTCTGGTGTCAAATAGAAGTCAGGTAGATTTGGTTTTCAATGGATTACTATTTTTTTATTCTACTTCCTTAAATACCTCTATATATTTTAAAAACTTCTTTGAGTAATTTGGACTGTCTTTTGTTCTTACAGTTGTGTAATTACTAAGTTACATTCAGACACATGTACACAAATAAAGCCAGCCTCATCTCAGGAATCTCAGATCATGTGAGACCCCACAGCTTGTTGAGAAAGAAGCCTGCAGGAAAGATTATGAGGCATTTGAAACTAAATTATTATTCTTAGCTGATTGAAGTATTCATCACAAGTCTTGTATTTGCTGACTGTAGCCCTTTATTCTCTCTCTGAACAGATGGAAATTTGTATACTTTTGTTTCTCAGGACTGCTCCACTAGTTACTGCAAATATATTTGAGCTTTGGGATTTTTTTATGAACTTTAGCAGAATATTGAGTTACTAGTATATTATTTGCAATTCACTATTTAAGATTTGATTGGTCTCTAAATCAATGTAATTCTTGCACTCCTAAATTTTCAGACTAGAGGGACTGTAATGTTTAAGCATATCTCCTGCTCACAACAGGGACATTCTTTACCCAGGGCTGCATAAAAGCTGAGCTCAGAGTTAGGAAAATGCACTTGAGCTTTTAGCAAATTGCAACTTTTTTCTCTTGTGTCTTTAATTTGCCTCTCTCAAAACAATCTGCTCCTTTTTAAAGAATGATGGTAAATGATGGAGAGGCTGTAATACCTTCTCTTTGTGCTCTTGCTAAGACTGGCATCCAAAACCAAACAGATCTGTCCATCTCCCACTGCACATGTGTAAGAGACTCAAACATCACAATTACCTTAAACACTGTCCAGGCCACAGAAAGAACTGGTAAGATGAACCACCACAGTGAGAGCTTGAGATAAGAACAGAAGGGAGGAATTTGCAACAGGAAGACATTAGTTCCAGGTCTGGTGAGGCAGATCTGGGTAACATACTGGTTAATGCATCCAGACAAAAATTCCCACTGTGACAGACTGTGGAAAAGAAAGCAACAACTCATGCACATGTCATCCCAAGTTGTGAGAAAAGCATCTGTACACCAAGTATTCTCAGAACTTGGACTGTATAAAGCTGATACCCAAGAAGAACTGAAGCAGTAAAATCATGGACAAAGGACTCTATTTAAAATGAGGGAGGATATGTTTGTTATGGCCAGGCCACACGCCAGAGTATCATCTCCTAAAGATGTGCATGGCCCATCTCTATTTATTCTCTATTTATTCCCCAAAGTATTACATATGCATAGGATTAGACACGATACATATTCATTGTCTGACTCCACCTGCTCTCGTCTCGTATGGTAATGAGCTCCCTGCCACTCTGGGCATGCTCAGTTCTTCCTTTGAAATGGGTCTGGGGTCTTTTTAATGAAATCTTTCTTTTCCTTGGGCTTGAACTTTTTGACTGTGTTCTGTTGGCATCTCTCCTGGCTCTTCTGGACACAGTTCAGATCCTTTGCTTGCAGGTGTAGACATGGCTCCTTGCTTTTCCACAACAGTCCATCCTCCTTATCTCCTTCTACAAATACAGCTTAAGACAGGTGGAATGACATATATATCCTTGGACTATTCATTTAATCTTGGCAGTTGTTGGCTACATTGTATTCCCTTTGCAAGCAGGACCTGTGTAGCCTTGCCTTTAACTAAGCTGACTTAGTCCTGCATTGCTTCTATCTTAAATTCTTTTCCATTCCTTTTACTTTGAATTTTCTCATAAGCTGCTTCTATTTTAGTTAAAATCTTAATTTTCTAATTTTCTTATCTCAGAACAATCTGGGGATCCCCACCACTGACAAGACCAGAAAGATCACTAGGACACAATCTAAATCCATGGGATGGTGGTAGAATTCTACTTAAACTGTCCTTCATCACACTCTTTCTCTCCCTCCCACTCTTTCCTATTTCTTTCTATCTGTCTCTACCTGATATTTACTGTTAAATAAATTCTCTACTATTGACTTTGGCATATGGTCTTGTTTGCACCTTATTTCAAGCAGAAGCATCTCTTAATAATTGGATCACAACAGCATGTCACTGTAGCAGATCCAATGTGTGTATGGTGAGTGAAGGAAACAATGTAGACTGTGTATAGTCCACTGGGCAGCTTAACCCAGACACTTCAGGATGACTGAATCAAACCTGTACATTAGGCAAGCGCTAATGAAACTGACTTTGGCACGTAACTTCCAGACACTGACCCTTCTCTACATCTCTGAAGATAAATTTGCCGTCATGTGATCCAGTGTGCACCATTTGTTTTCTCTTTTGTTAATGTTTTTTATTGTCACTTTTAGAACCATTATCTGTGAGAACAGCTATATGACTTTTGCAGCAACTACCATAAGAATAGTGTGTTTTTAACACTTTATACTACTGGTAGTTATAGATATATTTTCATTGTCCTTGACTGTAGTATTCCTTTTGAATGAATGCTCTGGTGGCTCTATCTACACTGAATATTCTCATGCATTTCAGCAGTTTTGTTTCTACAACAAATTAGTTCTCAGATTTAATATTAGGACTATGCACTTTTGATATGTCAGTTAAAATATAAAATATATTTTTTATTAAATTATTTCTTTCATTAAAGAAAGAAAAATACAGAGATTTGAGTCTTGAGAGAACATAATATACACTTAATTTCTAAGTGTACAGGCAGATTTTCATTATCATAATGATATCTAAGAGAACCAAACAATGCCATGGCTATATTTCCCTAAGTGCTACATAAATATAAAGGGAGACTAGAAAAACTCAATCTAGGAGACATCTGACTGATTAAAAGAAGTTTCTTTTCTTACTTAATTCTGAAGTTTTTCATAAAGCATATGATGATAGCTATCTGTAGATAAAGAGTATCTAATGAAGACTAGTAACAAATGGTGTTAATTTTTTGCTACAATCTTGTTGCCTCTTTATTATTTAATGTCTTGATTATATGCCATACTTTTGGTCTACCTTCAATAGTAAAATTTCTATTACAGTTAATGAATCACAGCTCATTTCTTCTGAGTTAAGTGTTAGTGAAAGATGGACATTTGTAAAATATATATAAGGTTGCTGTTGCCCCATTTGTACAGCTGTCATTTCAGACTCTGAGGAAATAAAGGCATTTTTTTCAAAAAGTATGAGCCAGTCATAGCCTTTTATCACAACTTTTACACCCTAGAAAGTGAAAACTGATGTCCTTGAAAGTTTTCTTGGAAGCCTAAAACTCATTATATTCAGATAGTGACAGGGATTCCTTCAGTGCATGCCTGTTTCTGTTATACCTTTCAGTGTATCTTTCTGAAACCACGACTGGAGACCAAGCAAGAAATGATAAGGAAAGCTGCTATTCAGATGTGTTCATTTAAAGAAGTTCACTACTTCACAGCTCTATTTATCTTTGAGATTGTGTCAAAAATATTTAGTTAGCTACTACCATTCTAGGCCAGAGGGCTTCATTCTTGTCATTTTGAATATCAGCTGGGTCTCATGTAGGCATGCAAAGAATAAACTGAAGAATATTTTCTTGTAGAGCTTTAAGAATTGAACATTATTACTATTATTTCTCTGCTGACAAGGTGTGATGAGTGCTTTTAACAATAACTACAATTCTGTGTGCTTTATTAATCATGAAGTGTTATGTGAAATTTCCTTATTTGGAAGTAATTAGCCTAGTACAAAGTAATTAAACTGATTAAAAAAATTCCTAAATTTCCCTTTTTGGTTTTAATGGTTATATCTGTCATGTTTTGAAATTCTGATGCATTTTTATAAATTGTAAGAGTGAATATCAATACTCTTTTCTAAAGTGGTATCCGATAAAGATTTTGTAAAAAATAAAACAAATAAACTCCAGAAATAGGCAATGTTGACCTCAACAAAAAACAAACACGCAGAAAAATACCCCTAAGAATATAAATAATAGATGAAGTAAAAATTAAGGGATAAAAATATGACTGACCACAACATTTGACTAGAGTCTCAGCATGGCAAAATGTTTCAGTTCAAAATCATACTTTTATAAAACACTGTTGTGGTGTGATGCTGGCCAGATGCCAGGCACCAATGAAAGTCCCTCCCTCCCTCCCCTCTACAGCTGGGCAGAGGAGAAAGAGTTTAACAAAGGTATATGAGTTAAGAAAAAGAACTGGTGAGAGAGCACTCATTAATATTATCAAGGGCAAACCAGCTTGACT
Organism: Pseudopodoces humilis; assembly: GCF_049639895.1. Taxonomy (NCBI): domain Eukaryota; kingdom Metazoa; phylum Chordata; class Aves; order Passeriformes; family Paridae; genus Pseudopodoces; species Pseudopodoces humilis. Next base: position 86,761,407 of record NC_142202.1, read on the forward strand.
TAGAGACATAATGTGAATTCATTATTCACAGAATCAGAGCAGGATAAGAAATAGAATAAGCCCTTAAAAACATCTTCCCCCCACCACTCACTCCTTCCCAGTGACCCAAGGAGACTGGGAATGGGGATTTTGGTCAGTTCATCAGCCAAGGTTTCTCCCGCTGCTCTGGGAGAGGAGTCCTTTCCCTGCTGCATGGTGGGGATCCTTTCCATGGCAGACAGCTGTTCGTGAACTTCTCCAACAGGGCTCCATCTCATGGGCAACAGTCCCCCCAAAACTGCTGCAGCGTGACTCCATCCCACAGGCAACATTACCTCTCAAACTGCTGCTGCGTGGATCACTCTTCCCACGGCACAGTTCTCCAAGCACAGGCTGCTCCAGCCTGGGGGCAGCGCCTGTCTCTCTATGGGTCTCTCACTGGATCACAGCCTCCTGTCAGGCATCCACCTGTCCTGGCATGGGTGCCTTCCCCAGGAGCTGCAGGTGGATCTCTGCATCCCCCGTGGATCCCCAGGGGCTGTGGGTGGATCTCTGCATCCCCCGTGGATCCCCAGGGGCTGTGGGTGGATCTCTCCATCCCCCGTGGATCCCCAGGGGCTGCAGGGCACAGCTGCTTCACCATGGTCTCACCACAGCATGAAAGAGGAATCTCGGCTCCGGCACCTGGAGCACCTCCTGCCCCTCCTTCTCCACTGCCCTTGGTGTCTGCCAATCTGTTCCTCTCACATGTTCTCACCCTGCTCTTGTCTGACTGGAATTAAAACTGCCCCACAACCTTTGTTTTGATTTCTTCTTAAATATGGTTTCAAAGAGGCATTACCAGCATTTCTAATTGGTCCAGCCTTGGCCAGCATCATGTCCATCTTTGGAGTCATCAAGGATTGGCTCTGTTGGATATGAAACTTCTAGCAGCTTTCACAGAAGCCACCTCTCTGCCCCCATGCTAACAAAAACCAGCTCATGCAAACCCAATACAAACCCATTAACATTTTTTAAATCTAAATGATTGAGGCCAGGTCATTTTCTTAGGTTTAAATAGAAAGCCTTTATTTAATTAGTTACCAGGAGCTTATATTCCTTATTGTTGGTAAAAGTTTTTAATAGTAGAATCAGTCCCAAATGTTTATGAGTAGTAAAAGATTTAGGACAATACAGGATGGGCAAATCATCACATCTTCATATTTACTAGTCTTGACACTTACTAATCTTACCTTGGCTACTTCTTTTCATTCCTATTTTTCTGTAAAAAACTCATTGAAGATATGTTCGTATATTTTATGGCCCATTTAGTATCTGATCTGGATGATAAGACTGCCAGAGACATGAATGTTGTACTGTGGACAACTTCCCAGCAGGAACTGGAATTCCAAATAACTTCATGTCTGATAATGAAGAGGTCAATGGATAGTGCAAATGTTCTGCAAAAAAAGCTCTATAGACCATTAGCAGTTCCTGGAAGCAGTCATATGAAGAGATAGAGCTTTTGAAATCAGATGAAGATTTTTAATCTGTTAAAGAAAAAGGAGAAATAGGCACCATCTTTCGTGCAGATAACTACTTTTCATTCTTCAATTAGTCTCCTAATCAAAAAGATTTATTGATATGGAAATTATTTTCATCATATTAGTGATCTCATTTATATAATTCTAAGCTTATGAACATTATTTGCTAAACAAAAGCATTCACAGAAATTGGAAATACACTGCAGAGACTGGTACTCAGAAAAAAAATGCAAATGAATAAAGCTAGGCATAAATAGACACTTATGTGTGTTATGTTTATTCAGATAATTTTGTAATTATAACACTACTTTTATACTTTGGGACTTGCTTTCTCAAAGCACTGAAAATATCCATTTACTTCTTATTCCTATTTAATCTGTCTCCTGCTATCCCTCCTACTATGGGTGCTCGTAATTCTAAGAGGGACAAGAATAAAACAGGAGTGGTTAAGAGACAGCAGGAACTGAGTGTAAAGTCAATGCACTTTGAGAAAAAAAAAACTAAGGTAAGCTTATATGAAATGTGTCCTGAAAATTAGCATAAAGTAGACTTATGTTCTAACATTGTTATACTTCAGGAAGTTCCTAGTGTCACTTTGCCACTACTTCTTCAGCAGATGGTCTCCTTTTTCTTAGCAAATGAAAAAAAAAAAAGAGAAATGGAAATGTAAATTTTTGTCTTATTTAGTGTAAGTATTCAGACTGTTGGTATTTGAATACCAACAGTATTAAGACTGTTGGTATTTGAATATTATTACTACTATTTTGTTTCTTCATGTTCTGTGACAAAAAATATGGTTCATTTCTCACAAAAACAAGCAGTTTTCAGCATAGAGACTTAAAGACTAAATTAGATATAATACATATTGTTCATGTCATAAAAAATGTGTAGAAGATAAAGTCTGAAAAAATATGGAAGGCAAAATATTAAATAAATATGAGAAAATATTAATCCAAATGTTTCTTGTTCAAATTAAGAATTTTGTACTAACAAAAATGGACACATTATCTCTTTACTCACGTGGCATTCCTGTGGCACAGAGCAGAGAATGGTTTCCAGTAAGTATAGGGAGGGTCTTGGAGCAGACAGTATGACTCCAAAGTAGCCTTTGAATGAATTCTTTGGCTCACAGAAAATATAATGATAGGCTGCATTAGAGCAGTTTCAATTTTATTCATGTTATTTTATGAATTTTGATCAAAGTACAAAGGTTAGAAGACATTCTGTAATCATTTGCCCTGAAGCCACAGTAGCATCTTCCTCTGTTATGAAGGATCTGTCTTAACTTGACAGCAACAGAGAGAAAAGGACAAACTGGGATAAAGCTCAGACTTAAATACACATGAGCTGATAGATGGGCCTTTTCATTTACTGGCTGTGAATGAAGGAATCTGCCGCTATCATCTGTGCAGCAACACACAAAGCATGAACTCTCAAGGAATCATTGTTCGGCATTTTTACAATTATTAAATTACTGTACCATTTCCAAACAGCTTTCCTCTGGGCCATGTATTTTGCCCTTAGTAACCAAGCTTGTTTGTTCTATATATTGGAAATGAGACTGTCATTACATTTTTATGACACTTTTATCTAGTCATGTTGTTAATACTAACAGCATTTTTAAAGGCATAAGGAGTATCTTTGCATCTTTCTCTAATAAAGCCTGTGAGAAAATGCATTTCTAAATTGATAATGTTTCTGTCTTTAATTTAAATACATTTGATTCTAATTCACCCTTGGGAGTGCAGATAGTGGATATGTGGTGGCTAAGTAGCATTAAAACAGTGTATGTTGCCATAATAATTTCTGGGGAAGGAAGAGCTGTAAAAGGAAATGGTCTCCTCATATTTAGTTACATGCTTGAGAGACTGCAAGCTTTTCAGTAGCCACTCTCAAAGGCTTACAAACTGCATCTTGAACACTGCATCACAGACGTAGTCTGCAGGTCATCACTGGAAATGTTATCCCATGCATTAAAGTTATCTTCCTAAGCAGGCAAGCTGAAACATTACCACAAAGAATTAGCATTATAACCACTCAAAGCAGTAAACTTATAGCAGGCTTGTAAAAGCACTGTAACATCAAGGCCTATATATGAGATCTTTATTTTTCCAGAAATTCCAAAAAAAGGTGGTAAAAGTAATGAAAATGCATTTACTGCAAAAATGTCAATGTAGAAAGTTATTGGTGTGTTCACAAAAAAAGTCAGGTTGCTGTCATCTTGCTGGAATGATTAGTCAGCTTTAGAAAATTCTTACTTAAACACCTTCCATGATGGTTAGAGAACAACACAATTTATTTTTTTTCAAAATAGCTTTTTTATTAAATTAGATATCTAGCATAACTGGAAGAATTTTGTAGCTGTTTTTATAAAGTAAAATTCTCATTCATCTGAGAAATTAATAATAACTTGTTACATACTTTCTTTTTTTACATACTTTTTCATGTTCTTCTATGACTATGTGACTTAGCTGTTTTCAAGGAACCCATTTTGTCTTCTTGTTTTTATATTAATCACTCATTCTTCTCTTCCCTGATGGCTACAATAAGCATCTTTCTGTTGTTTCATCTGTCAAGCATGCTTGATATCAATGGGAAGTTCCATTTTAATACAAATTTCTAACTTATTTACACTTCATATTAGGGATTTTGCATTGTTCCAGTCCTATCTCTAGCACATGAAGAATATCATCTTCGATATCAATTTTATTTTTCTGCACTGAGTGGAACCCTTTTAATCCTTTTAGGATTTGTTAATCCTAAATTGCTGTTGTTGTATGCTGCTAATGAAATCCGTATGCTTACATGAGACAATCTTAAATTTCATAATATGTGAAAGTACATGAGGAGACAACTGTTCATTAAAATCAGCTAGAATTTATGCAGTTTCACCAGTTCACTTTTTATTTTCTATAATGTTAGTCATACTTCACCCTCACAATCTGTCTCCCAAAGTCCAGATGATGTACTTTTTTCCTCGTGTACTGTATTTATCTCTGTAAAAATAGTGATCAATTTGAAGCAGCCAAGTCACAATCCCTTAACTGACTTTGCCATTTGTCTGTGTTTCTCCTTTTGAGCCCTAGACTCTGTAAATGGCAGTGGAGTTCTGTGTGTGCACCCGTAATTCCCTGTGGAAATGAGCTTGCCATCTCAATTTTTTAAGTGCCTCAGTATACATCTATTGTACTGTGCTTGCTAAGTGGGTTACTGGTGCTGAAGCACTGAAGCTGCCACTTAAAGTAAAATGCTCTCTAATTTAATTAAGTATCAGCGGTGTCATGTTATTGCCTTGCTTTTTGATCTTTAAGCTGCAAATTACATTTCCATCCCAGCAACTCATTTCCTTTTAGAAATACCGTCAGTTCACCAACTGTATTAAACAAATAATATGAACGTTCTTTACAAAGAATTCCACAATTTATCAGTGTTTTACACTTCATTAAACAGAAAAATGAAACAAATTATATTGGAGACAGAATATGGTTTTAATGCTGAAAATTTTATATAGTCATTTAAAATGTACTCATACACATCTGCCAAAGATGTTAAGTAGCTAATTATAATTTTCCCCATACAATATACAATAATGTGGTGATAAAATGTCTCTTCAGAAGCATCTGTAGGACGCAGTCCACAGTAAACAAAAAAGTTGAGAGGACTGAATTTCTCAGATTATATTTCTTCATTTCTTTCTTAATGGAAAAGGAAGAGCATAAGGTTGTAATATTGCTTTTAGTTTTTCTCGTTTTTTCTTGTCAAGGTCAAAAAGCTTGCATTTAAAATTGTCAATCTTTTCATGGCACCTGTTTGAATATTTGACTGCTTGCTAGACTTTGTATCACAGAGGTTTTAAGTGGCAGCTATTTCAGCCTCTCTTTTACCTTATAGAGATAATATTCACATATAATGAAGAACCTCTGGAGAGATTTTGTATCTTCTTTTTCCAGACTAGTAACTTCTGATTCTGAATAAGCTAGTAGCTAGTTTGGTTTAAATAATTTTCATAGTACAGAAGAAATCTAAACCTATTTAAATTTAATTCATTTACTTAATTGAGCTATTAAATCTATGACACTAGCTAAAATAAAATAAATTAGGAAAAAAGTAACAAAACAAAACAAAATAAGGAAGAAAATTATTCAGGAAGCTAAATAGTAACTAGTCCTTGGGTGAAAATGATATGTCTCTGATCAACAAGAACAGGCATAAAAATAGCAGCATGCTTTTGGAACATTAATCCTATAATCATATCATAAGTTTTTATATATATATATATGTGTGTGTGTGTGTGTGTGTGTGTTATGTTATATATATATATATATAAATTACATATATAGGTTTTGCCATGCGTTTGCAGTAGTAACTGGAACTTGGACTTGGCCAAGAAATTTAATAACAGGTTTTCATTTCAGAACCTATTATTTTTCTGATATGTTGTGGTTTTAAAGCAGCAACTAAAAAATTACTAGAAAACTTACTTATTTCTTGCTGTGAAATATGGATTAGAACAAGAGCAAAACAGGCTTAAAAATTAAAAGGAATAAAGAAAGTTTATTAACAAAACTACAAGAATATGAACACCAGAATAAACCTCCAGAAAACTCCTTTATCCTCCACTACCAACCATTCCCTTGTTCACATGACAACATAGAGACAAAAAACTTTTGAACGTTGGTGTTTAAAACAGTCCCAATTCCTGTTAGAGTCTTTTCATCAGCCTTTGTAGAGAAACAGAAGTCTTCTTTGCTAATCTATGGAGTTTCTCACAAGAAAACTATTTCTGTTATAGCTTTCTATTTCTCTGATGCCAGCTGCCCGGAAATCCTGCCATCAGTTCACTCCTCCCATTTCACATCACTCTGGGGTGTGTATGGGTCAATGAGTCTAGGGATGGCATTTTTAAGGATGAGTTATTCAAAGGCAAAAGTTTTCTTCATCTGTCTCTGTGAGCTTCTCTGGAAACAGAAGTTTTCTCTTTGCCTCTACAAAGCTACAAATCTTCAACTACTACTTCTCCCCCATCTGTTCCAGCATCTCACTGTACAACAACTACTCCACTTTTTGCTCAAAATCCACACTTTGAACACTCCATTTCTCCCAATATACTCTGTCATGAATTAAAGGAGTTTTTTCAGAACACTATTGTTCATCTCCATAGCTTTAACAGAAAATATTTCAGCTTAATTAAAGCATCTCCTTATTCTCTCTTCCCTATCTAAAACTTAACTTTTTTTCTTCAAGGTCTTTGATGGTTTTATGATGTCTTCTTCATGTTGATTATCCCTCTCTCTCTCTCTCTCTCTACCTTCTCTCTGGGAAAAAGGAGTAATCTGTACGTCTCATCCAGGTAGTAAAAGAGTTAAAGTCTTGGAAAAGCTGCAGATGTTCCTGGTGTCAGGTTTCAGTCCAGCGGCAGAAACTACAAACCAAGCCAGGCCAGCCGGCTCCGTTTCTCCCCCCCACCCTCTGCAGCCTTGTCTGGCCTGGAGCGGGGGGAGGAGGCCGAGACAGAGCCTTGTTACCTCTTCAGAAGCCGGAAACCAAAGACAACAAGAGAGCCCTGTCTTTACGTCTTAAGGTGGTGTTCACAAGTTGATCTCACTTCTGAATGGTTAAAACTGCCGCCAATTCTCAGAAATGACCGATAATTGGTCAGGAGAAAAGGCTCGCATCAGCCTCCAGCAGCTTCAACTTCCTTAGCTCCTAAAGCTATCTTAAAGGTAAAGTCACCCCAGGACACTGATATTATCATTAAAAGCCCCTTTACACATATTAACTTTGCTGTTTATCCCAGCCTGACATGCTCTATTGTACTAAATATACCACTGTGGTTCATGGCATGTTAGAAATGTGCATGCACTGCTATGAACACCTTGGTCCACCTCTTCAACACCCTGCCTGTAAGCATCAGAAGCTCCTGTCACGTCCTCCCAGGGCTGTCTCCTCCACAGGCTCTCCCCACAAGACATGTGCTCCCAATCCTGTACATTCTGGTTGCCCTTCAACAGACTTCCTACAGTTTATTGTTATTTTTCTGTTGTTGAGAAGCCCAAAAGAGGTATTCAACAGAGGAGGTGAAGAACAAAACTCCCCAGTCAGGTGGGAAATCTTGTCATGTGATAACTGCTAATTTTTTGAGCAAAACTTCTTTTGGAAGGTGTTGAAAACCTTAAGACCTTTTTGCTTATTTTCTACCATTGAACTAAAATAGCTTCAGCAAAGTTCAAACTCTCCTTTGGAATTCTAAAATACAAAATAACAAAAATTCACTCCATCTTCCTTTAAAAGGGAAATTAAAAAAAAAAAAAAGAAAATACATTCTCTGAGAAAAAATAAATTTAGATAAATTTTAAGCAATTTAATAGATGTTATTTTTATTTCACCTCATGTAGCTTTATTGTTAAAGAGAGCATACTGTAATTTTTAAAGTTTTATATCAGTCACTGGCTGGATGACTTTAAAGATCTCTTACATTCATTTTTAATCTTACCACAAAGGAAATGCAGATACTAAAGATGTGTGGCATATAGAATTCTCTTAGAAATTCAAAATAATGTTTCACTGATCAATTGAAGATAGAGAAAGAGAAATCTATTAGGTGTTTTTCTTGTGTCATCTTTCATTGCCATCTTACACATCATGGTGTACTATAACACCATTCTGAATGGTATTTTCAACTACAGCAGATAATTCACTATGTTTCACACACTCACGTTGGCTGGAAAAAAAACATCAGAATAATACAGTTATATAGATGTTAGTCCATCACCACCATGACATATGCTGATACAAATGGGCTGAAAAATATAAGATAATTACTCTGGGATTGGTTATGCAGCCTGTTGTATTACATTATTGCTCTGCTAAAGTTGGCATAGAGACAATGGCAATGACTAAGCAGCAGAAGAAACATGTCAAAGACATATAGAGAATGCTGTAGATAGTTTGGCTTTTAGACGAAAGAATGTATAGAATATACAGAAATATTAGAAATGTAACTGTGAACCTTTTTCCAGGTTGCCTAAATTAAATCAGTGCTACAGGTTAGGTGAGAAAGGTGTATTAAAGATCACCTTTGAGATCAGTATTTGTTGCCTCTGTTCCAGTTATACAACTTCTCCTGGGAAAATATGTCAGGATAAAATTTCACTCTTTACATATGGCCCACAGGTTCCCTGAAACTATAATACTCAGTGTTTTCTTTATCCAGCATAACTGAAGTAGTTGGACTGGAAGCATATTGTGCCATTCAGAGTCAGGTGACCTACAAAGTAAAGAAGGGCTTAATTTATGCTAGAGGAGCTTAAAGCTTATCAACATGATGAATAAAACCTAAAAATAGCAGAGGGTATTTTAGGGACCTGAGTTAAGCTTTTGAAGATAGCTTCATTGAATATAAAATATCACTAAACAAATTGTGTCACTTGCTTTTCTAAGTACAGAATGACCCCAGCAGCTATCCTTATCAGGTTTTCTGCCTTTTTTATGATTTCTTTTCATTAGTCTAAAAGGTATGTGGTTAGTGTAGTGGCTTTATTTTTAACATCCTTCATTTATTGTTTATGGATGGACTTGATTATGCATTTGAATTACAGTTTGTGTCAGTGATAGGTGTGAGTGTAAAATATAAAATGTGCAAGCTCTGCAATTCCTGTCCTGAATCTTATCTTAAAGAAACTCAACCTCCAAGATCACAAATCCTGCACACATAAAAAAGAAAATTATGATGTAGCTTTCTGAAATATGTTTCATAGTAACAGATCAGTACAGGTAAAAAAAAAAAAGGGTAAAGGAGACCAAGGAATGGAAGTAAATAATTTTACTCTATTTCTTATCTCAGATAATACCTGAAGTTATGCAGAGCTTTAACCCAACAACTTATTACTCATGAGATCTAAGCTTAGAGATACTAAAGATGCCTATTGAAATAAAATTACAAAGTCCTGTCAATATTTTACTGGCTTAGAATCCAGGAATACTCATTTATGTTTGGACTTGATGATCTTAAAGATCTTTTTCAAGCTAAATAATTATATTATTCTATATTCAGCGGGAAAACTTCTGATTAGGAAAAATGTCTTTTTGAGCCAGGAGAGTAGGAAAGTTTTGGGGAGGATGAGGATTTGGGAGAGGATCAGCACATCTTTAGGACATGCACAGAAGTCATTCTAGGAAAAGATTTGAGGAGTGAACAACAGCATGAAAGAGATGTTCCTGTCTAACAAAGCCCCCGCTTGAAGGCTTACTAAGAGAAAAATGTCAGAGTAGAAACAAAGTGCAGAAAAACTTCTACGATGGCAGGGAAGCTAGTACTTTACACTCACAGTTCAAAGCTTCCTTTCGAAATCACACAAAAATAAAACTAATAGAGTAAGAAGGTATTCTGTTTCATGTAAAATAAAAGGATTTCTTACAGTAGGTACAATTCACAGACATATAATGTAACTATTTTATAGAGTAAAAGGGGAAATGCAAAATGTGCAAGATCCTCTTCAGAATTACTGGACAGGGAATTCTGGCATATGTAATGTGAATTAGGATTGCTTTTTCAGAACTGAATTTCTCTTTTTGTGATTATTTTTCAGCCCATAATAAACTATGATCAAAACAAAGTCTCTTGATCTGCATGTCATTATAATTATTTAACTTACTAGTTAAACAGGTAAGGATTGAACTCCATGTTTTGAAATATGAAAGAAGATATATAGACCTTTCTGATTAATATGATTTTAATGTGAGCTAGATGAAGTACAGAATATCATATGAGACTGTCATTAATCTTAAAAGACTGCTGATTATGCAGATGGCAATCATTAGACAGACCTATCTGACCTATTTCACTGTCTGTTATTGGCTGCTGGAAAATCAGCCACGTTCCACAACTGTCCATGGTTAAAACTTCTGCAACTGTAATGCTGTGATATTAGATCCTCAGTTAAATCACATAAAGAATAAGGACTGCATTGTACAGAATTTTAAGCCAAGATTTTCAAAACAGTTGACAGTAGTAAGCTTATAATTTGATTCTGGAAAAATCTCACAGTATTCACAGGTTTGTAAATAATAAGTTACGTATTAAAGTCAGTGGCATTTTAGGGGAAACCTAAGAAATTCTGTTCTGAAAGTCTGACTTTTCAGTGACAGCTGTAGTCATCCAACAATTTGAAAAAAAGACTAACTCAAAGCCTGTCATAAGACAGACAAACAAAAATCTGTTGAATTAATTTCTATTATCTTCATCCTTTGGTGGCTGAATGCTGTTCTTCCCACTTGCTGCTCCCTTAACAGCTCAGGAAACAGAGACCAGGTGAACTCACCAGCCCTGCAAACGAGACGTGGTGGCTTGCCTGGTGCTTTCTTCAACTTGATAGAGTAAAATGCAACACAGCCACGTGGCATGCAGAGCTACAGGGAGACGTCAAGAACATTGCTTGCTTCCTGTCCTTTCACTTCCTTCCCTGGAAGCCTCTCAGGGGAGACCACTGTGCACTCAGAATTACAGCGGTAAATGAAATTAAGCAGTAAAGCATGCACACACTTTCCACAGCTGAACAGATAATTTTGTCCTGGGTCTCTCTGCAAAGACAGCGCTTGGAGAAACTTTAGCTATTGTACAAGGGTGAGAATACAGCCAGAAATAGAACATTTGTCACTTACACCTGAAGTTTTGTTGTCCCTTCACTAAATGACTCTACAAAAGGTGGCTGATTTGCTTCATTTTTATATAGTCACTGCCCTGTGCTCTGCAAGTTTAGATGAAAACATCAGGTCTAGTATTTACATCAGAATTGTTCAGCTAAGCAATTATTTGTGTGTTCTGATATTCTGGAAATAGAAGTTCCCTTAAAGTTCTGATTAACATGAGATGACTACTGTCTTCTGCCTTTTAGATCAAGGTGCTTGTGTATGTCCAGTTTCAGATGTTGTACAGCTTCATTGCTCTGGTCTTATGAAATGTGGGAGAACATGTGGCTCTGGGCAATGTTTTGAGAGGAAGCAGCACCACAGTAATTTTACATTTTGATGAAATATTTCCCAACAGCAATTGCCATGCACATAAGGCCATAACTGATAACTGAGTGAGAACTGTACTCCAAAGAGCTTTTCTTATTAAACTTGTGATATGCATAAAATAAGGGATATCTGAAGAACAGAAACAGCAAAATCTGATTATATAGGTTATTGGAATCTTAGGTCTAACAGCCATACACATATTACATTGTATGCTATATTGTCAGAACACAACGGACATGAGAAAGAAATCAAAGAATTGTGCCCTCATTGTAGGGTAACATGAAACAAATAGTTTGAATATGTTTCTGAGAATAATCCAATAACTGCTTCTAAACTCCTTGCTGACTCCAGAGAAGGGGCCATGATTCAGGGCTACAGGGAGTGTATCAGCAAATTGTATAGCTCTTTGCCATGCAATACCAAAGGTTCTGTTCTTTTTAGAATATATTAACCAAAGTCCATCATGTTATTTGGCAGAGATTCGTCCATTTATTTTTTAAAGGAAATGAAAAGTTTTTTATATACAGTGATATTCCCAAAATGTTTTTTTAAAATTAATTTCCAGTTCTAGATTTAACATTTTAAGCGTTCTGCCAAATTAATCATTATAACAAGGTTGTAAAAACATTTACCCTTCGCTAATAAAATCAGAAGTTTTAATAATAAAAACTGTAATAATAATAATATTTATAATAATAATTTAATAATAAATATGTAATATTTTTTCCTTTTGATAGCTATTTCACTGATTTTAACTTGATTTTTTTCCTAAATAAGAATTTCCTGATAGTACAGTGGGTAAAATTTAAAAAGAAAATTGCAGGCTTGCTGATGAAGGAAAAGGAATATTTATACCAAACCAGTAGCAGGGAAGTGATAGTCACATAGTCTTAAATGATCTTACATTTTTAACTAAAAATTGCTGACAATTTCATTAAATATGAAACATTAGATTAATATATTCTGAATCTTAAAGATCTTCTATAACAATTATCCTTAATCTATAGCCTAATTGGACAATCATAAATTATTCTCAAAGATAGATCTATTCATAGATGACTTTTCATTCAACTCATGAAGCGTTAATACTTGTTAAAACCATATATTGGTATGTATTAATTTGTACTAATTGTTTGTACTGTGACTGAAATTATTCTATCATTTTTACTACCTAGAGAAACACATGTACTGTTGAGCCACTTGCAGTCTAAAATTAGACATAAAATTCACATATTACAGCAGATGGAGGAATGATAGGGGAAAGGATAACACACTTCAGAGCTGAGCTCATAGGATCATCTAGTTCCAACCACCCTGCCATAGGCAGGGGCACCTTACTCTAGATCATATTGCTCAAAGCCTTCTCCAGTTTGGCCTTCAACTCTTCCAGGGCTGCGGCATCCACTTTTCTGGGTAATCTGTTACAGTGCCTCACCATCCTCACAGTAAAGTCTTTTTTCTTGGCATCTAATACAGAGCTCTCCTCTTTCAGTTTATCAGCTCTCCTCTTCAGTTATTCAGCTCACCTCTTGTCCTATCGCTATCTGCCCATGTGAAAAGTCTCTCTTTCTCTTTTTTATAAGCCCTCTTTAAATACTGGAAAGACACAAAAAGGTTTCCAAAGAGCTGAGTCTTCTCCAAGCGCTGAGCACTTTAAACCCTCTCAGCCTGCCTTCATAAGGGAGGTGCTGCAGCCCTCAGATCACCTTTGTGGACTCCTCTGGAACCATTCTAGCATGTCTACATGTTTCTTGTGCTTCTGTTTCTGCTCTTGAGCCTTCCATTCACCAGAACCAGCAAGTTGTTCTCAATGAGCTCATCTCTCACACATGTATGGGATTGGCTGGGCCCAGGTGCAGCACCTTGCCCTTAGAAAAACTTCATGATATTCTCTTGTGATCACTTCTCAGTCTTGTCCATGTCTCTCTGAATGGCATCCCTTCCTTCCATTGCATCAACTGCACTGTCAGCTTTGTGTTATTTGCAATCTTGCTGAGTGATACAGCCATAATGCAAGGGAAAAAGTCATGGTTCAAGATCTGCAGTATACATGCAGAGGAAGAAACAGAAAGATGAAAGTGAACTGTTCACAGTATCTCACAGGAAATCTTTTAAGGTGTATCCCATCTATAAGAATGAATATTTATATAGGACTTTTATGATCACATAGAAAATATTATTACTAAATATACTAATAAGGACTAGGGTTAAACATTAAAATAGTGCCCAGAAACTGTAGGATGGTGAGAAAAAAAACCAAACCAAAACAAAAAATATAATTAAAAAAATTTAAAATTCTTTATAACAATTATAAGAAAAGGGTAACAACTAGACATAAGTTCTGCCAAGAAGATTTTTAGGGTTATTACTTCAGTTCCTAAGATGAACTTGAACAATATTTTCACATTCTGAAAAAAGACAGCCACAACATCAGTATGAATGAACAAGGATGTATCTTTCATGTTAGGTGAATTCACTTTTATACTCTTGCTAGTATTAGCTATGTCTTAACTGAATCCTCTTGTGGAAGAACTGACCATAAATATTATGGAAGATGCAAACTAGCCAGACAACAGCCTAAGAGCATCAAGAATAATAAAAGATCTACAATAAAAGATTAACTTAATTTATGGAAGAGAAGACTGGGAGGAGACACACTAAGGCATTCAAATATGCAAAATGAACTAGAAAAAAGTTATGTTTGTAATAAGGAAGATGAAGAATAATGGGTTTAATTTTTATCAGATTTCACCTTGGTAAGAAATTAAATAAAAAGAAATAAAGAACTTTATAAAAGAAATAAAAAGCTTTATAAAAACACTCTATGGATTTTGTAATCGTGAAACACTAAAATATTACACTCATAATAGTGAAACACTGAAATGGTTTAAAGAAGTTGTGATGTGTCCATCAGTGACTACTTTGAAAATTCCCAGAGAATATCTCTCAGGAAGGAGATTTATTAGATTAAGACGCAGATTAGGAACCTCAATTTTATAATTTTATAATTTTTTTATAAATTTTATAATTTTATGATTTCTCTCTGATTGTCCACCTTAAAAAAATACTTAATTAAATGTGCATTTAAGTAATCATCACAAAAATTGTTTTTTAAATAATCAGAGTAGGTTTCAGGAATGTATTTAATTAGGAAAAAATGTAATAAAAAGTGTTAAGAGACTTGTGATTCAAAGATAGTAGAAAACTCCAAAAGAAATCAAAACACTTGGACCACTTCTTTATTTTAATATATGAGGGGATTCTGGGTTGATCCAAGGAGTAACTTCACTGATTCTTTCCAGAGTTCATTTTGTATACAATAGAGTACGTGATAAAAAAGTATAAAATTATTATCACTAGGCATTAGTCACAATTCCGTATCCAGAAGTCTCATGCTAAATTTGAAAATCATCTCAAGCCCATTTTAGAGTGTTTGAAACTATGTCCCTATGCATCATTAACTGTTAATTGAATATTGGGTTGCTCACTTAATATGAGTACTATTTATAACTCATTTAATAGTTAGAAGAGTTAGAGGTGAAATTTTCATCCTATGGTCATCAGTAGTAATTGGACATTTGTTTCATCATTGTTGGAAGGTCACTTAGAAGCTTCTACAGCAGCATTAATAGCACTGGATATATGTCTTAAATGTTATTTTTTTAAATGATGAACATTTTTACAGTGAGTTAATTACCTAATGCTTTCAAAAATCTCTGGGCATAAAATCTCTCTTATGTTGGACATACTGACTTGAGTTTACTTACCTATGTTTTCATTTTTCTCAATAATTTCTTTCTTACTTACCTACATCAGTAAAGTTCTGTTGTAATATCTATTAAAATTATCTTCCTTCAGCTTAACAGAGGTTTAAAATCATTAATGACTGCATCAATGCATTCTTACTTGGAGGAAATAGTTTTATATTCAAAATTACCATTTCTACTTTTTCTCTTTCATCTATAGTAGTAATTTTTTTAAAAAAATAATTATTTTTCCCTCAGCTTTATAAGAAAACAAATTCTTTAAGAAGAATAATCGTAGAATCATGGAACCATTTTGATTTGAAAAGACCTTCAGGATGATCAAGCAATAAAAAAGCTCCAAACTGGTCTATTTTATTTGTACATTTCTACTGGATTTTCTGTCTTGCTATTCTATAAAGTTAATTAATGTTAGAAATACTTAAACTTTCTCCAGTAACTGGTAGGAAATAGAATTTGAAAACAGTCTGCAGGCACCAAACAATTTCGTTTATTAATATTATAAAAATATGTACATATATATATCTGCTGTTTAAATCAGTATATACCTGACGTGAAGCAAGAAGTACACAATGTGAAGCCAGGCTCTTCACAGAGGTGTTCAGTAAAAGGGCAAGAAGCAATCGGCAAAATCTGAAACGCAGAATCAAAGATTCATTTAAATTAGAAAAGACCTCCAAGATCATCAGATCCAACCTTTGACCAAATACCACCTTATCAACTTAGATAACGGCACTAAGTTCACCATCCAGTCATTTCTTAAACATTTTCAGGGGTGACATCTCTACCATTTCCCTAGGGAGCCTATTCCAAAATTCCGCCTCTCTTTCAGTGAAGAAAGTGTTCCTGATGTCCAAACTGAACTTTTCCTGGCAAACTTTTGGCCATTTCCTCTTATCTTGTCAGTAGTAGCCTGGGAGAAGAGACTGACTCCCACCTTGCTGCAATCTCTTTTCATTTGTACAGAGCAATAAATTTGTACAGTACAATAAAGTGTGGTTACAATTCCTGTAACCACATAACCACTAAACCACATCACCCAGTGCCAGATCCAGACATCTCTTGAACATATTGCCTGTATCAGAAATAGGTTTAGGGTTTTTTATTGTTTTTTTTTTTTGTTTGTTTGTTTTGTTGTTGTTTTTGTTTCTTTTTTTACAGTGAAGGTGCTGAAACATTGGAACAATTTCTGTTGTTCAGAGTGATCGTGGCATTTGCACCCCTGAAGAAATTTAGAACTTGACTGGACTCAGCCCTGAGCAACTTGCTCCAGCTGACCTTACATCAGCAGGTAGTTGGACATCTCCCTGGGTTCCTAGAACATCATTTATTCTGTGATACTGTGAAATCTGTTCAAATACTTCTAAAGTTTTATTAACTTTCAAAAATATTTGGATTGAGAGGATTCGTACTCAACCTAAAAATAATATTTTATTCTCTTTTGTGCTCTGGGTATGCTAGGTTTATTCTATTACTCTTTTAAATTTCTTTTATTAACATAAGCCCACAAACTTTGTTTTCTAAATTTCAAGGGTTTGAAAACTTATGATAGTAAAATATTAACTTGATGAATAATTCAGAGTAGAAAGAAGTGGTAGAAGTCATAAAGTCACATTTTGAACTCTAGCTTTGTGGTTGAATAACATGACCTTTCACATTCGAAACCATGATTTTTATGTTTAATCTGTAGTCCTCTAGGAAATTAATTTGGCCCATAGTCTATACCAGGGACCTGTTTCATAATCTTAAAAGATATTAACTGTAAAACATCCTATGCTATTGAGACAGATTTTTTATAAAAAATCCAGTATGATTCAATTTTCTTTATAGACTAGAAATAGCAATTATAGTATTATTGGCAAAACATTTGGAGGGCAATAGAAATTAGAGACATTGGACACAACTGATAGCTGGCTAAGTTAATGTAATTAAATTAGTCCTTGACAAGTCACTAAGTAGGTCACAAGGCAGTAGAGGATGAAGGAAAACCTATGCAGTTAATTCAGGGCCTCTGACGTACTAACACAGGAACTTCTGCTCCATACTGCTCTCCCTGCACCCTGACAGATAATAAAAGAGAAATTGGTGCTTTTCTCTATTCACATGAGAAATAATGGTATGCAGCTATAATTCTTGAGAGCTATGGAAAAGTTCTGGCCTCCCCTGGAATCAGGATGAGCATGCAGGAAGTTAGTTTAAGCATTCTACCTCAGTTCTATAGCTAGTGTTGGCTACACTGGTTATTAGCTATTCAGTATTCAGTAATTAATTTGCCAGGACAATGATGAAATTCAGAGATGGAAGCACTGAGACACAAAGTTACTGAGGTTATCTAGTGAATAAAGCATGATGAGCAATGACTTAAAAATAAATTATGAAGTAACTTGAAATTTCATTAATTACCTTTAAAAAAAACCCACACCAGTTACAAGATAGGAGATGAGGTCAATTTCTAGAATAGTCAAACTTCTGAGATAACTTTCTGCATTAACTGCACAGTTAATTTAAACAAATTCACCTTAAATGATAAGATTTCAAACATGTAAATTCAAAGGAGGTAAATCTTACAGCTAATATTAAAGGGATTCATGAAGAATGTGAGTAGTCATAAAATCTTCAGCTCTAATCTTTAGGCAATATATAAGTTTGGGGGGAGGTTTTTGTCTGTTTTTGCTTGTTTAAGATGAATGGATGGGAAAAAAAAAAGCTCTGTAAAAGTCCCAAACGTCCTCTTTATAGTGAGGGGCCAGAAGGTCTGAAATTAAAGCTGTTTTATAGAGTCACAGAATCATTATGTTGGAAAAGACCACTGGGACCACCAAGTCTAGTCTTTCACTGCTCACTACCTTGTAAACTAGACCATAGCACTAAGTGCCACATCCAGTAATTTCTTGAACACTTCCAGGGATGTCCACTCGTGGGCAGTCCATTCTAACATTTAACAACTTTTTCTATGAAGAAATTCCTCCTGATGTCCAGCCTGACCCTTCCCTAGCACAGGTGGAGGCTATGTCCCTCACCAGTCACTGGTTGTCTGGTAGAAGAGGCTGATCCCCACCTTGCTGCACCCTCCTTTCAGGGAGTTTTAGAGTGATAATGTTACTCCTGAGCCTCCTTTTCTCCAGGCTAAACACCTCCAGCTTCCTCAGCCTCTCCTCACAGGACTTGTGCCTCAGAGCCTTCCCCAGCTCCACTGCCCTCCTCTGGACTTACTCCAGCCCTTCAAGGTCATTCTTGGTGAGGGGCTCGGAACTGAGTGCAGGATTTGAGGTGTGGCCTCACCAGTGCCAAGCACAGAGGGACAATCACACACTTGCTGACACAGGCCAGGATGCCACTGGCCTTCCTGGCCACCTGGGCACACACTGGCTCACGTTCAGCTGCTGTGTCCTGGTACCCCCAGGTCCTTTCCTGCTGAGTCCCTTTCCAGCCACTCTGCCCCCAGCCTGTAGCACTGCAGGGGGTTGTTGTGACCCAAGTGCTGGACCTGACACTTGCTGGTTTTAAACCTCATACAATGGGGTCTTGGCCCATCAATCCAGCCTGGCCAGATGCTCCTGTAGAGCCTTCCTGCTTTCCAGTAGATCAACATCCTGCCCAGCCTAGTGTCATTAGCAAACTGATTGAAAGTGCACTCAATCCCTTTATACATATTATCAGTAAAGATATTAAACATGCCCATTTTCAATACTGAGCCCTAGAGAGCACCAACTTTGACTGGCCTCCCTTGGATTTAACTCCATTCACCACCACCCTCTGGGCCTGGCCATACAGCCATTTTTTAACTGACTTAATCAAGATTAAAGAACAAAACATAAAACTCTTGAGAATAAACTCTTTGCAACATACCTACCAATCCTAATTTAACTCAACCAGAAACTACTTTGCCTCTACTAAAACAAATAATATTTTGCAAAATATAGGAATAAGTAGCATATTTATTATTTTAACAAGTACATTCTTAATTTGTAACATCACTTAAAAATGTTAACCTCAATGCAATGAGTGATACATAGTACACTGACTAATAAACCTACTTGGAGTGAGTGATTTCCTGCTTGGAAATGCCAGCTATAAACTAACCATTTTCATTCAGAATAAAAACCCAAATTTATTTTTTTCACCTTAGAATTTTAAAAAAATCATATCTTTCCCAGAATTAATATCTGGAGTTATTTTTGGATGTCACCACCTTTCTATTCATCCAAAGAACATTGTACCTGCTCTTTGCTTTACTAATGGGTATTTAGAATCCAAAATAAAATATAAAAAAGTAAATACTTCTATGAATCATCAAATCTAGAAAGACCATATTAAGCCATTTGACAGAGTCCTGGAGTAGATGCCTAAATTGAGTGAATCACTGTTTCTTCCTTATCCCCAGTTATAATATTGCAGGGAAAAGCAGGACTGTAATGAGATGAGGAAGGAGATAAAATGATAAAAGTTAAAAAATGGAAAGAAAACAAGCAAAGATTAAACCTTGCTTCTAGAATTCTACGTATTAATAAACACTACTGTTTTCTACTCATTCTCTGATCCTGAATTTTCCATTCATTGAAGTGATTAGGTTCTCAGTAAATTAGTTACTCTAGTTCTTCATTGTGCATTTGATCAATTAGCAGGTACCATGTCTTTTTACTTATTTTGATAGAATCCAGTGCAATATGGTAGAGTAATATTTGACCCCCATATATAATGCTACAATAAATTAAAATAATGGAAAAAGGACAGCTATTTACATGCTCATGTTTTCTAGATGTGTGTGATGTCAATCCAAATTCTGTCACTGATGCAATATGACATATGTCTCATCTGATTTTGCTGCAAATTATTTCAGTTTCTTGTGCTGATAAGAGTACTCTGGCAGTTTTCTCTGAGATTTATTGTTTTATACCTTGAGTACAGAAAACTCAAAGAAACTTTCTGCTTTGGAATTTAGGATTACTTTCTTTGTTTCTCTGTTAATAGCTACTGGCATTTATTATCATTCAAAACCAGTATTTTAGTTACTTCTGAGTACACCTACCCTAAGACTGCATAGAAAAAGTGGTCTATGATACAAAACAGACTTAACCACGAACAAATAAAAAAAGCATATAGCTTGTCTCACTCCTACACTATCATTCCCTGTCTGTATACACCTGCAGATTCATACAGGCATTCTAAAAGCTGTGAATACTGTGGATAGTTTTGAGAAGAATAAAAAAAATCCAAATATAGCACCTACTTCTAGACAGACAATATTAATTTCAGAATTAATGGACAACATTTACAAAGCTGTCATAAATCTTCACAGTAGCTACTGAAACCCTGGAAGAATCTGTTGCAAATGAAATTCTGATTCTCAGGAAATTGTAAGACACAATGCAGACTGCTGAATTCTGTCTTCTAGACAAAATGGCTATGCTTAAATAAATGCAGAATAGGCTCATACAAAATCTCCCATTTGAATTTCACCACTTGTTTGACTTGATCTTGTGAAAGCAATGCAATCTATTTGCATGTACAGCTGTAATTCATTGTACTTGATGTTTCTTCTCTTTTTAAAACCCCAAAGCCTCAGTGTTTTTGTACACAGCATTCCAACAGAAGACTTGATTTCACTTATGTATTCCTTTCTGCAGTACTGTTTTATAAGGCAGCTGTAGACACAGGTAAAATTCACTAAGGAGTTTAATTAGGTAGAAATTTTAGATTAAGGAAAACGTTTTTCCTATGGATAAATATCTATTTGCCTGAGAAGCACCCTTGCAAGAAGATGAACCACTCATTATTGCCTGTAAGCATATTTCAAGTTGAAGGTGTTTTCTGTGCTCACTGTTCACAGACAGAGTAAAAGATAATCTGGATAGAACACAAGAAAATATTTTTTTTTGTGATAATGGTAATACAACCATAATTCTTTTATTAAAAAGGTGGCATCACACTGCTGCAGAAGCAGGGCTCTATTTTCTTGATAGGCACTCTAAAATCTTACATTACTCCATTCCAACTTGAAACATATAGGGAACTTGTTACAGCTAGATCACACCATTTTTTTAAGTAAAAAACTAAGCCCTGTATACAATTACAGTCGGCAATAAAATGTACTATTGTAAGATCAATGAGGTTTGAGATGACTATATTCTCATAAGCTAGAGGAGGCAATCAGTATGATAATTAGAGCATGTTAATTACTCTCCACTAGCAACAAAAATGCAAATTATATACAGCAGGAAATTAATAGCAGTTAATGCTCAATATTGCATGACTTTTCCATTAAGTATAATAAGAAAAGTTGTTAAATTATAGAAAATAAGAATAATGAAATTGTAATATTAAAGAGTCTTAGGTTTCCATTTTGGCTGTGGAGGGAATCATTAGGAAGTTTTCTGAGGATGTGATACTGTCCATACAGGTTAGGCACACCTCTGCAGTACACTGGGGAAATCTTTACGCATTGTTTTATTTACAGTAGATAGAACAAGACTGAGTATTCTGGCTCAGCTGGAAGCAGTACAATAATATGTTCTGAATAATAACTGTGCTGTAAAACAGTTCAAAATTGGCATCCCTCTCCCTGCCCTTGTTTAGTTTTTTGGGTTTTTTTTTTGGCTCTAGATTGAAGTTGTTTATGATGGAGATTTTTTGAGAACAAACAAGCTAACAAACTAAAAAGAGTTAATAAAATTCTGACCCTTGGAATTCTTTAAAACCAAAGATTGTAGTCTGTTTTTGACTTAGAACTTTTACCAGCACAAGAAAAAAGGTCATGGTAGAATTGTATGATTGATTTTGAAAGAATATTCTGAGGTCTCTAGGCAATGTTATTGAAAAAGTGGCACCATCACAATTTATTGTCAATGACCAGTGAGTAATAGAAAGGAAATACTGACTTTTTAATCAGCTGGGTGGGTTTGTTTTTTTAAATGAGGGACAGTCCTCCATGCCTATTACAGGCATGTTTTATGAAGCATTAAATCAATTCACAATTTCCCAAAGAATTCAACAAGCCTTTGATTATGATCATTGACCTTTTAATTTAGGTTCATGAGACCAATCTAAAATATATCCATCATTGACACAATGATGTGTCATTGTCCATTTGTCCATTTGTCATTTGTCCAAGGTAAATGGACATTTTACAAGAGCTTAAAATATGGATACAAAAACATAGACTTGGATACATATTTTAAAACAACTACTTCTCCTTGGAAAAAAAACCAAACAACCTCACAGTTTGAGTTTTCATTGCATTACATTATGTTTTTTAAATAATTGGATTTCCTAGTGCCTTAATATTCTCAGGTAGCTGTTGGCATTCCAGTAAATTGTCCAATTTAAGACATCTACAGTAATGTTTTTAGGGTTTTATGTATGCAATAAGTGTCTTAAAGTCCTATAATCAAAGAAGTAATGTAACTGAAATTTTTAAAAAGCATTTTCTTGTTTCTAGATTACAACAGAGCTTGTGCCTGCTTTATTGTTGTTTTCCTTTTTCATGTTATCATGAATAATTGTTTGAGTTAGATAAGAGAGATAAAAAATAGGTGGTAGTGTTTGTGTTTTGCTTTCCTTTGTATTTGTTTGGTTGGGTTTTTTTCCCCCCTTCTCCCTGGGTGTTCCAACTTTTCCAGAAAAATGGCCCACTTCAGATGGACTCCTGATAAAAGCAGAACAAATTTTCATGGTAGATGGGCTGACTTGACCAAAGAGAAGAGAAAACTCAGTAAAGGAATTTGGCACAAAATCAAGATATCAAAATTAATTTAGGACACGTGTTATAGAAAAAATTATTTAACTATTTGTTGGCCTAAATTGTTAAGCAAGAATAATTAAACAAAGACTTTTTATAAACATCAGCTCAGAAGAACTAAAATTTGAAACTAAAATTAATATGACTGGAATGATGAAGCATTGATAAAATTGTATCTACACTGACATGAAAAAAAATGTTTATAATATATTGATTTAATATACCAAAAAGGGAAATTGATAACAAGTAGTAAAAACAAACAAAAAAATCAAGATTTATAACATTCAAGGGAAACCAACATAACTAAAATACTTTTGCAGTATAGTTGAAGACCACCACAAGCAGTGAGTGGATGCTGGCCAGCAGTTAAGCTCCACACAACTGCTGGCTAACTCCATCACCCCACCAAGGTGTGGGGGAGACAATAGGAAAAGCAAAGGAGAGAAAACTTGTGGGTCATAAGAATAGTTTCATAAGTTAAGAGAAAGAACAAAAAAAACAAAGGAGCCCAGTTGAGGCAAGGGCACTCACTCAAAACCCTCCACAAGAAGACCTACATCCCACCAGTCTCCAAGAAACAGCTAAAGTCTCCCAAAAAACTATGTTGAGTTTTTATTACTGAGCATGATATATGTCATGGAATATCCCTTTGGTCAACTCAGATCACCGGTTCTGTATCCCCTCCTAGCTTCTTAATGATTCCAGCCTACGCTCTGGGGAGGCTGTGTAAGCAACAGAGAAAACCTTGACACTGAGCAAATGCTGCTCAGAAACAGCCAGAACACTGGTGTGTTATCAACAGTTTAAGTCACAAATCCAAAACCAGCAGTATATGGCCAGTTAGGGAAAAAAAATAACTCCATCCCAGCCAGAGCCAGTGAAACAACAAAAGCAGAATATTAAATATGTCAAAAAGAAAAACAATCTTAAAATATTCATTGGTTTATTTACCAGAGGAAAATGGCAGTGCTTTAAGTATCAATGACAACAGAAAACTGAAGAATATAGTAAAATCAGGTCTGTACATTTTCCCCAATGAGTACTGAAGATTATCCTTATGTAACTAGTTATAGCTAAATGAAAAAAAACCCCAAAACTATATTACATGAATGCTAGCTATATTACAGTTATCAGGAAAGCATTTTGGTGGAGTAATCTGAAAGCAAACATGCAAAGATGAACATTTCTATTATCTTGGAAGAGTGATAATTTGGAAACTGGATGTTTGATACACAATAACTTGAATTACCTGAGGCACAAACAGTTTGTGCTTTTAGATGGCATATCTACTCCATACATCCAAAGACAGAAGAAAACAGAAAAAATAAAAGGCTATACTTGCAAGATAGAACACCTTTCCTCATGTAAAGAATTCTGTGAACAGTGAGTAGGGTGGATTTATAATATAAAGAAAAATTCTATAGGAGTCTGACAAAAAAGTAGTAGATGAAAAAAAACCTAACAGCATCCATGGTATAGACTCAGGAGAGCTAAGTTGTATCAATGCTTGATGCAAGAGCCTTAATTGCTAGTCTATACTTTAAACATCTTTGTGCCTAGAATGCACAGAATTCTCATTCTACTTTGATAATAAACAAAAGTATTGTTCTGAAACAGTTCATCTCTTTGAAATCATTAACTAACAAGTAATTTTCTCCTCTTTCTTTTCTCATTTGGGTGTTATTTAACATTGAGAAACAACGTTACAGCAATACTGGAATCTTGTTTGACGTTCCATAACTGAAATTATTCAACCACAGAATTATTGGCACAATTTAGAACATTTGTAGATGAATACAAGCTGTTGCTAACTACATAATAGAATTTGTGATTTCTGTTTTGTAATATCATTGCATTTCAGGTAGGAAATTATTCTTAAGAAAATATTATTGCCACAAATTAAAAAAAATATTTTCCACTATATATACATTTCAAGTACTAGTACCATGAGTTCTTTGGCATTGTATCCACCTATAATTTACTTGTTCAGATTGAAACCATTTAGATTGTACTGTGGAGTTAGGTTATTGTGAAAGACTGGAGGAAGATCCTGGCTCAAAACATTTCAGGCTCATGTGTGGGGAAAGGGCAGGTCAGGCTTTGCCCTGGCAGGGCAATGCCCTGCTCCACACACCCGGCACCCCAGGGGCTGTGTCCCAGCCCTGCAGTGGGGCCAAACCCTGGATGTGGGAAGCAATGCTCCACACCCTGACCCTGGAGCCCCTAACCCAGATCCTGAGAGGCAGAATGACCAGAAGTCCACACAGGGGAATGGCCCAGGAAAGCCAAAGGGTACTTAAGCCAGAGCATGAGGCATACACAGGTCTTGATCTTACATCCTCTCAGCTTTTAAATCAGCTAAAACAATACTGGAGTCATGGGTGGTAGCTATATTTGTTCTTTTCTGTATCTCTTCTCTCCTTCTCAAAGTTTGAGTAACTTAAAATTGGATGAATCGGAGTTTGCCAAGTGAATGTTTTGTGAAATGCTTTATTTTGATTGAATGTTGCTTTAAACTTTTGCAAAAGTTCATTTATTTTCTGAAGTTTACCAGTAAAGTTTGTGTTGCTTTGACCTCTTAAGGAACATCTTGTTTGGTACATAAAAGAATCTCAAGCGATTTTAAGACCTTTATTGAGCAAGCTCTGGGGCCTTACAGTTAGCCATCCACATTAATCACAGTCTTCTGGTAGTTGTTTTACAGGGTACAGATGCAGCACATAGATTTTGGGAAATCCAACATGCCCCATACAAATAATTTTTCCTTAAGTAAGTGCATCTATGTTGAGTACACTTGAAAAATACGAATATGAATGATGTTTAGAAGCCTTAAGCATACATTTACTTTGTAATTTAAAATTCTGTTTAGAATAAAAATAAATTCCAATGAGATCTTATAACAAAAAATATCCTCCTTACTGAATGACTGCTGTTGATTTACCAATTAAATGCTAGAAATACTGTAGAATGAAAACTGTTGAAAAGAAAAATTCATATGGTAACATATTGTTACTTTGTAGGGGAGGAGAATGTTAATAAGAGAAATGGCAGAGAAATACAGACATTTTGAAATTACATATCACCAAATAAGACTGAAATAGCACAGTTTTGTTGTAAATATGCAGTTTCTCTATACCTATCAAACACATGCATCTGGAAAAGAAGCAAAAAAGAGAGAATAAGAATATGGTTAAGAAGAGGTCTATGAATGAATACAAATAAAACATTTAAATAATACTCTTATTCTTTCAGTCTGTGAGAAATGATCTTTCCATAGATTGTTTTGCTTCAGTTGTACTGAAAATTAATGTCTGAGCTTCAGCAGAATTCTCTGGAAGTTCAGATCAAACTTAAAAATTCTATTTCATATTTATTTTAAAAGTGTTTTTAATTCATGCTTTCTACTGTCATCAGTTTTCAGAGACATATACCTAAGTATAGCCAGGACTTCCAAACTATCATAAAACAATATGAGGACAAAAATTATGTTGACAATAAAGAAATGAGGAATTGATGCATGTGTCTATACAGCAATCACCATGAAGGATTTTAAAAGACATGCAGTAATTCAATATCATGCTAGCTGTTTAAAGAGCAAATATAATGATATTGCAGAAGTCAATAACTAGGTACTTGTTATTCTTCATCTATAATATACTATCATTAATGACAGTTTGGGTACCTAGCAATACATGAAAGGATACTGATTTTCAGATTTAACTAATATTTCCTAATCAATCCATGGTTCCAATGATTCATTTTCAGCTGCCTATCTATCATCTGGTGGTTTGTTGTCTCTCTATCTAAAAGAAGGCCTTATATATGAATCATCTTGTATTTATTATTGTACATATATTCCTCTTAATACTGGAGAATAAAGGTTTAGTCTCTATTGAAATGGGGTTCATGTCACTTTTCTTTATATTTAATTAATTTTATTTAATTTCCTAGAGTCAATAATGGAATACCATAGATATGATGTGTTAGAAGACTACAATGACATATAGACACAGATCCTGACTCTGCACTTACAGAATTGTGAGAACTGTCCAGGTCTGGGTAAATATACTGACCATAGAAGCACAGAATAGTTCAAGTGAGAAAGGAGCTCAGTAGGTTTCTAGCCCAACCTCCTGCTCCAAACAAGGACAGCCATGGAGTCAAACCAGGAAGCTCCAAGCTTTATCCAATTTAATGTAGAAAAAATCCAGATATGGATGCTGCACAATATCTCTTGGCAACTTCCTCTGCTGTTGGACCATGCTCATGGAAAAAAATATGTTCTCTTTGAACCCAGTCTGAATAGGTTCTGCATTTTAAAACTCCTCTTCTCTTTCTGCTCTGAAATGCTATTAACAGCCCATCTACCTTGTCCCATACACATCAGGTGCTTCTCTAACATACCCGCAAAGCTTTTTCTTTCCCAGGCAGAACAAGATCATCTTCCTCAGTATTCCCTCACAGGTCAAGTACTCCAAGGCACAAGCACCCTGGTGGCCTCTGCTAAAGTCACTCAAGTGTAGCAATATCTTGCTTGTTTTGGAGAAAAGAGAGTATTTTCAATTGTATTGGAAACAGTAACCTAGATGTGGTCTACTGAGTGCCTAATAATACATTTAATAAAACCCACATCTCAATCCTTTGTGTGAGCTGTGTAACATTTGTCTAACAGCTAAATATTCCCCAATGACTCCATGTAGAAGCTCTGAAAAGAAAACCAAAAGACTACTTCTAAAAGTTAAATATTAAAATTAAATATTAGTAAAATTTCTTCTAAAAGAAATAGGAAAGCACCAGGAGTTTTTGACATACTTTAATTTCACTTTTAATTATGTCAGAAAATTCTTTCCAAAGTCTTAATATAAACAGGCCAAAAATAAGGTAAAAGAGGCATGGTTTGGCCATACCTAATAACTCATCTTCATTTCAATTCATGTATGGAAATCTTCACTTCTGGTGCAGAAAAAAACCCAGGACTAATTCAGGATGCATTCACACAGATAATCTTATAAACCTGTCTCAGATCTTGCCTGTATTCTGCAGGCAGACCGCTCCCACTTAGTCTCGAAAAAGAACAAGGAATGAATTGTGGAATAGGAATTTAAAGACTGCTCATGGGATGATGAACTCTATGAAATACAGCTTCAAATGATACTGGTGAAAAACACTTCCTTCTGTGTGACTAGGTATGACATTTAAGCTCCAAATCTTGTTATATGCAAAAATAGAACACAGTGTATATATGTGGAACAAATAACTTATTAACCTAATTATAATCTTAACAACTCAATGAAAATACAGACTTTTTTACAGCAATACTATGAGACTGGAATCCGTTTGTGTTTAAGGTTGTTTGACTTGATGATCTCAGAGGTCTTTTCCAACGTAGTTAATTCTCTGATTCTGTTGACAATTTCAGAAAAAGAGGTGAGGGTGGCACATGGAGCTGCCAGCATCCTGCCTTCTTCAGTGGGCGAGGCATGATGGTGGGTGGAACCTTCACCTCTGGCCTTGGTTATTCTTGGGTTTATCTTTAAAAATGTTCTCATCCATTTGGCATCCTCCTCCTGGTCTGCCAGCTGAAGTTCTTCCAGTCCCATGCACACAAAGGGCTATGCCTTGTCAGGCAGTGATGGAGGGGGTGTCACCCCTTCCCCAGTGGGACCACCCCAGGCCTGAAGCTGGAGCAGGGGAGGCAGCAGCCACTGGCCCAGCTCAGGGGTTAAACCAGTGACACCCAGATGAGGCCATGGCAACACTGGCCCCCAGACTGCCAGGTTAACACACAGCAGAGCCATCCTCTTAACAGGCAGACAGCATATTTACTGGGTTACAGAAGAAACATAAGGGAATTTAATAATGTTAAATACACACATGTTTCTCCATACTGTTAATCCTTGTTTTTCTGTCAACTAGGTAATGATTCACAGCTCTGTTCTCATAGAAAACCAACAATGTAGTCAACTGTAAATAAACTGTTTCTTCTCTCCTCCTTCACACTTAATTCCAAACTTTTTCTTGATAACTGAAAGACAAAATTTGTGTCCTTTCCTGGCAGCTGATTAGGGAACAGAATATGCTTTACTCTTCTTTTCACTGCATGCAGTCTAACAGCTTTTTACTTTCCACTAATTATGCCACTTCAATTAAAGTGGTTTATGCAAAATAAATCAGCAATACAAACAGCTTTATTTTCCCCTGACTGAATAAACCAAATTTGGTCACAAAACTGGAATAATAGAATTATTAAGTCACTTGCTTGGAATGTTTTTGAAGACAATGACATGAAAAGACATCTCTGTCATTTTTGATGTCTGTTGATGCAATATAAATATTTTGCCAATACATCTTATTACTGCTTCATATAGGGGTTTATTGTAGAGTTTATTTTTTTATTTGGTTTGCATATAAAAGTTTAGAAAATATATTTGATTAATCTAGGACCTAGTGAAAGCATGTGATAATTTATATGAATGACTGAAAGAAAAAGATTTAAAAACAGAGTTTTGAAATCAATACACTACAAAGCCTGAAAAATGTGCTGAGCAGTTGATACACTTGGGAATGTCATCAGAAAAAAAAATATAGAGGAAGAAATGGAATAGTGGCATGACATAAAAGCTGAACTCTTTAAAGGCTTGGGAATGGTTTAAAGATGAACTGAGAAATGTATTTCCTGTCATTGTCAAAATTTTGACAGGCAGGAAATTCCCATTTAGATAGAACTTCCCTCTTTACTTTGGAGGACTAAAAAATATATGTGGAAAGATAGCAACATAGACTTCTCATTTCAGGTTTTTAAATATTAGACAATTAGACATAGACAAGCCTATATGTCCAAATGCAAAGTAACCATGGCTAGCAGAGGAGCAGCTGATGTGGCCAAACTTATAATTTTCAAAATCAAATGGAAATTGTGAAAGGTTTCTGACAACTGAAAAAAGGCAAACATCACATCCATCTTCCAGGAGAAGGATCCAAGTGAAGGTCTCACCTCATCTTTTATGGGGCATTTTTTATCTTTTTTTTTTTTGGTTTCCCACCAGAAGCTATTTCTCAAGACAAAATACATGATTTAAGTAACAGCTTAAATAGCAATTTAAGAAGCAGCTAGCATGCGTGTACCAAGGGTGCACCATACCTGGGGAACCTAACTGCTTTCTGCAACAAAGTGATTATTGCTGATGCTTCACAGTTTGACATTAGGAAGGTCTTTGACACAGTCCCTCACAGTCTCCTTAGTACTGAAATGTTGAGATTTTTGGTGTGGACAGGTAGACAGTAAGGTGCATATAAAATTGACTGAACTGCTGGACTCAAATACCAGTGGCTAATGCTGGAAAGAGCAGATGTTGGACTGGTGTGTGCTGATGCAGCTGCATCTTTCAGGAATCAGTCCTGGAACAAATGCATCTTAATGTCTTTATAACAACCTAGATGGTGGGACAGAGCATTGTCTCAGCAAATTTGCAAACAACCCCAGACTGTGAAGAGCATGTAGAGGGCATGAGAGGGACAAGTGGGAGAAATGGGCTGACAGGAACCTTGGGAAGTTCACTAAAAGCAAGTGGAGAAATCTGCACCTGGAGAGCAGTAAACCCAAATACTAAGCAGATGATGAGGCAGCAGTGCATCCTTGCAGCAGAGGCCATTTGCCTTCTGGGCTGCACAAGCAGGACTGCAGCAGGACTGAGGGAAATGATCCTCATCCTCAATCCAACATCAGCGAGACCACGACTGCAGTATTTTGTTTTTTCACAGAATCTGAGCTACCCCTTACAAATTGACATGGACATGCTGGGGGTTGTCCTGCACAGGCCACCATGTCTGTCATGGGGCTGGAGCACATGATAGACTAGGGAAGGCTGAGAGAACTGGATTGACTCAGCCTGGAGTAAAGAAGGCTCAGGGATACCATATTGTTGTCTGCAAATACCTATCTGAGGACACAGACAACATGGAGCAACCTCATGGAAGTGCTCAGCTATTGGAAAAGGACAGTAATCAGAACATGAGAAATTCTGATTCAATATCTGGATTTTTTTAACAGTACAGATGGCCAAATCTTGCTGCAAGTTACCCAGGGAGGAGTGCAGTGAGTGTCCAACCGTAGAGATACTCAAGTCTTGCAGACATGGTCCTGCACTGCCTGACTCAATTTGTCCTGCTTTGAGCAGGATGTTGGACTAAATTACAAGAAGTTACCCCTGGCCTTAATATTTTTTGATTCTGGGATTCCATGATATTACTTTATTACTTGTTGAAAATATTAGTTGTTTGATTATTTTGACTGAAACATTCTCAGTGGCAAGGAAGTCAAAGTCCATTTCCCCAGCTAGCCTACCAGGACTTAACGGCTCTAGAGTGTGACAGCAGATTATCTTTAGATATATAATATGTCTCATTTTAGTCAAAGCTTCAGTTCCACAAAGTATGGGTTAGAACACACATACTTAATAATGGTTTCTGAATTTTCATTTAAGGTTAACAAAATGTTATGAGTAAGCAACATCAAAACAAAATCCATAACTTTATCATTTCAAGAAAGAAGATATCTTACTAGACTGAGAAATCACACTTTTGTTATTTGGTTTTCTTCTTGAATTACAATTATTTTCTTAATTTTCTAATGCAAATCTAAGAGGAAACCTGTTTTTTACAGTCTTGCAGCTGAGGAATTATCTAACTGACCGGATAATATGGGTATCAACTCTCATAAATATATGACCATGAACAAAAGAATCTGCAAAAAGTTAATTCCCTGTGTTTTTTGATAGCTTTTTTCACTGGGCAGAGAAGATCCTACATTTTAATTATTTTTTTTTTTATTCTAAAAAACTAAATATTTATAATTTTAAAAAATTAAAAAATAAAAAAAATAAAATAAAAGAAATATTTGAAATCTCTATGTTATTTACAATTTTGGAAAATATGTGAATAGAAGGACTTAAAAATGTGAGACTGAATGCTCTGTCATTTGGCAAAATTTTGCTCTTATTTATTGATGTGTCTTGATTTCGCTGCCAGTATTTAAAGCTGAAATAGAGGTTGGAAAACATTAAAATTATGAAAGCATAAGATACATATATTTAATGAGGCTCATGTCAAATGATATAGGGTATATTATCATCAGCATGAGAAGTTAAAAAAAATATCTTACTTCATTGTAAATTAATATCCTATTTTTACTCATCAATAATTCATCTAGCTCTTGTGGCTACTACACAGTGTGAGTTCTGTGTCCTAGATCTGAATTAAGTAAATTTCTGCCCCAATTTTTACAAATAATTATATAATTTCTTGACCAATAGATCTTTAGACACATATAGAAACTGTAGCTGGAAGGAATTTTTTAATTTTATGTTTTTGCTTTGTTTTACAAATAATTGCTCTCTGGAGATGTGTTGCATTCTGACACTTTGGCTTTAACTTTAGAACTGTGAAGAAGTATTGCAGTAGTACCTGTAAAAACACACATCTTATAAGTCAAATAAAATACACTATTATTTCAGGCAGTTTGGGTTCTGGTTGCACTCATGGAATTGGATGGCTGACTATCAGCTAGTCAGACTTTAGGGGAGGAGAAACCCCTCCAAAGAAAGCTAAGAGAAAACCAAGGCCCTGAATAACTCTATAACTCATAGCAGAAGTGAGCAAAATTATAGACAATGTCATCTGAGCACTGATAGCACATCAGTGAGAAACTCTCAGCCAACAAAGTACCAATCTGTTGGTTGACAGGGTAACATAGGCACAGAAGTTAGTGTTGAATGCACTTGCAGCTAGGTGAGTTAACAGGCCATATGCTCCTGGAAATTAGGGAGTAAACTTGAAAGGAAGTCTAATGTTTATTCTCCTTCTCAGTAAGTTAGGAGCTTTCAGATATAATGTATATCATTGGAAGAACTTATTTTTTATCTTTGAACCTGAACCCTTTGTCAGAAAATTTAATCTAAATTCATTCCATTTAGCTTCTGGCACCTTCCTGAGTAGTCTAACCTAGGCACAAAAATGGCATAAGCTATTCCTGTACTTAACAGAATGACACCTCAAGAGAGAAATTTAAATAAATTCTGAATCATGCAGTGGAGAACCTACTTCTCTCCAACAGGTATAGACACAAATATCTGTTGGAAGACTAAAGTGAGATTGGATAAATCTAGATTTTATGCAATTTTAAGCAAATGGAGGCTTAAAACCATTCAGACCTGTGTCAAGTTAATTAGGAAGGTACTAGCAGGATTGCATAAGAGTATAAGCAATGTATTGCTTGTTTAGTTCTGTCTTTCTGGTGCTACACAGTAAAATAAGAATTCATCTTTCCTTTGTAAAAGAAAAAAAAAACCCTACTAAAAAGTACAAATCTACTCACAACCTCTGAAAAGAAAATAAATTTACAGTGTGGTCTAACAAGTAATAAAGCAATGTTTCCCTGAGCAGACAAGCAGAGAAAAAATCTCCCTCACAAGGATATGAACTGCGTTGCAAAGCACTTCTACCATTCTAGAAGATGTGGATATGAAAGTACAAAAGATCCCACATTGACTGGCTGGCTGCATTGATTGTTTGACTTGTTCACAGCACTACTAAGGCTGCACTAAAGATCAGAGGTACCTAACTCCTATATTACCTACCTAAAAGTTAACCTCTGGAGAGTGATTCCACTCATTCTGAAGTAGTCTCCTGGTGCAGCCTTCACTTACTGAACCACAATTTCTCCAGGCATATTTTGTTCTGCACAGAGACCTTGAGAACAAGATGCACATTCCCATGAGCACCCAGAAAGTACTTACTGTCTGACAGATACAGCTGAGAAGTAGGAATTGCAAAATGAAGGGCTAATCATTAATGTTCTAATTTAACCTTGATCTAACTTGAGTCTCCTCAGTCATCTGGAAGTTGGCTTTCATTGCTTCTTGGAACAGCATAACCCCTGATATTGTCAAGTTGAGATCTCCCACCTCCCTGGTCCTTCCTTTGCTTATTTTTTAAGCATTCTATTGCATTGGTGTTTCTCTTCTAGATCCTTGTGTTGGTACCATCTCAACACTTCTCTGCTTTTACTCTACTTATCTTGCCTGGCTTTTCCTTCTCTAGTCCTTCACAAGTCAGCAAGAGTTTGTGATAAAACTTGGTGAGTGTGATACAGCCACTCTGCAAAGAGCTGAGCTTTGAATTATATGTGGCTCCAGCCCTGGTCGTGTATGGGCTTGATTCAGAAACCTAAATCTAGGCCTTTAACTACCATTAAGGGTAACTTAAGATGTAGCTATCATTAAAGAATAATATGAGTCTCCCCTAGGTTTGTTCCAAGAAGGTGCTGTTCTCCTATCTGGAAAGTGTCTTCTTACATGGTCTCACTACCTTTCCTAACTTTGATGGGAAGTAATGAAAATCCTGCTCTCGGCTGCTCTGAAAGTGTTGATTTGACTCAATCTCTTTGAAAGAAGCTAATTCTCCTTTTTTTTTTAATCAAGTAGTACAAGATATTTTAGGCTGTGGAATGCCTCAGCTGCAGATTCAGATATTCTTGTGCTGGTTTTGGCTGGAATAGAGTTAATTTTCTTCACAGTGGATGTGTTTTGGATTTGTGCTGAACACAGTGATGGTAATATAAATGGTTTTGTTATTGCTGAGCAGGGCTTATACAGAGCCAAGGCATTTTCTTTTTTCCATATTGACACAATTGTAAGGAAGTTTGGGCTTCATAGGGAAGTTGGAAGCAGGCACAGCCAGGGCAGCTGACTCCAAGTGACCAAAGGGTGTTCCAGACCGTATGAAATCATGCTCAGCATTAAAGTGAGGGAAAGAAGGAAGAAGTGGGGAACATTTGGAGTGATAGCATCT
Source organism: Pseudopodoces humilis (assembly GCF_049639895.1). NCBI lineage: Eukaryota > Metazoa > Chordata > Aves > Passeriformes > Paridae > Pseudopodoces > Pseudopodoces humilis. The sequence goes on from NC_142202.1 coordinate 86,796,275, forward strand.
GTCTTCCCAAAGAACTATTTATGCATGATGTGCCCCAGCTCTCCTGGGGATGGCTGAACACCTGCCTACTCATGGGATGCAGTGAATTAATTCCTTGGTTTTTTTATTTTGCTTGTGTGAGTGGTTTTTGCTTTCCCTTTGTAAACTGTTTTCATCTCAATTCAGCTTTTCCAGTTTTTACTCTTCCAGTTGTCTCCCCAATGGTTCTGGTGGAGGAGTGAGAGAGGTGCTGTGGGGGACTTGTTTGTTGGCTAGGGTTAAACCACAAAATATTCTCAGGTGTGCTGTAACGCAACAGTCATACAAGTGAATATCCTTCCTCAGCTGGCAAACTCTCTTCATATTACAAACTGTCAAACAGAAAGCATTCCCTTTTTTTTTTTTGTAGTGAAAATGACCAAGTTCACTCCTTATGCTTTTTCAGATGCAAATGAAGGTTTTTAACCTTCAGGTCAAATTTGAACTCTGCTGTCTTAATCAGAGAGTGTGAGAATCCACCTAAAGTATTGTGTCCAGGTCTGGAGTCCTCAGCACACAACAGACAAGGATCTGTTACAGTGGGTCCAGAGGAGGGCTACAAAGATTATTCAAGGGCTAGAGCACCTCTCCTACAAAGACAGGCTGAGAGAGATGGGGTTGTTCAGCTTGGAGATGAGAAGGCACTGGGGAAACCTTACTGCAGCCTTCATGTACTTAAAGGAGATTTTTAAAAAAAGAGGGAGAGTGACTTGTTACATGGGCAGACAGTGATAGAACAAAGGGTAAACAGTTTAAACTGAAAGAGTAGAGATTTAAATTAGGTTTTAAGCAGAAATTCTTTATTCAGAGGGGAGTGGGTCACTAGAACAGGTTTCCCAGAGAAGCTGTGGATGCCCCATCTGTGACAGTGTTCAAAGCCAAGTTTAATGGGTCCCTGAACAACCTGATCTAGTGGAAGGTGTGCCTGCCCATGGCAGGCAATGGGAGTATTGGAATAGATGTTCACTAAGGTGCCTTCCTACCCTAACCTTTGATTCTATGATTAGGTAGCTTCTTGATTAAACAAGTCAGGTACACTCTTATTTCTGTTATGTCAAAGCAAGGAACTACACTTATTGAAGAAGTATCTCTTCATATTCACTAAAAATAAACTCATGCCAATTGCATTACATATCATGTGGCATACCTAAATTTTATTAATAACAAAAAATTTCCTGTTTAAAGCCCATTTATTTCTTAGAATATGAGAATTTCAAATCACAACATTTTGTTTCCTTAGGGATTAATTACAAAAACAACCACTCTGGCAGTCCTCTCTCTTCTTCAATGCAAACTTTCAAGGACACTTGGTACTTAATGTAGAAATGAGTAGGCTGAACCCAACTGTTTCGGTGCTCTGAGGTGGACATAATATAATCAGTTGGACTATGAACAGCAAGCAGAACTTCTCTGGTGATGAGATTAAGCATTTTCCCAAATAAGAAAATTGTAACGAGCTGCTCTGGTGTGTGGGATTCATGAAAGTGCATGAAATTCCACACTGGAAGGAATTATCTTTGGGCAGCGCAGAATTTTGCCCTTGAACAAAGCATGAAGTCTCCTGATAATGGATTTACTCATCAGTCACTTAGGTGGCTTGTCCAGCCTCCATAATGAACAGAAGCAGCATTGAACACTCTCAGTATCTTAATCAGACTGTTATAAATTTCTACGTTACAAAACAGGCTTAGTCCTACTAATTGTGAGGCTTATCAGAAAAATCATTATTGGCAGGAAATTTCAGTAAGATCTGTGGCGATCTCAGATCTCAGACTAACATCTGAGGAGACTTTATCTCCCATTGTTTTTGCCTGCAAAAATATAATTAAGAGAATGAAATTACAGAGATGTTATGAGGTGAATAGGCCCAGGGGAAACACTCAGCTGCAGAGAGATATAAACTGCAAATACATCCCTAAAATGTTTATAAAATTATTGTGTATATGAAAAGAAGAAATTCCTGATAAAGTTTTGGAAATTTGGAAAGAAGACATAAAGTTGAAATGGTCTAAGGACAACAACAGAAAGATTTTCTGTGTGATGGAAATTATAAGCAAGAAAACAGGAAAGGAGAGGTACTGCATGGAGAAAAAAAAGACTGCACACAACTAAGAATGAAGGCTCTATAAAAGGGCAGTCCACAGGGAGTGAAAGTGCCATTGCCCTAGGAAACAATGCTCTGAGAAGGTAAGAAATTATTTTAGGTGTTTTGTTGGGTTTTTGTTGGTTTTTTTCTTTTTTAATTTACATAGCTGCTGGTAGGTAAAGAAAAGAGGCACTGTATGCTTAAAAACCCTTGCCTTTTAGCTGGGTTTTCTACAGTTCTTGTCAAGATAGAATGACAATAAACCAACGACAGCAAACAAGGTCCTTATTTTATCCACACAAATCTCTAAGCAGACAAGGATTATGGCAAGGAAATAAATAGAAGCCAGGAAAAAAACAAACAAAGGAAGGGGGAGAAAATTACTAAACTAATATAACAGGCCTCAGTTTTATTAGATCTCAAACAAGTTATTGTTAAGTGCTCACTATATTGTATGTATAAGAATATTATAAATAAATTCAATAATACAATCCTCCTGTAGCCTTGTTCTTTTATGTGCTGCAGGGGAAATTAATGTAAAAGTATGTCAGCAAAAGTAAATCTCAGTAGAACAGAGAGCCAAAAAGTAAAGAAAAATTTTCTTACATTTAGTATTAAGAAATGCTTAGTTGTCCATTTACATCCTCCCAAATGCTGTCTTTAGCAACACATCATGTATGCTGTATTTTGTGTTCAGATGCCAAAAAGCATGAACAAGGACAAAAAAAATCCATCATGACAAGAGTGAAGAAAAATATTAGCCTACACAACAGATTTTCTGGGAGTGTGGTTTTATAATACAAGATAGATAGAACTAGAAGTAATGTTCAAATCTGCATGCATGTTTTGAGATTTTCTGCACTTACATATATATACTGACCCTGCTTGCAAGTGATAAGGAAATCCTACTCTTCTACAGAATAAAAACTCCCAACATAATCATGGCCTGTTCTTACTTCAGTCATATTTTCCTTGGTTTTGTATATTTATTTTTTTAACCTTATATATGCCAAAGCATTTCACTGATAATTATGTGGTGAATGCCAAGAATCTTAGTTATTAGTGAGCCACAAGATGAAATTCAAGTCTGCCCTTTAGTTAAAAGTGTGATGTGGATGGATATCAGGGCGGTGATGTTAATTCCCAGGTTGCTCAGGAACTCCCCAGCCAGCCATCTGCATACATGAGATAACTGATTTCAGACAAAGAACTTTAAACCAGTTGACTGACTGCACCACTGGTCACCTTCATCAGCAGGCATTTTGTCCAGAAGGATACTGTGAGAGATAGCATCAAAAGCTTTGCTGGAGTCCGAAGTCTACTGGCTTTCCTAGATCACCTAAGTGGGTTACCCTGTCATAGAAGGAAATCAAGTTCAACAAACAGGACTTTCCCCTCCTGAAGCTGTGCTGTCTGGTACCAATGACCATGTTGTTCTCCAGGTGTTTTTCAGTACTTCGCAGAATAACCTTTTCTGTGATTTGACCAGACACTGAAGTGAGACTGATGGGCCTGAAGTTTCCAGGGTCCTCCTTCTTTGTCTTCTTGAAAACTGGGACATTTGTCAGCTTCCAGTCAGCTGGGACCTCTCTGGATCCTCAAGACTGCTCAGAAATCAACATGTCCTTAAATTTCCTGATTTATATCCTATGTGAATTATCCCAAGGACCTCCAGTTCCTGTTGCAGAACTGATCAAACTGTACATAGAACAAATATTTGTAAAGAACTAATATAGAACTCCTCATAGAGATACAAAAAAGATCATGCAGAACAGCATTTTGTACATAGTTGAGATACTTCAGAGATGTTTTATATGTAGTTAGGGTAATTGATAGCAATGGGTTATTCATATGCTGGAATGGTCACACAGGATCATGGAGCAGCTGGAATTTTATCCAACCCTGCTGAAGATACCATTGCAGTGATTATTGCAGTGGAGACCCCCATTGCCTTCAGACAACAATTGATCATGCTGTTCAAGAGGCTTGATTTCCCATATGAGTGTTATCATTTGCCAAGACCCTGACAAATTAGTTTTGCCTTTTTACAAACACTTTGTCCATGAGACTGTGAGTGCCTCCCTAAGAATTCACATACACATAATTACTATAGTAGGATTAATGTGTCTGGAAAAGTGCAGACAATTTTATTTATGTTTCAGGTCAAGAGTGCATTTGAAGCTTAGCTGCAAGGGAATTACAAATTTCAGGGACAAAACCCAGACCTGAAGGAAAAATGGCCTAGTCAAATGCAGTCTTTTTTGAAATAGGATAGCAAAATTTTAAAAAAACAAGTTAAGTGATTTATCAAGAAATCATTAAAAATCTCCAGCTATGTGTACTTTCCAATTAATTGACCACCACTTTATGAATGAAGACAAAGCATAGAAGAACTGAAAATAGGTGGATTTTAAACATGTGGATCTTAAAAATATGTAGGTTTAGCTCAAATGCTCCAGTTATGAGGATCATAGGAAATTCAGGTATGTGACAAGGGATGTCTTCTTAGAAAGAATAATTGGTGCAATCAAAGAGGTACCTTACATGATGAAAATTCTAGCATGCTTGATAAAAGGTCTGTCTCTGAACTTTAATAACAGAATCGTTAAAATGCTTTACTTATTAGACATAAAACCAGTATCAGTCAAGGGATCTGATTTACAAAAAATAACACCTGTACATTGTCACTTCCATTGATGGGCACATGGGGCAGGGGACTGCAGTGTGCAGTGGGGTGGGGGATACACCATGAATAAAACCAAGCCATATACCTGAAGCAACAGCAGGAAAATGCTTTAGAGCCAGTAACACAAATGCAGCCAGTAAGAACTGGCCTTCCTATTTTCACATAAACCTTTCAATTTTAAGATAGCAAAGTTTTATATTTTGCTTCAAACTACGTGTCTCATGGAGTTAAAGAATTCAGATTAGCATAATTACCTTCAACAACCAGACTCATAATATTTCCAAATAATACTACCCAGGTACTTAAGCACAAAATAAAGCTAACTAATTGCTATCCTTACACAATGGAGAGTGGTTTAAATTTTTTTGTACTTCTTTTCATGCTTTATTGACTAAAAACTATGTCAAATATCTCATTAAGTTCTGAGAATCAATTCTATTTGATACATTTGTAATTTGTATTATAGAACACTCTATAACTGTGTGAAATACTTCATACTATTTTCTGGTTTTCTTCTTCATTCTTCTCTTTCCCCCATTTTATCTAGTTTATCATATTTAATCTCATCTATGTCTGAATCACTTTGTGAAATAAAGAGATTTTTTAAAAAAATCTGACCATTGGTGTGGTGTATCCCAGTGCTAGAGGTCTACTACATGGGGAGAAAAAATAAGATGACCACTATCTTTTTTTAAAAAAATAAAGGTTTTTAACACATTTCAAATTAAAAACCACACATTTGCCACTTTTGACATGAGTGAATCAAGAAATTCTTGACATACACATGGGATTTCATTTTTACTAGTATATTTCTCTTTTCTAGGCCAGTCAATACCATGATACTGTTGGAATGCTGTGCTAAACCTCTCTGAAAATAATTTTTTACAAAGTATAATTTTTTTCCTCTTCATTCATTGAGAAGGTGAAAGCTAAAATCTAGACTAATATTTCTTAGTTATCTTGACTTCAAAAGTAAGGTAAATTTGAAAAATAGGACTTCATTTGTTTCAAAAGAGTCAAAGAGTTAAAGATAAATATTTAACCTTTTTTACAATATCACAAAGACATTAGAAACTGTTGTAGGAAGGAAGTAGCCCTCGGTAGTTGTAATCAGCTGGGATACTTCACAGACCTACCTTCACCTGGTTAGTGTAGCCTTTCTTGCAGAAGTGTTTAAGCAGAAAAAAATCTTTTTGTGTATTGAAATAACCTTGAAACTCCAATTCTATGATACATAGTCATGTAGTCTATTTTTAAATGTTCACTGCATCCCACACTTTTGAATTAGCATAAATAGTGTCATTCAGGGTTTCTTTGTACTCAAATACAAAAGCATCCAATTAAGCCAAAGCTTCCAGATATATGTGACAGCACATAACCTCTGTGGAAAAATCAACACCAAAATCAAAAGATACACAAGAGTTAAAGTCAGTCCTTTACTTAAGTATGAACTTTCCATTACTTTTGACTGAATTCTCAGTACATACTAATCTCATTATTTACCTATTTTAAGTGAAATAGAAACTGCAGTTCCAGTTCACTGGACCTACAGCCAACAGTACAATTTGAGTTGAAAACTAATACTTCATATGACTTTGTACTTGGGTAACTAGAGAGGATTGTGGCATTACAAGAAAAGAGTAACAAGGACAGATCAGTTTGTACCCGTTGCCCTTTACCTTGCAAGGTTTGTCACAAGGATGGATTAATGCTGTACTATTTTCTGTTCTCATTATGCTCTACCTAAAAGAGAATGAGGCATCAGAATTTTAATTCCTCCTGTTTCTAACACTTAACATGTTCTGCAGTTTCTAGTAGAATGATAGTTTTTCTTTCTTCATTCAGTGTTTTGTTTTGACCAACTTAATTGTTTGAGACACTGTGATAGTGTTTAAGTTCTGCTGTGCATATCTTATTCTGATTCTCATGGTTCCCTTTTGACCATCATGAGCTAGAAAAAGAGCAAACACATAGAATACTGACATGCAGTTATGAAAATACTATGCTCCATGTTTTATTTTGAGCATGATTTTAGGAAGCAGTTTCCATTTTCTGCTCATAATAATTTGCAAGCATAATTAGTAAGGTACATCATTATCTGTCTTGGCCTTTGGAACACTAATGAAGTCAACACTACAGTCAACACACAATGGATTATTTCCAGCAGTTCTAGGTATGAAGGTAAATGCCAAACACAGGAAAAAACCCCATCAAACAAAGGTCTATGTGAACATTGTGATAAAAAAAATACGATATTAAGCCAGTTATAGAGGTTTTATAGTTGTTTCTAATTTTGGCAACTTCAATCCAGGTAAATCTCTTTAGAAGTAAATTATTTTATCTGGCTATTTACAGATGCCAATCTCTCTATATTGACTGTAGAAAGAATATATATATAACTGAACTCTTTTTTTTCCCCCTTTTTTTCCTAAAACACACATTTTAAAATAACCTACACTATATATGGGCATCCACATTATACCAATACTTGTCTGGAGCATATTAAAAAGCATCCATTTCTACTGTAGACTACAACTGAAGAAATGAGTTTTAAAGATCAAAAGTATTTAAGTTCTGAGGTGTTCGCAAGTCTACATTAACATACATTTATTTGTCTTCAATCAGAATGTTCATTTCTGTGTACATTCTTTCCTTTATAAGAGAATGTGTCTTCCAGTATGCATATAGATCAGTCACTTTGTCTGTCTTTCACTTCAGTTTGATTGCAATTGAATTACTCACAGATTTCATAGAATATTCTGAATTGGAAGGGACCCACAAAGATCATCAAGTCCTGTTCCTAAGTGAATAGTGAATTATACAGTCTATAAATTCAGAGGTGCCTTGAATACTTTTTGTTGTGTGATTTTTCAGAAAACACAAGCTGACACAAATCCTATTCCTTGGTATCTTGTATCTAATTTTGTCCTTTTATCAGTAGATTTCAAGTACCAAACTAAAGAAGATTTGAGGGTTTATACCAGAGGAAAAAAACCAAATATTACAAGGGTAGCAAAAATTAAAATAGGATTTAATAAGTATTTTCCATATGTCTGTTATGAATCAGTTTTTTTCAATATAAAAAAAACCAAACAAATGTTTAATTAGACTCAAGAATGACAAAATTTACCTTAGCAGATGCACATTTGTTCTGATGCTGCATGAGAGGATAATGAAGATGTCTTGTAAGGCATTAAACTGGAGTAGCGTATCTCAGGTGTATGATAACATCCCTTGAATTTGTATTTTGTCATATTGTACAGCTTACTTAATTTGAAAACATTTATTAATTTAAGAAGAATAGATTTTATGTTTGTGCTTTCCTTTCTATTTTATGACCAGAACTAATTATTTCCCTACTATTAATCCAGGATTCCAAATAATTGAGTATTCACAAATTATAGTTTTTTATATGGTGGTATAGTCTTCAGTGAGCCCTTTCACTGCTGCATAAATTTACATTTTGCAACAAACAATAAGACAGAGGCTAGAAGAAAGGTTTTACAGCATTCTAGTTTTTTGTGGACATCTGAAGTTGTCTTTGTGGGGCTGTTTTGTTTTAATTATTACTATTTTTATTTTCCATATTATGACCGCCGAGTTATGGGTTCTTCTGTGAAGCCAAGTCAGAGGACGCCAGTTGTACACCAGTTGTACAACCACTAGTACTTGAGAGAACCCAGTGTGATGTGATAAAGAATGGTAACATGAACTGTAACTCTGTCTTTACCATCTCTGTTACCATACACCTAAGAGAGAGAGAGAGAGAGAGAACTTAACACCAGCTGACTTTGCTGGACAGAGGAAATTGGGGAACCACAAGTTACAGTTTCGTGTGCCGCAACTGGTTTTAGTCATCCGACCTGAACACAGTTCTCTAACATGATTTTTCAAAGATAGAATGAAACAAAGAAAGGGACAAAATGCAACAAACCAAACAAATTAAAAAAAAAAACAACAAACAACAGAATAAAACAAACAAACCAACAAACAAACAAAATCCAAAGTCAGCCTATACACTTGACAGTACAGAAAACCTTCTGTCACTATGGAAGCTGTACAGAATGCCGTCACGTGTGAATTAGAACTTGGGCATTTTCCCGGGTGCTTTTTCCATTATGCTAGTGCAGTATAAAAGGAAAGATCTTTTTCCTCTCAGAATCCTCAGATGACACCAAATTACTGGTTAAATGCTAACATACTCTCACTGAAAGCAAATCACAGTGGCTGTCAAGAAAATTTGAGACTGACAAGAGAATATTTAACACCACGGGGCACTTACAAATATGGATTTTGGAGCAGTGGTGTTGTTTGGAGAGCTTAAACTTCTGGTTCATCTTTGTTTTTGAAAATTCACCATCATCCATAGGCACACTACAGAAATTTCTCTCTTGGGGCATGATTTGGCTTTAATAAGAAAATCTTAAGACTAAGAATTAAGATATGAGAATTTAGAGCATTATGATTACTGTAATCTCCAGAACAGTTCTATATTGATCTGATTAAATAAGATCTAGGTAATGAAAATGTCAACTGCTGTCTTCTGTATTTTATTTTATTTTTTTTTAAATTTTTTTTAATTTTTGGTGAATATCCAGGGAAAACAGGAAGATCTGTTCACTTTTTTCCTATTTCATTCAATCTTCAGATTTCTCCAGGACTTCTTTCCAATCCATAGTTACTTTTAGATCTTTGAGATGGGTTTAGAGGCTACTTTCTACCTGCAACAAAACTGTACTTGGGACAAAATTATAAAATTATGCAGGTCCTATCATAAAAATAAGACGTGACAATATAATAAGACCCCTTTTAATAGACACAAATAGCCCTGTAGACAAAATCTTGTTGCAGACATTGCATATAACCATGCATCTTCCTTTAAAAGTGGGGTATACAAAATAATGCTTTAGATAAGGATCAAATTCATCTTAAATGTAGGTCTGCCAGCTTAGCTGTAGAAATGCTAGGCAGGAATTTCAGCTCTGTGGTCCTCAGATTTATTTAAAGGACATTACTAAGCAGGTTCTAGGGGATAATTTTCACATATACTTCACTTACCTAGGAGTATGTAGTTTCTGTGGGGGAAAGCTTTCACCATGCAGGGCTAAGACTCCTAAGTGTAGGCTGATCATGTGACTGATTGAAAAGGTCTTTTTTATTCTTATCTGTAATCTAACTTCATTGTTTCTATATGTGTACCACAATAATGGTTTGAATAGTTAGATAAAATCAATGTCAACAAATTTAAGTGACAGAAAGATGGTCTACATTCAAAGTCATCACTCATAATCCTCTTAAGTGCAAATACATGAGTGATCATGCTTTGGAATTTTTCAGCTATCCAAGCCATTCAAAGATGAATTCTGCTCTACATTCTCTCAAGAAAAGATTTCTAGGACTTAAATAATTATATAATTCAGAAGACCAATGTCACGAACAGTGAGAAAAAATGCTATTTTGTCTATATGATACATTTCATGGTTATTATAGAGGCTTTTTTAAAGACTGAAACTGAACCTATTATTTTGCTTTTCTGGTCAAAGTTGTTGAAAAATAAACATCTTCACTAAATCAACTGGAGACATAAGAGTAGTCCAATAAATCTCTTTATTTTTAGCTTATATATATATATATCTCTGCTTTTACATAGCCAGATGTCATGTGAGGTTTGCAAATAGCATTACACCTTCCAAGTGATACATTCAGTAAAACTGTCTTTGGGAACAACTAGACAAGTTCCAAACATCTGATTGATTTGGATTTTATAGCTCTTCCTCATTTATGGTGTGCAAATATTCACAAGGAAATGCTTTAGTGTTCTGATATGTTGGATTGCTATTTTTTCATGGAAATAAATGTATTTGCAAACATTTCTGCCAAAAGGACATCTGCTACTGTGATCACTGCGACGGGTGATTCTACAGAAATCCCTCTTGACCTTGGAATTCCTTTATCTAAAGTGATTTAGTGCTACTTAATCAATTTTCAGGAGAAAATGGATTTTTAAAAAAAAATATGTGGCTGCTTGCCATAGGAGTAGTTTCCCTTTTGTTAGAGGGCTCAAGGTTCTTGAAATTTTTTTCCTTCTCCCTTTTTTTGGCTCATTTGACCCATATATAACATTAAGCAGGTCCCTGGCTGACAGACAAGGCCATCTCATCATATGGTAAATGGTAATACGCTCCATTAACCAGTAAGTTTAAAATCACAGCCACAATGAGAAGGCTGTGTTCTGAAATTAAATGCCTCTCCTGGAAGGCATCAGCCACCAGCTAAATACATTAGTAGGGCAGAGCCCACCTAGCCTAGCAGAGGTTCCAGAAGAGCTTGCACATCCTCCATGGAATGTTCTCCTTGGCATAATTACACTTCTTTGTGTTCATTCTCCCCATTCCATAATTACTTTTCACCCCACAGATGGTGTTTCTTTTCCCCCTTTCCTAGCATCCAGACATACACTTGCTGTTCGTAGGTAGAAAAGTACAATTTTTTACCGTGAAAATGTCAGAGTTTGGCAGAAAATGTTTTATTTTCTTCATCCGTATTTGTTCCTCTCTTCTACCTGATGTTTCCCCCACCCACAGTATCGGCATCTAGGGCTAGACTTATATAAGCTATATATATAGAAATATTTAAATATATATATATTACATAAGCTGTTGTTCATAGCTGGCCACAGAGGATGCTAGTCTCAAATTTTGGAAGGTAGCTTCAAAGACTCAGAGATTACATAAAAGAAATTTAGTCTTTCTACAGGTATAGCATATGATAGTTCTTCTCAGGAAACAGTATAGCCAAATCAGGGAAATATTGCCTGAAACACATTCAGATTATATGTATGTATATATATTTAGTACCTCACACAGCCCACACTTTTTGAAAAGCATCAGGAATGAAAATTAAGTCTGGCACCCCTTGATAGTTACACTACTTGGAAGTAAAAACAGAGTGGATTCAGAGGTAGGAATACTTTAGGAAAGATAACAACCCATGGGCATTATGGGGAGATATTACTGCCAGGGGAGGTATGGAAAAAGAAGGAGATTTTACAGTAGAGTTCACACTTTACTAAATAATTTTAGTGTTATTATCTAGGTAATTATTAGAATTTAGGTAATTACTAAGAACTAGGTAATTACTAAGAAATTACTAAATTTTTAAGTAGTTAAATGTCATATGCATGAAAGTCTCAGCACTGTTGAAAAACAGAAGCATTGAGTTTGGATGCATTGACAATCCGCTATATTATTCTGCCATTGAGTGCAATTTCATATACTAAACAAAAGCTCCACGTTTTGTAACAAACATTGTTAATAGTCACCATAATATCAAAAGATTAAAGAATTTAGAGAGAAAACAGTCAAAAAAAAAAAAATAGCTCAGAAGACCTTATAGGAAGAATTAGTCAAGTGTAATACTGTGACAGCAGAAATGTGACAAAGTTATCTGTAATGTAATGTCATGAGTTTTATGCTTTCTGTTATAATAAAAATGTCTCTATGAGTTAGTATCCTATAAGATGTATCATTTTTATATATGAAAAGTCAAATCACACTATTGTGTATAGGATTAATGAGTTATAATTAATAATCACGTTCATTGGTTTGATCATTGCTGACAATTATGGTGCAGGGAAGCAAAGAAATAGACAGATGTGTCTTTCTTATATCTTAAGTGAGAGCCTGGACCACAACACCATTGTGCTCCAGTATGAGCTCACATTTAATTTGAAATATTGAAGAGCTTTGCAAAATGAAAGATATATTTAAATACTTTCATGAAACTCCTGAGATTTAAACAAACAGCTTTTCAAATGGTAAAGATGACAATTACAATTATTTTTGCTAACTTGGGTCCATTTAAAAAAATGTTTTTAGCTTCATCCTTATTTTCCTGCCATGATACATAGTACTGTGGATTCAAGGAAAGTTGTTCATTGTTCTTTTCTTTTTCTGTAATACTCAGAAATATCACCTCAGTTTAGATGGGGAAAATTGCCTTATTTCAAGTGCAAACTATGACCATACTTTGCAAGTCTGCTTGGAAGAGTTAGCAAGAAGATGCAAAATTATAATTTCTCAGGCATATTGTCATAGTTAAAATTCAAAATTTATTGGCAATAAATAGACAAACTCAGCATCTGATATTTTATTTAGTGATAGGCTTGATTGACAAAGTTATAAAACTCAGTCATATTCAGAATATTCCTGACATTTTGAGTAGCTATGATTTGAGAAATTTGTTTCAGCTTCCGAATTGCAGCCAGATTTTGAGAAGACCTCAGGGCCAAATTTTTAATTACTCTTCCTCTAAAACTGGAAATAATTGTGTTAAAATAATAATTTTTCTTCTAAAGGCCAAAAAAAAAAAAAAAAAAAAGGAGAGCAAAGCAAAACTAAACTCAGTAGCTCAAATCATAACACTTATGAACTTATGATCCACTTTTCTATTGCAATCTCTCCTGGCAATCTGGCCAATTAATTTGAGTCCTAAAGGGGAGCTGATTCTTTAGAAAACATGACTTCACTCAGCAGTGCTGAGTCTTTATTAGCTTTTACCAGTTTGATCTTCATAAAATTCAGACACTACAACTTTTGACATCTAAAGAAGAAAATAAAAAAAATTTTTACGAATAGTTGTATCCTTTTTATACTCTATGATATTGAGATACGTATATATACATAAGAGATGTGGATATATAGAGATATGTATATATATATGTGTGTATATATATACATATATGTGTGTGTGTGTTTGTATACATATATGTACATATACACATAAGTATATATGCCTGGTCAGTCATATCTGAAAATTCTGATGGCTTTTTTAAACTTAAGGACATAGGGATTATAAGCAAGTGCAATGAGGCACCTAACACAAGGGAAGAAAACTGGGTTATGATTGGGTTTTGAAATTTCCTTCAAGTGTTAAAACATGGTCACTTGGATATTTTTAAACTCAAATTTTTTTAGTACTACAAGTGTTCATAAAAATAATAAATAATATATGTATAAGGGTTTGCTCACATTTTACTATGTTACATCAGAATTCAAGGCGTGTATGCTCAGAATCTCTTTCCACATTTGCACAAATAGAAGTAAATGAATAACCAACTTTCAGACTGGTGACCATGGACTGACTGTTTGCAAGGACAAAGTTCCCGTGCCAGCAAATGCTTAAAAGGAAGAGGCTTTCCAGTTGCAATAGCTGGGTTGTGAGATGAGATCTAATTTGAGATATATCCTCAAACAGTAATTTTTTTCGAAACAGGGAGTCTGACAACTTTTCTTGCCCATTCAAGAAAATGCTAGAGAAATTGTTGTAAAACAGATTCAACAGCATTGTGAAAGCCAAACACACATTAAGAGACTACTCAGCAGACAGAAAATTGTTCACAAAGGCTCCATCAAGCTATTGGAGGATGAGTTGACTTAGGAGTGGGCTTAAAATGTTTTACTACAGGACCCATGTACTTAATGACCATCTTTTTAGCTACTAGCTCAGCAAGGGACTGGCCTCAAAATGCTTTCTGTATCTATAGAGACAGTTTGTGCTTAGAGAGAGAGTGATGGTACATATTCTTTCTGGATAATAAGGCCACATGTCTGTCTATGAGTTAAAATGTTAATCATGCTGAAGTACTCTAGCCCAGCTACAGCCAGAGCTTTAGTTCGCTCAGTCTGTTGAGCAAATATTAGGGGGGGCAGGTCTGTTAGATGGACAAGTCTGAAACATGACTGGGGATTGTATCCATCATATGAAGATAGAAAAAAATTTCCTCCATCTTCAAGGTCCTCAAAACAACAGATGCAGACAGATGAAAAGACAATAGATGAAAAAACAAAGGTTGTAATTATGGGTGGCATAATTGTTATAATGGATGGCAACCCACCCCTCAGTCATAAAAAATTCAAAAAATCAGCTAACTAGGGAACTAAGGGAACTACTCAGGGAAATGGTTAGGGAACTGCTTAAGAAGATAAGGAAATAATTTGTTTATTCATTTCTTGTAGAGTTTGATTTTGTAACTCTGAGCAAGGTAGGTGAAAAATAATTTATATGCACTGTCAACATCTGTATGAAAATTTTTTTTAGATAGTCTAGCTATAATTATGTGAATGAGAATTTGAAATGATTATTGGATAGTCATTACTCAGCTAATTCACAAAATTAAGAACCTAAGAGAATATACATTTACTATATTCATCTGATTTGTTTATTATATAAAAATTTATTTCAAGAAGTCTACCCTTTTCATACATACACATACACAGAAAATAGGCTAAAGAAAAAATGCATACATTAAATAATAAAATACAGTATACGGTTATCTAAGAAAGTTGCTGATTATCCACATTTATTTTTTTTTATTTAAGGAACTGAACACTACTAGCTTTAAAGATTGAAGGGAAAAGATAATTATGAAAACTGGCAGCTGATATAAGACTAGGTTCTGTTGCCTTCCTACAGAGTTAATTTATTTAGGTACATGTCAGTGAGACCAACTATGCTGTAAAGTGTTATTCAATGTGACTGAGTCTTGCAGCTTTGGGTTTAAGCCTAATTTAAAAAGCCAAACAACTCTTGACACAAAGCTATAGAAAATGTGTATAAAAACAGATTAAAACTCAAAAAAGCTACAAAAATTCAAGCAAACAAGGCTTTCTACTCCTGCAACACCTCATTAACAAGTCTGTGCAATTCACATTCAAGTTCTGTTTCAAATGGCTTTTTTTAAATTCTGAACCTGAATAAGCAAAGAAGGAGAAACTAGTTTTCTCCATATCCTCTAGTCTTAAAATAAATTTTATAAATTAGATGTTATAGAATATGTCAATATTCAATTCTTTTAGAGAAATATGATTACACTTGCATTCAAAGGACACAAAGCTTTGCACAACTGAAGGCAATCACAGTCTCTTTAATAGAAGACTACGTTCACATGCATTTAGGTTGAGTATGGCAAAGATGGATAGGTCGTGTGACGACTTAATGTATCATAGAATTTCTAACATTTTAAATGGAAAGACAATGCCAGATATGTGCTAAATTGCCACCTTCCTGTGCACACTGCCAGCAAGTATTGATATCCAGCAAACGTATTTGAAGCACACCGTAGATCAGTTAAACCTTGCTTAAGTTTAAATTAAGTTTCACTTTGATCCCACAAATATATTTTTGTTCTGACTCCGATATATTTGAAGAGCACAAGAAATTAAGAGTTTTAGGAAAGAAATATGTGCTCTGATGTTGGACATGAGATAAACCTGTCACAGTACTACAGAAGCTTAAATGGATCATATGATTGTCAAATATTGGTAGAACTGAAAGTACTTTCAGTTTGTATTGGAAAAATACAGAGAAGCAGGAGCATAGAAATAGGGTGAGGAAAAATGTGTCATGGAAGAGTTTGGAGAAAAAATATTTATAAATAATTGTTTATCAAAAGGTCATATAACATGTTTCTCATCGCAACATTTATTTAATGAAATTTTAAAAATTAATTTAATTAAAATATAACATTTCCTACAATGTATCAAATATATTTTCTATTAAATAATATATAATTTTATAGTATTTCTTTTGAGAAATATAAATTCTGATTATGTCAGCATATGTAAGTGTAGAATTCTATTAAAGTCATACTGTTTTATTATGTAAAAATAAATCAGAAAATAAATTATACTTATGTATTATTTTATTAAATATTTTGAAATACATTGTTGGAAATACAGGAAACAGATAAGTTTCCTGAGAATCTAAAACATCATCACCAACCTAACTGAGACATTTGAGACTGTTTATAAACACTTTGTGTCAAGTTAGTGCTGCAAAAATTCCGTGAATGAACTGAAAGACTCAACCTTATATGACCAAACCCAGACTTAATAAATTGAACCTGTTTACAGCTTACATGTAAGAAAGAAATTATAGTCTCTCTATAATAAGTGTGTGTTTAATACTGGACCATAAGGAATTTGATTTAGAAGGCAAAGTATAATTGACTAGGATCTTATATAAGACCCCAAAAAAGTGGTCTTTAATATAAGATCAAAATTCAGAATGCTCAAAAACTGGAAACATAGTGTATAAAAAGCAATTTTTAATCAGCATGTGAAAGAAAATATCCATTAGTTATTAGATAAAAAAAAGAGAACTAATAAAGCAGTTCAGGTGTCCACTGTGGATACATGAAAGTCATTAATCTCTCTTAGAAAATCTGTTTGATGGAGCTGTCAGTTCAAAATCTGGAATTAAAGAGAAAGTCTATTAGTTCATGTGCCTGAAGAAAAATAAAATCTGAACAAAAAGCAGTGTCCTAAGCAAGTTTTTGGAGGGGAACCAAGACACATAAGCAATAACAAAGAGAGAATTGAGATAACTGCTGTTTCTTTGTTCTCAGTGATATATACTAATACATATTTAAGTAGTTGGAACACTGATAGAAATCCATCTCTGGCATTTACATGAAGGGCTGATGTAGAAATTCTTCTTTTTAAGCCTAGAGACGTTTTGATTATAAATAAAATTACAGGGCATTACCAGACCATGTTCTGTAGATGGTATAATCTAAGTTTGATAGAGAAAGGTTTTTGATATGTGACAAAGTTATTATTGTGACAAATACGTGACTGTCGTTCTAATTAGGAACGGTGGAAAGAACGACACGGACTCTCAAGGGAGTCAGAACAGGAGAATATCCTCTAGTTTATTACTCCAGGTCTCTTTATAGACTGATACGTGGAAAGTACAGAAAGGAAACTCTTATTGGTTAGTAAATCACCACATCACCATCATTGGTCAGTGGGGTTCACCACCCCCTGACTTTCTCCTGCAAGGAAAACAAGAGGACAGACAAACAGCGCCTGGCAGTTGTTTTCTGTTTCTGAGGATTGTTTTGAAATCCTCCTGTGAATTTCCCAGGCCAGCTTCTCAGGCAGAACTGAGAGGCCATGGGGCTTGCAGCCTGCTCCAAAGCTAGCATCCACACGTGACAATGTTACTATTAGTTGGGTTTTTTCAAGTAAGTACATGTCAAACATTTTATGCAGTCACTCAGTCACAGAAAGTCCACATCAATTCTCTACAATGCACCAAAGCTTCTCTCAGGTCTTTACATTTCACTGTTTCCTTCCATGTTGCCTTCTTAAATGCTACCAGGAAAATCCCTTGGAATTGCATCCCCAAATTGCAAATAATATTACATTGCTGAGAAATAAGGCAGACCAAGTTACAAGAGATGAAGAAAGGAACACGAGCACAGCTCAAAAGACAAAGGATGAAATGAAAACAGATGATAGCAGCTTTAGGTTGCTCTTTACAATCCTTATTCAGACTGGTCAACAGCAGTGAAACTGTACATGGTTACGAAACAAAAACAGACTACCTGAATAAAGACTTAAATATTGGTTTGATGAAGTGAACCATGAGTGGCAGAAAATCTCAGTAGAATTGTCATTTGCTCTAAGTCACAGAATATAGTTTTAGAAATGCTTTCTGAATAACTAGTATGGCTTGTAAATTTAAAACCTCAAACTATCTTCCAGGTTGGTTTTCCCTGCCCATTTGCTAGCTGGACTATATTTGCTATGATGAATATGGACAAGTAGGAAACTCCAGTAATAATGGGCCATGTTTCATTCTCTTAATCCATTTGAAAATTTAATCTAACCGGAGAATGAAAACCAAATGACATAGACAAGAGGAAATCCAATTGTTATTGTTTGAGACACCCTACCATGATAATAAAATTGAAATAATTTCTGACTAAATATTTTAGGGTTTTGAATGTTCAGTTTGTCCTCAGCATAAATAAATGGAAAACAGATATGAAAAAGAAATCACCAATGTGTCAGCCTTCTGCCTCATATTATTTATGTATTTACCCACAAACTTGCATGCTCTCTAGGCTTATGTATGTACAGTGTTATCTCTTGGCCCACAGTATATATACACACAGCTGTTTTACTGGCATCATGAAAATAGTGAAAAACAGTTCCATTTTCCAGGCTGCATCTTACATTTATTACTTGGGCTGTGACTTCCCTCACCAGACATCAGTTAACAAAAAGTTAAATTCCATGAGATAATCATCTGTGTTTCTGTGGGAATTGATAAGAGACAGATGAACTGTGGTAGTGGCAAATTGTCCTTAGCAGGTACCAGCCCTTAGTGTGAGATAGAGAAAGAGTTTAAATAAGTACTTACAATTAATTTTGCCTTATTTTCTTTTTTCTTTTTCTTTTTCTTTTTTTTTCTTTTTCTTTTTCTTTTTCTTTTTCTTTTTCTTTTTCTTTTTCTTTTTCTTTTTCTTTTTCTTTTTCTTTTTCTTTTTCTTTTTCTTTTTCTTTTTCTTTTTCTTTTTCTTTTTCTTTTTCTTTTTCTTTTTCTTTTTCTTTTTCTTTTTTTTCATATATTAAAAAAAAACCACCACACATTTTTATTCAAATGTTTCTATCAGCATCTGGAATGACATTTCCAGTTCATTAGCCACAATGTATTCAGAAACACTCTGAATCCAATTAGAAATCTATGTTCTGTCAAAGCCAACTGTAAAAATATGGGTTTTTTTAGAGGACCTTGTCTGGATTTCAAATCCTCTGGTCCCCTCAAAGTCATGACAATATCTCTGCTGGTATCCTACGTGGTAAGTGAGAATTTGTCTGAGCAAGAAATTCATGTAATAAGGTAAAATCAGCATAGGTTTTGAAGACATTAGAGACTTTAAGAGGAGTAGGTGGTGTTACCATAGCAAAACCCACATTCTACAATGTAGTTCTCCCTGGAGTACCTTCATACCTTTTAAAGAAGTTGCTGATTCTTCTCACTGATTTCCTAGCTGTGCCTCATTATGTGAGCCTGTAAGAAAATAGATTTCATGGTTGAGAGATCTCAAGTTTCTCCTTCTAAACCACATCTGAAGACAGAATCTGAGGATGTTTTTACACTTTGTTTATAATGACAACTCATCTGGTTCCTCTAAATGTATGGCTGATGTCTCAAAAACTGGATTATGACTTCAGGCTCAGAAAAATCAGCAGTAGCAGATGGACTCCCAAAAAACAAAGATCCTGTTTTCATGCAAATGCTCCTAGTAGTAGAGAACAATGGAAGATAAATATTGAAAAATATATAATATGGGAACAGAATGTCTTGTAAACAGTATGCTTTCAGAGTCAGCTGCTCTTTAAGCAAACCAGAATAGAGTAGCTCTAGAGAGACATTACATGATTCAGTGTAATTACTGGCTTGTTCAAGTAAGTGCATTTTATCTGATTCTAATCTGAATCCTTCAATTCAGCTATATGGAACAATGATCTACTTTGTATTTTGTAAAATGTACATACACTAAGAGAGACAATACATCTTCGCATTTTTATACAATATTAAATGTCATGACAGAAAAATGAAATACAGAAGAGATTTTCAGCAAAAATAATGCTTTCAGAGTGATGAGGAGACTTTAGAGACACTGTAAAACAATCTTTTTATTTTTTTTTTATTTAAAAACCACAAAAATTTACCTTATTTGCAGTTACTTTTATTAATTTATTTGGAAAATTTACCAGGATGATTTTTGTTTCCTCATAATGTTCCCAGGAAGCAAAAATATTTTTAATAATTAGACATCATTGTGTACCTAGTTTTTATGTAAAGTGGATTTTGCCTAGAAAATGTCCTAACCACTAAGCTATTTGATATGACGATATCACAGGCATCAATCACATCATCTTCACTCAATTCTTTTTAAGTGGAACATGACAAAGTAAGAGAAAATCAAATAAATTAGAGCAGAAAAAGCAAATAAAAATTCTAGAAAATGTATAGCTCAAACAGCTGGAGAGGGAAGTCCAGCATAATTTTCCTTGTGTTATGAGTGCTGATTTTATACATTACAAATTGTTGCCCAGAGAAGCTGCCCATCCCTGGAAGTGTTCAAAGCCAGGCTGGATGTGGTGTTGAGCAACCTGTTCTAGTGGTAGATGTCCCTGTCCATGGCTAACTAAGTGATCTTGAAGGTTCCTTCCAACACAAAGTATTTTTTTTCATTTTATTTTATGAATCTATGAACGTGACTTGGATACAAGACCAGGATATATATTATTATGTTAAATCATATAATCTATTGCTTCCCTTTCCACTCCAAATTAATTTGAACTATTTTCTTCACCTGAAAGAAATCTAACACTTAGAAAAAGAAGAATGAAGTATCTCAGTACAGGATGGTCTCTAGCTAGAGAATTATATGACATTTGTACATATCAAGTTGTCTCCATTCAGACTGAACTTTGATAGAGTAGACTGGATCAGGTAAAATGATTTCTTGTCTCATAGCTGCGTATGTATCGTTGCATTTATGGGTAATCAGTTTTTTAAAGTTGCATGATTGATACCAGCACAAGAAGCATTAAACCACCGTGTAACTGTGACCCTGTCACTGAAACTCAGTGGGATGAACAACATGATATGGAACATCCAGAACTTCTCTGAGCAATGTGTTCATGTCTCACCACCCTTATTGTAAAACATTTCTCCCTTATATCCAACCCCTTTCAGTTACATGCTACTTTCCCTTTTCCTGTCACTACAGGGCTTGGTAGAAATTCTCTCTCTGTCCATCTTCTTTTTAAACTCCCTTTAAGTACTGAAAGGCTGCAATGAAATATTCTCAAACCCTTCTCCTCTCTAGGCTGAAAAACCTCAGCTTTGAGTTTTCTTAGGAAAGCTTTTCCAGCTCTGACCATTTTCATGGTCAGGGCATAATCACTGCAGGCCAGACTGACACCAATCTTAACCTCTGTAATTAGCTCTTGTAAACTCTCAAGCACAGGGCTAACAACATTTATTTTCTGGTCAGTCTGTATCACATGAATTAAGAAATTATCCTCCAGGGTCCTACACTCCAGGGGTCTTCTGGACTGCTTACAGCTTGCTGTGCTACTTACTCAGATATCAGGAGATTGCAGTTCCCCAGCAGGATCAGAGCGTACAAGTGTGATTCCTCCCACCAAGTTTCTGTGACAGAGAACTGAACCATCATAACTTTCCAGCTGCACCATGACTGCCAGCTACTCCTGTTTGCATTGGTGTAGAGACACATCAGCTGCATTGCTGACTGCCTCACGCTTTTGTCACAGCCCTTTGTAGGGCTGGAAGATATTCCTCATTACTTTCAAAGGCCACATCCAGCCCCTTGCTTGTCAGTGCACTAGTGTTACAGCTTTGGACCCCATCCCTCATGTTTGTTAGCTTAAAGTGTGGATCACTAAGTAAACCAATCTGCCAGCTAAGATTCTCCTTCCTCTTCCAGATAAGTGGATCCAGGTAAGATTATGGATTCAGAAAGGCCTGTTTAATTTGGTTGTTTGTTTCCTCCCAAAGAGGGTCAAGGCAAAATGCTTAAGTAGACCATTGTATCTTTCTGCTTCAGTTTCATTAAATGAGCTGAGTAGGATCAGATTCCCTACTTTTGACTGTCTCTCCATGCTTGTGTTCTCTCTAAGATTTTGGGGAAAAATTGCATTAAATTAATTTAAAGCCCTAAAAAAACTATGTTTTCAGTTAAAAGTTTTATAGTATTTCCAGAACAAGTACATCAAATGAGTAAAATAATAGGAAATGCTCTTTTGTGGTGTAGGAGGGAAGAATTCTAAGAAAGATCTTTAACTCATATCCTTTATTTTAGGATTTATGCAGAGCCTTAGTGAATATAAAAAATACAGAAAAAGAGTAAGTTTAAAATACAGATATCTGTACAATAAAAGGCTACTTTGCTGTAATAATTTGCTATCTCTATCATAGGACTTCTTTTATTTTGATGAGCTGTGCCTAGAAAGAGGATTATGCTATCACTGGGAGATTGTTTTTTTATGATACCAGTTCTATACAATTTGTTTACTTCTTTGCAAACTCTTTGCATTTCCACAGACCTTTATTGATCTTCTTTCAATCCATTGACCACAGTCTTACAGAATAACACAAGTAGTTGACTTACTAATGAGAATTTCGGACCCTTTTCAAATGAATACTTGACCAGTCAGTGGAACTCTCAACAAACCTGTAACTTCATCACTAGCAGTAATGTCAGTCAATAAAAAGGTTATCTTTTAATGCTGTTTGAAAGATGGAGATAGGAGGGATTGCTTAAGAGATACAAAGAGACAGATTCATTCTACATACAGACAGGGAGGCTGCTGGTCACGCAGATCACTTGAATTACATAACTTCTGTTGTAAAGGTGCTCTAGCTCATGTATAAATCAAAATGAGTGGTTTCAGAGCACTGGAACTTTATAAAAGACCTAAACTAAACTAAAAACCCTAAACAGCCTTGCCAAAAAAGACAAGCACTCTTCCTCTGAATGCTTAATTCCTTATAGCTCTGATGGTGCAAGACTTGAATATTGTGTTTGAACTAGTGAACATTCACATCTATTCATAAAACATTGCATTCAAATATTTTAACAGACATTCTTTTTGTCTCCCATTCTTTCAGTTTATTTCTTTCCCATGTTATTATAAAGCTTAAAAAATAAAAATACTCTGTTCTTTCTGTCAGTTAGATGTAGATAATAGGAACTAAATCCATAAATGTATTATAAATGTATAATCCATAGTATTAAAGGAGAGAAAACATCTTCTTGAACATGTAACAGAAAAAATAACATCAGCATAGTCCTTCTAGGTTTACTTTTCTCAGTTTTGTTTTTTTTTTTTTTGTCCCCTGGAATATAGAGAATTTTTAAAATGTGTATATGCATTACTGCAAACTTCCTTCAAAAAGAGAACTTGCTTGGAGCCATTAAGTAGAAAAGAATTTTCTTAAGCAGTACTTGAAATCTAGCTCTTTATTCTATGTTGCAGTGTTTCAGTTTTGTGGAATTACCTTTCTGACAAGATATAGCATATTTGTAAGTATTGATATTTGGATGTTCATTTAATTTAACTTAAAAACTACTTTTCAGATGTGTATTCACAGAAAAAAGGTATAAAATTTTATTAAATGTGTCCAGCTATTTTAGTCTTTTTAAAAAACAGATGACACAATTTGAAATTTACTCAGTCATAGTGCATATTTTAAAAATTATGCATTTGCCACAACTATTAAGACCTGGAATGAAGGCAGGAGAAAGCAGCAGCAGAGACAACCTGTGATGGACTGACCATAGCCCCATTCACAGTCTCCCTGAGCTGCTGGGGGTGGAGTAGAACCTAGGAAAGAGGGAGGGGTGGGAGTAATGAGTTTTTAAGATTTGTTCCACTTCTCAGTATCCTGTTCTTATTTTGATTCAGGTAATTTCCTCAATAGAAGTGTGTTTTTCCCATGATGGTATTCAATGAGTGATCTCTCACATAATCCTTAACTCATGAACTTTCACTATAGTTTCTCTCTGTGTCCAGCTTCAGAGGGAAATGATGGAGAGGCTTTGGTGGGTGCCTAGCATCCAGCCAGAATCAACCCACTAGATAACCCTGAGATAAAGTTTATCTTTCCTTCTCTATTGTTTTAATCCTTTGCATACTTTAGTGATATACAAGGTATAAGATAGAACTTTGAACAAGTCAGCTAACGTTTGACACAATGGGATGTTTCAAATAAATTATTCTGGACTTCTTTGTTTTTTTCCTAACCCTTTATGTATTTTTAAATCTTTATAGACATTTATTCACACATGCTTCACTTTTAAAACACTGTATAGTGGAGTCTAAATTTCTTCAGTCATTCTTACCTCCAGGTTGCCCATGTGCTCTTTTTCAAATAGTGGTGCTTTTTGACCTTTTTCTAAAGCAGCTTAAATCTCACAGTATTAATACAAGACCAAGTAAAATATGTTGATTTCACCTGAACAACACTTCTGCACTTTCTTTTCTGCTGAAAATGAGATTAATATCATAGCTGATGTGAATATCCAAGAACAAAATGCTTGACAGAAGGTGCTCCATAACCTGATGTATTTATGCACACTAAAGACTGAAAACCTTCAGCACACCCTAAGCCCAGTATCAGGTAGCATTTTTTTTTTCTACTGCTTCTGTTAGAATGCTTCAAAACATCCATGTTTTCTTGAGAGCAGATAGCTTTTTTTGCTTCCTCCATCATTAACCACAAAGCAGGAGAGTCCTCTTATAAAGTAACACAAATACAAAAATGAAACAAAGCATTGCCAAAGAGCTAAATCTTCCATATTCTTCCGCGTTGCCATAATGCTACTGACGGAACAGGACCAGACCTTGCAAAGTTATCCCTAGACAGAAGAGGACAAGAGTGCTACCATTGTGGAAAGGACTTAAACAATTTTAGAGAAGCTTAAGACCTGTGCTGAGAAAGCAGGAACCTGAGACAAACTCTATTTTGGAAAAAGAATCTGTGATTCATTGAATTCCTTCCCCTCAGCATGAGCCACTATTTCAAATCATGAATTATACTTACTTTTAAAAGCATATTGCATGTATCTGCTACTTCTGTGAAATTCATTGGTGAGCATTTTTCATATTCTACTGAAAGAGACTTATTTTTGTAAAAGCTTTGAGTTTTTCATTTTGGTTTTTGCAATGTCTATAGGACTTTTTCACTGGTAAGGATGACAAAGAAGAATGGATATATATAGGAGATTGTACATGCAATTTAAGGAACAGACTTTACCATAAGATTTAGCCTTCCATTCCTTCTAGGAATGACCTAGGAATAGGAAGGACTTTTTCTTCTCTCAGAACATAAGGGGTCAAAGAATAAGCTTTAGAGCTGTACATAACAAACAGTGTACCATCCTGAAATATCACTATTAACGTTTTTCCACTTTAGAATTAAAGGAATTAGACTTTGGAAGAACGACAAGGTAACCACAACAAAAATAGATCCATCACACTAAAACAAGACAGAATGACAGTGAGAGTTGTATTGCAATTGTGAATCAATTTATAACAAGAACACTATTCTAAACAGGGTCTGGATGAAAAATGAGCTTCAAATAAGGAAATTTTCAGAAAATATATTAGCCAATACATAGAATCAAAGGAGATGGAAATAAAACCTGAAAATCAAGCAGAACAGAAAGATATTTTAGTGCAATGAAATTAATTCTACATTTTTTATCTAGCTGACTAATATGTTTGGCTAAAAAAATTCTTTCATTTTTACTTCCTGAAGCAATTTTTTTTTAACAATTTGAGACTGGCATTTTTTGTAAAGAGTAAATTAGCTTATCTTGATACATGAGAACTGACCTAAATTTTCACAGGAGGAAAAAAAATAAAACTTTCTGAAGAAATGCATTAATTTATTTTTTTATGTTTAATCTCTACTGTGTTCAGATTTTCCTCACTTCTGCTGCTGTAAAAATAAGCCATAGGGCAATAAATTTTGAAGACATATGCCATGGTTTTGTTTAGATATTGTCATTGAAATTCTACATACTCATGTGTGCCCTTATTTTTTTTCATTAACTAATTTTATAGGTAATTCAGAGCTCTCCATATTGTAGCTAGAGGATGCTCTGCAAAGTTGAAAAGGTCTTTAAATATAAACAGATATTACTTTAAGCACCAATGAATTAATTCAGAATCTCTTGAAGTAAATCAACGTTGAAATTTATTAGAACCCTTTAATTTTCAACTTAATACATTATGCACATGTTTGGAAATTTAATTCCTGTCAGATATCTGGTGATATTCAACTGGTCACTAATCCAAAACCTTTATATTAATGAAAATTCAGCTGAGTTACAGCTCGAGGCTTCTGTGATTAAAAAAGGTAGTTTCCAGGGTATTTCAAATTCTACACTAAGAAGAAAATAATATAATGGCATAAAGCTTCGGCTTCTTCTAATTAGTTTTAACTGAGTCTTTCAAAGAAAGGTTCTATCATTTCTTAAAATTAAGTACTACTATTTCAGGTTGAAGCAGTATCTTTTTTAATTTTATCTCTTTTTTCAATATGTCGTCACAATGCATATAAATTTGCTTTTAGTAACATTTTCCTGTTAATAGTAGTATTTTCAAAATAAGATTCTTTGGACTTTAGTCAATAAAAGGAATAATTATGCAAAAAAAGCCTACTCAAATATTGTGAAAAACATGGGTTTAATTGTTTTTCAGGACTCAATATCAATACATTGTCATCTGATAAAATATATTTTAAGAGTTAATTGAATTATATACATTTGATAATAAAATTATGTAGGAATAAATAAAGGAGAAGTTGCAACATTTAAAAATCTCCTCAGCTTTATTGTTTATCATTAGCATATATTTACTATGAATATGTGTTTTTGGCTTGAACTTGTGCTCAAATGCATCAACCATATAACTGTACTAGTAAATAAAAGGACTAAAAAATAATTCTACAAGAATGTACCAAGAACATTCTCAGCACACAATGCAATTAACAAACAAATTTTCAATTACTCATTTTTACATGACATAAGGGAACACAAATTGCAACCTATGTGTCATGCGGTGTTTTCTTTGTTTTGATATTAGAATTTTTTTTTTTTTTCAAAAGTAATAGTTTGGGGTTTTCAATTTGAAAGAAAGCAAGCACTTCTAGCTAATTGAGTATAAAATGAAAAAGTTACCAGGGACATATAACATGCATCTCCAGGCTATTTTATGTGAAGAAAATGGGAATGAGATCTTTTTAAAGGTTAGTCTCTTTCTCTCAGGCAGGTTACATTTTAAGCACCCATCTATTTCTCATTTCTACTCTACTTTGTCTGCATTAGCTGAAGGCTGAGATTCAATCTGTCTTTCTGTTTTTAAGATGAGCCCAATCTTTGGTTCACCTTTAAACTAGTCTTTACTTCTTACAGCTGAAGAATCTTTCATCAACTGAATGTGAAGATGTTTACTAATTAGATATTTATTATTACAAATTTATTATTAAGATGACCACATTGTACTGGCCTGAAATCTCCAGAAATGGCTTGGGATTATGTCTATTCAATACATGGAAATGACTTATAAACTGAGGTGTTTCACCTGAATTTTTTAAGCAGCAAATTATCTCCAGGAACAGAACTAAGGTCAGAAATCTACAAAGAAGCCTTTGTTGATTTTTCTCTAGATATTTTTCCTAATTGCATTGCTACTTATTTCCCTTATAAGTGGCTGAAGGTCTTGTTTGACATCTTGTCTCTTCATTGTTCATTAGTATTCATAGTGCTGCATTCTACAGGCTCTTTTTTAATGTGACTTTTGAAACACCCAGAATTAAGAAAATTGTAATCTCGACTTACTCTTCATAAAATATCTT
Source organism: Pseudopodoces humilis (assembly GCF_049639895.1). Classification (NCBI taxonomy): domain Eukaryota; kingdom Metazoa; phylum Chordata; class Aves; order Passeriformes; family Paridae; genus Pseudopodoces; species Pseudopodoces humilis. The sequence goes on from NC_142202.1 coordinate 86,824,318, forward strand.
TAGATAAATATATTAATGTTTTGTCACAAATGCTATTTTACATAAACATAAACCTTCCCCTGCAATCAAGCCATGTAACCTCAGTAACATAAAAGACAGTCTAAATCCTAACCTTTATCCAAATTTCAGGCTTTTGTATTTGACCAACATCTCAGCATTACATCTGAATTTGAGTCATGTCCTGCTTGCTTGCTTGCTTCCTTCCCTCCTGTCTTCCTTCCTTCTTCCTGACTTCCCATGTCTTGCTATTCTTTCAGAAACATTTGGAATCTGCTATGCTTCATCACCCTGCATGATACTTCATGATAGTCATGAAATGCTGACTTCTAGATCTATAAATTGTTCTTCTGCCATAAAGTGTGCCTATTGACAAATAAAACGGAATAGTTTATCACAAGTGTCCTTCTCTCACGTACCTGTTATTTTCCACAGCATATACCATACCACTGATTCTATTACTGTCATCTTCATGATGCCATGGTGGGAGAGTTCTAGTGGGGCTCTACTGCTGAAAACTTTCTTAGCACTCACATTAATCATTGAATAAATGTAATTGCCATTAGGAAAACATAAAATGTAGCAATTTATCAAGAAGGTAAGTATTAAACTTAAAAGAATAAATGCAAATTAAGTTGCATATATTATACACACATTTTATGTACATATATGTGCGCACACATGAAAAAACCACACACATACCCTATTAAATCAAATGTCTTTATACAGTGTGTGGCTCAGAACCTTAACAAGATTAATTCAACCCAGAACCCACCTCTGAATCTGATCATACTTAACAAAGTAATTGGTCAGTATATCTGGCTGCCTTTGATTGCTGCAACTGCCTATCCAGTAACCACTAATAACGAGACTGATTAAAGTAGCCTTTTCACTGAACAGACCAAAGCATAAATCCCTATTTTTTGATATCTGACAAATAATTTAGCTATTCATCCACCAGTCCCTTGAAATAATACTGAAATCAACCAGAGATAATAATATACAGAGATAATTGTTATGCCTTTTTGATTCCACATATTTATTGTTGTACTGAGCAATTTCTGTAAGATGAAATTTATTATGATGAAGTATTTCTCCTATCAGTGTTTCCAGAACATTAGATCGATTAATGTTTAGCTTTGATTGGTAGTGCTCATATAACATTTACATCCTTTACTTGAATGATAAATTACCTTAGCCACTTGTGGTGAATTTCTTGGTCTTTTCTTTTCTCATTTTCAGACAAATACCTAATCCAGAAATGTTCCTGCTGCTTGTTACAGAGTTTCATGAAGATGTTCAGGATGTAATTTATCCTGGCCTGGTACTATGTCAGTTTTAATAGGTCTAATTTCCTAACTCCCTGCTTCATTGTGACCATAAAGCCTTTTAGCATTTCACTTGCTTCACCAGGAAAATTTATCCCAGGCTGTGGAATATGACCTTCAAATTCTTTCATGCATACACTAGCAAAGGATCCATTCAGCCTCTTGGCAATATGAACCTCATTTGTCATTAACATCTCACTCTTGTCCTTCAATAGTTCATCTGACTCCTTGTCTACCTTCTAGCCAGTGTTGTAATTGTAACATTTTAATCCATTTATTATTTTAGTCTTCATCATTGTTAGCACTAAGAGCCCTAGCTTCTGCTCTCAGTCTTCTTTTTTTTTCTTCAGACTTGTCTCAAAGGAATTTTTCTTTTAACATTTTGAGAAAACCTATTTTCTCACACTGCTTTTTTTCATTTCTAATAAAAGACCTAACTTATGCAATGTGTTTGCTTCATATAGCGCCACTCTTTATGATCTCTGCCTCTTTTCTATTTCCCTTTATTTCCTCTCTCTCTCAATTCATCCATTTTATACATGACCATATGGATTTTCCAAACAAACAGAATAAAGTGTCAGATAATATTCAGGTTTTTATTTTGTCATCCTAGTCATGTCTATTTCTGTATTTCCTGATACTCCAGAGGGTCATGCTGCCATCCAGAGGGGCCTGGATTCGTTGAAGAAATGGACTGAAAAGAATCTCATGAAGACAAACAAGGGGAATTGCAAAGTTCTGAACCTGAGGGGGAAAAAGCAAAGGTGTCAATATATGGTGGGGGCTAGCCATCTAGGAATGAACTTGGCATAAATGACCTGGGGGTATTGGTGTACACCTGGCCTTCATTGTATGAAGTATTGTCAGCAGGTTGACAGAGATAATCCTTCTCTACTCAGCCACAGTCGTAGCAGTGTGTCGAGTCCTGGACCTCCCTCACATAATAGAGAGACACGAATATACTGGAGACAGTAATGGACATGCTGGAGAGAGCCCAATGAAGAGCCACAAAGGTGAAGAAAAATAAAGCTGGGACTGTTTACCACAGAAAAGAGAAGACTCAGGGGCAGTCTTTTCAATGTGTATAAATACCTGAGAGTACATAGAGCGTGCAAAGAGCCTGGATCTTCTCAGTGACAGTACCAGAGCCAATGGGCACAGACTGAAACAGAGGTCACTCTGTCTGGATGTCACATTTTTTTACTGTGAGGGTGACTGAACACTGGCACAGGTTGCAAAGGGAGGGTGTGGAGTTTTTATCCTTGGAGACATTCAAAAGCCATCTGTACACACACCTTGCCAACCAGGTCTAGTTATCCATCCTTGAGCAGAGGAATTGAAACAAATGACCTCCGGAGGTCCCTTCTGACCTCAACCATTTTTGGATTCTGGGAGAAGTGTCTAAACTTGGTCATTTTTCCACACTGTCTTGTAATTATTTTTCTGCACTGTCTTGTGCAACAATGTATACAAATTCTTTGGAAAACCAGTCATACTCTCTTTTTCTAAAGTGAGTTCAAACGTTTTTCTTCCATTTTTATAGTCACAAAGGAAAAACTTAAGTCTTTTTTCCTAATATTTCTCCCCACATTTTCAAATTCAATTAATTTAGATTTAAATTTAAATTAAATTAATGTAATTTTGAAATTAATTAATATATGTAAGTGGTGACCTGTGAAGCAGAACTATATCAAATGTAACCTGCTTTTTCTTGGGTTGTATGATTCAGTTTGCCAGCTCAAAACCGTATATAACCTTTACTATTAATCTAGGAATAATATGTATCTCCCTATAAAAATTTGAAAGCACTTCCCAAATCTGTTTTCTTCACTATTTCTGCTTTAACATAGAATCACTTATCATCTGTACTATTCCATTTTCTGTTATTTCGGCCATACAGTGAAGTGTTGTGGAATGGCTGCAATGGGCTGATTTTGGACTGACACAGTCTGCCATCCTTGATTACTTACCCAACAAAGATAAACTGATAGAATTGCTGCAATTATACTTTTGCAGAGACTTTCAGTAGTGGGAAAGGAGTGGCATTTGTTAACAGAAATTTTTGGTAACATAGACCCACTAAAGTATATTAAAATATACTTAGGAGGAGTGGCATGGTTTGTGCTTTCCTAGGAGTCTGAGAACTACAAGCATAGGTACATCAAACCCAATACAGTCTCACTAAGCAATAAATATCTTAAAGAAAATATAGAATATATTTACATAGTATTTTGAGGAAATCAAGTTATTTTGATATATCTCATACACTGCAATTTAGGCATGAGAGTTGTATTATTACTGAAAATTCATTGCAGTAATAGACATTATTAGCTGGAATCAATGTAGGGAATAGTGCATCCTGTCTCTTGTCCCACGTGGAGTACTGTGTAAAAGGCACTGCACCCCTCTGATTTTGACAAAAAAATTCTATGCTTACGAAATCAGTCATATGTGCAAAGCATCAAAAATTATTTCTATTATTAATTTAGAAAAGATATTAAAAAAGCATTTGGAAAGTTTAAAAATAAATTATATCTAAAAATATGTAGATGGCTAAATATTCCCTTTTTAAGTATACAGTAATGAAGTTAAGTAAATACACTGTACATGCTGAAAGATCATTTTTGAGGTAGTTTAAGGGAGTGGACAGGTATGGGAGCCTAAATGATAAATTTTCATTAACAAATTGTTGTGGAAATGGTGGGGAATCATCTGAATGTTTAGGGGACTACAGCGAGATCTACTTAGAACTAACTGTTGTATTATATTGAAACTTGTCTTAAACTACGCTAGTCTGCCAATACACCATTCTAGAACAGACTATTTTTGCATGACTTGTGACCACAAGATAGAGGAGAGGTAAAACAAAGGAACTAAAAATACCTAATTTGCATGAGACAGAAAGAAAGAACATCCATCTCTTAAGGAACTGCTTAAAAATATTTAAGCAGCTTGAATATATTATTTACTTTTTACACAATGTTAAAACGTGCAGAGCCTACGAACTTATTCCAAAGGATTTGATGTTTGCAGTAGCTTTCAGCAAGTCAGGAAAAGAAAACTAAAATACAGATGAAGTATTCTGAAGTAGGACACGTACAGGATGTTTTTAAGTATGTAGTGAAAAAGAAAGATAAAAACAAAGCATTTATGACTAAACTACTTTTTGACTAACACAGGGTGAGTAAGCCTGTTCAAACTTGCAAAAGCCAGCTCATTTGCTTTAAACATAAGAGACTGCTTTTTTGCATTCACATCTTGTGAAACATGGACCGTGTTCTGACACTGTAAATATTACTTCAAATTCTAAACAGAAACAGTAAACAATTTTGGAGCATGGCAGTATGCAGATTTGAGTTACAATTATTCAACCCACAAAAAGCACATGTAACTGTACGGTGAAGTGGTGCAACACAAAGTGATGTCATGACCTGAAGGAAAGGTAGTGAGAAATGCAGTAACTTGTGGGATTTTTTTTCAAGAATTTGCGATTGCCATGTTGCAAGTGCTTCAGGTCAGTTAAAGAGTCACCAGGAAGGTATCAACAAAAGCAGAAGTTTTTTGGGAGCAGAGAGTGTTTCTGATAAACTCAAGGGTGGCTGAAATGCCAGTAGTCAAGGCTAAAGGCTAAAGAGCATTCCTGAGATCACAGTGTGATATGGCCCAAGGGTGGTGATGGTTATGCACTAACAAATGTCATTAGAGTGCAGCAAAAGAGAATAAAGAAAATCTAAGAACATTAGTTCAGAGGAGTAATTCACAACAGCCATACCCAGAATTTTTGCATAAGATGAATAAAGTAGCAGCCTGAAATAAAATGTGGTATTTGTATGGGCACAGATACATAAATTAATGTGATGTTAGAAAAAATGGTACCAGAACAATATTAGCAATTAATGGGACACAGAGAAGATAAAGGTTTCTCTACAAAACCATATGAATTAATGGGTATGTAAATCCTTCACTAAGAAAAATTGGTTTAGAGAATCAAAGGATCTGGCAGAATGAGGAAGATATTTCAGCACAGTTGTAAGGCTGAAAGGAAACAACCACCTCATTCTTTTACATTTATTAACTTTCTTCTCCCTTTAGACAAACATTAAATATTGGATGAAATCTGTTTCCTACTGTAGGTAGCACAGAAGAGGAAAAGAATCTTCATTTAAAGAAGGAAATATTGAGACATTCAGTTATATACAAATTCAAGGGAAGACATTTTAAGAAATATGCCTGCCCACAGGGTCATTACAAAATGCCCTGCCTTTTGGATTATATAAATGGCACTTGGAATTGTGTAGTTTTTTGATGCCAAAAGTATTCTGGTTTTGTGGCAAAAACAAAAGAGAAAATGAGGAGGTTTTTTCCAAAGTGGTGTGAGAAAAAACTCCTCCCATCTACAATAAAGATAAACAACAGTGTGAAATGCTATAGAAGGACTAAAATTGGCTTTGGAGAGGAGTTATCACACTGAAGTAAGAAAGATAGACAAGACTAATATTATTAATTGCCTGCTTTCTGGAAAACAAAAAGTAGTTTCTTCTGTGTGGAGAACTGGTGGATCTTCATTCTAGGAAAACTATTCTGCAGAGCTGCTATACAGAGAATGGGCTTATATTCTTAGTATGCATTTGTAAAAACTAAAATTAATTTTTTTTGTTTTAATTCTTACATTTATGATCTTTTTTGGGAGGGAGGGAGGGAGGGAGGGAGGGAGTAAAATATATGTTATCTGAATCTGATTCCAAAAGACTCATGTTATAAGAAGAGGATTAAAATGCAAGAAGAATGTATTTTTTCCAGCAACGATTTATCCACAATAAAGCTGTGTATTGAAAAAGCATAGTGGATAGAAGTGTTGATCTGAACACTGTACATAATCAGTATAATAGGAGAGGTCTTTTGGAACTGGGTTTGATGTGAACTGTGATTGCCATATCTAGGGCCAAATGTGAAATTTAGGACAAAGCAATTAAGAGTTTAACACTGATATAGCCTCATCAAAAAAGTAATTTTAAAAGAGGGTAAGATTACAATTGCTGAGGAAAATACATGGAAAAGAATATACTGTGGTCATTAACAAATCATTCTGTTCTGTTCCATTTTCTAATGAAAAGGATCCTTTGTGAGGGATCAGTGGAAACCAATGATCCTTTGAAGAAAGATACATTCTTTCTAACATATAGGACCTGAGAAAAAATATATAGTATCTCTTATCTTTTTTCTTGTCTATTTTGAAAACCTTGAAAGAATTAAAATACAAACTCATGCCTCACTTGATTTTTAAATCAATCTTTCTTAAACATGGAAGATTTATGTATTTGATGTACAATCATTGGACAGTGTTTATTTGGTTTGAATTTAAATCATTAATAAATTTTATTATCCTTAAAAAAAACTCTGGTTAAACATAAAATCAAAATAATAATTAAAGTATGGAAATAATTTATAGCATCAGAATTCCTTTATTTGATACAATTAAAGTACAGGTTGTCTTTAACTAAGGAAAATGACACTGTGATCATTGGATCCTCGACAAGAGTAGCATCACTTATCATAATGGTGATGTTTCAAGGAGAACCACAGTAGAGCAGGGTGTTCAGACTATCTCTGTACTAGCCAGTAAAGTATTGCCAGGCTCTGGATTGCTCCTGTCCACTGGAGATGAGTGTCTGCTCTGATCAGATGTGAGAGTGGTCCTGCTCCTGGGCTAGGCCACTTGGCTCCCTCTTAGGAATTCCCTGACAAAAGCAAGCAGGCACTTTGGATATGTAATATGCTGGCTATAAGGAATTTCCCATACAATTTAGTCTCAGGAAATTTTTTAATTAATCTTCTTACTCTTAAAATTTTTTCCTTAAAACCTTTTTTTTAATATTTCCTATGTATTGCAGAGTCTGGATAATGTTGTGTTTTATTACTGTATTATTGATTACCGTATTAGGATTTTATTAATGATAATGCATTAAAATACATTATGTATATCAGTGCATAGTAGTGAACAGGATAAGGTCATTAAGGAATTAATGGGAAGAGACCTTTATCACACCAAGGACAAAGATGGTTCAGTGATAGCTATCCATACACTTGTATTAGTTGGACATAAGAGGATTTTGTATTAGTTTTATTTTAGATTAAATGCATATTTGGTTTTCTGCTTGGCTTTTTTTTTCTCAGTGGATAAATATTCAGTCATTATTGCAAAAATTATTTAGCATTCGAAACTCCCTTCAATGTATTTCCATTAATAATAATGTCAAAAGAACTGTTTCAATCATCACATCTGACATTCTGTTAAACACAGGATAGTTTTACATAGATTTGAACACAATATTTCACATAAAGGTCTGAAAAACTGTTTTCTCTGATGAACATGCAGAAAACAGATATTGGATAATTCTGGACAACTGATCAGCCATTTTATTTTTCTTGCAGTGCTCACTTGGGCTGCTAATACTGTCTTTTTCTTCATAATTCTTGCTCTTTGTCTGATCAGTCAATATTTTGTTTAACTCTTCCCTGAAATTATGTACTATCTCAGAAGCAGGTTGCTGACAATCACAGTAATGGTGCTGTCTGCTTTAAGATAAATGCAAAGGCTTTTCCCATAAAATTCATCCTATAAAAATTAAATATTCAGAGTTCACTATCTGAGCTTGTTAAACACCTCAAAAAGGAGTACATCTAAATCACTCCCGTTTACAATTGTATTATCTTCTCTAAGTTAGGTTTCTTTTCTTGTACCTACAGCAATTACTGAGACCCTATGCTATTCTTTTCAACCATTTTTATTCCTCTGCATGAGCCCAATATATTTATCTGCTTTGCTGTTATACCAAGACTATGTACTGCAGCTTTGTCTTTAATGTGTAATTTCTTTTGCAGTCAAGTAGAATAATTAGTTCCTTTTCTTCAGCACATGGAACTTTTCTCATCTTCATTGCTTTGAAATGGAGTTCTTTCTAGCTGAAAAAGACTTCTTGGCTGATGATTTTTTCGGTCCTCGGTTTTTCCACAGCTCTGCAGGAACTGATCAAAATTTCTCACCTTGCTAAATAAAAGGGATTTTTTTGCCTGTCAATGGTATTCCAGAGATCTTAAAAATTAATACATTCTAACTGCATATGAGTTGGAACTTTAACTTGGAATATTCATAGAATGATTTCAGCTGGGATTGTCATAAGTATAAGCTCTAGTTTAGCACTGTTGCTACTGATCCCTGTAATTCCTTCTTTATTCTCAAGAGTTACATTATGATATTTGCACTTTTAACATCACTTGTACATATTTTATTTAAATGTTACACTTATCATCAGAACAAAATACTGCAGAATTTAATTAGAATTGAAGAAGGTGATTTTACATTCAGCAAGGGTTGTTGTTGAAAATCTTTATTACACTGGAATTAATTTTGTACAACACTTACTGCAAGAAAAAAGTCCACTCAAAGTACAGATTTGGTAAATCTTGTTTGAATTCGATCTTAAGCTGCATTTTTTTCAGGAAAGGAAGAGGATGTTTTAGCTTTACTGTAACATAATTAAACTTAGACTCTGCAAATATTTGAATTTAAAGTCTATCTGATTGTTGGCATATAATGTATGCAGATGAAAATTCTGATAATGACAAATTCTAACCAATGAAGGAAATGTTAGTGCTACCTTAGTCTTTTGCACAATATTGTGAAATTGGTAAAAGGTATAATGTAAATGTGAATTGCTTGAATTCTACATAACTTGAGTATGTTCCAAGCATGAAAGAAAAAATTTAATCTCAGCTATATCTAATTATGCCTATTTTTTCCTCATGCCTATAATGTTAACATTATGCAATCAACAGAGAAAGCCAAAGATGAAAAAAGAATATAAAAGTCAAATTTGATACAGTGAGAAAAAAATTTACATGAAAATTAAAGACAAACATTTCTATTTTTCTCATTAAAGTAAAACTTCACAACATACTTCTGAAGTTAAAGAGCATAATTTTAAAATCAGTGTGAGTTGTGGCAGGGATTTTCAAACATTTTGAAATAAAATATATTTAGAGAAAACATATTAAATATCTAGAATATTATGAATTTTGAAATTTTATTATCAATTTACCAACAAAAAGATGACATGCAGCAGAATATGGGGAATATTAATTAAAAGTTATCTCTTAATTGTGTGTTAAAAAGTGTATGACAGCCACTATTTTCCCAAAGGCAGAAAGAGAATTGTATTTACAATTCAGTTATGGACAGGTGCCCAGATTTTGGCTTATCTATCATTTGAAACATGCTGAGTTTGCTGCATACAAGCTGCCATTACTAATAGTCTGGGTCAGAGCCATGAAATTTCAAGCACTGTATATTCCAGGTCAGAGCACAATCTAGTTATGTGTCATCTGAATTTCATCCACCATTCCTCTCCTTAATAAAGCCTGCTGGTCCCCAATTGAACTGCAACATTGGTTTACTTCTATATGCTTTTTTTTTAATATGCTAGATTTTTCTTTTGCTTATGCCTTAGAACCACAGCTCTATTTCTTGTGGAAAATCCTTTAGTTTCTAGTATGTTTGCAGTTTCATTTTCAATATCTTTTCTTACACATGCTATCCAGGTAACACAGACTACACAGTAGGCAATTCCACAGATAGCAGAAACAGGAACTTTCATTTTAAGTAAAACATCATGTTCTTAAAAAAAGAAATCTGCTCTACATTCAGCATCAAATCTTTGGAAACAAGTTAGAACACATCTAGGTTTTGGATTTCTATCTATATGAGGCAGAACTGAAGGAACATTGCAATGGACCACTACAAGGAAGATGCTACAAATATTTTCTTTTAAGAAGCACATTGGAATTTCTATTTGAACTTTAAGATCAGTGAACTGCTATTTTGTCTAGAAAGTGCAGATGTGGTACTGTTCTAGTGACAATTTCATCATAGAGATATAGAATTTAGTTGCTTTTATCTGCAAAACCAATTCTGTTTTTTTTTTTAGTTTTGGTGGGAGAGCATTCTGAAAGCTATACCACTATATAGAGGTTTTTATTTTTATGCATTTTTTTCTATTAACCAAGGCTAACTGTTTTCAATAATCATCATATGCATAATAAAATAATTAACTTATATATTTAATAATATTTATAATATTATTAGAAACATGTTCAGTAAGTAGGTGATATGGCAGAATTGCAACAAATATCCATATAAAAATTTGACATTTGACAATAAAAATTACATTTCTTAGCATAGATGACTTGGTCTGGATGAATCTGTACACTTGGACACCTGCACCAGGTAGATTGCCACAACATAAAATTGCTGACAAAGTGAAGAGGTTTTTTCAAGTGTTTCTAGACCATTTTGCATTCTTAGCTGAATGACATTTCCAGTGTGAGCTTAACCCCACACCTTGCTGTTACCCACTTTTACAGACTGTGCCAAGAGTAGAGCATTTTGAAATTTTTAAGTGTTTAGAAAGCGAACATGTAAAAATATTATAAATTCATAACTTTCATATAATGTGTATCATAATAAAAGTAAAACAATGAATAATAAAAGTTCTATACCATCATTTTATAGCTCTTTATCAAAAAGATGTGCTGATAAAATTCAGCAGATGGTATAGAAACCCCTGGAAGAAGAATAAGCAGAGCTGGTCTCCTTTACAATGTTCAGACCTGTGTTCTATGCAATAATTCAAAATTATTATTTTTATTCTCCATTGAAACATTGCTTCACACTTTCACTCCAAGAACTTTTGAGTGAGTCACAGAAAGCAGAGTATGACATTTTCAAATCACCCAAAGGTTTCCACACTTGGAAAGAAAACACCGTATTTTTCACTTGCTACTCTGTAGTATTATACATCAAATTTCAACAAACTAAATTGAACTAAATCCCTTTCTCCTCTTGAGTTCAAGTGCAGCACAGCTGGTCTCTTCACTATAAAGCTGGCTGGAATTTACATGTTCCTCTAAAACATTTTATTAGAGTCATTAAAATAATAAGCCTTGTAGTTTGATAATAACCTCCTCTGGACTTCACAACTTATAGTTATTAAGGTGTCATAACTTACTGTACATGCTCAGGGAGCCTTAGATCCTCTTCTGGAAGATGCCAAGGGAAACTAAATCAGCAGCTGCTACTTTTTCATCTTCATGGTTGTCTGCTGTCAAAACAATCCATATATAAAATGGGATTTTCCAGCCAGGTGGCCACCAGGAACAGTTGGTCTCACAGGCCCTCTAAAGTCACAACTTGAAACTTTCAATTAAGACAGTTTTTCACTATGTTTTATAACGCTTTTTTGACTGGTTTATAACTGTGTTATCAGTGAAATTCCTTTAAGTTGCATTGATTGCTTACCCTAAAGGTGAAGCTGTAAAGAAATTGCTTTATGAAACACTTAACACCTATTTTTTTCCATCATAAGAATTGGACAGCAGGTAATGTCTTGTATTTGTCAACATTGTTGGGATTGACAGGCAAGTAAAAATCCAAAATACCTAACAAATCTTTTGTGAAAGCAAGTCAAGGCTTCTTCAGGAAAGAGACATTGGAAGATGTTTGTTAGTGTAAGAAACATTTCATCTCAAGAAAAAAAAAAAATTTACTCCCATTTGCTTTGCACAAGAGATGTAACAGAGTAGCCTAATTCTGATTGCTTAATTACAGGAATATGATATACAGGCATTTCAAAATACTTCAAATCAGGAAGAAAAAAGCCAGTATTTTATTTTTTAGAAAACCTGTAAAGCTTATTTCCTTAGAATAAATGATTTAAGAAAAATTTTTAATGTATGCATGCAGATAAGAAAGGTAGTAGAAAGGAGCATAGCCTCATTAAACCTCATTGAAGCCTATATGGTAATTAGTGATCAATTTGCCACTAAAGGTTAAGTGCTAATGTAGGTTTCTAAAATGTGTAGCTATCTCTTAAAAAAAAATTCTCTTTCTCTGCCTCAACAAAAATGAACTTCAGCTGAATTGCTTGTTTTTTTTTTTTAAATATGGAACCTTGAAATGTGGTTGGCTGTTCATCTTCATAATAATAAGGTATCCAAAGAATTGTGAAAGTCTACACAACTTCTGAAGTCTTTCAACAAGTTTCAACAATGTTCACGTGAAAGACTGATTTTAAATGTTCATGAATCACCTCCCTCCTCTATAAAAGTCTTAAATCTTTTGAGTTTGAGAATCTGAGTTTGAATCAAGGTATTATATGGAATTATATGTAACTGGAGAAGTGTACAGAACCCAGAATCCACAAAATCAGGGAAAGTTTCCTCAGTTTTTCATCCGACATTGATTGGTCCAGTGGAAGTTGGTTCTTCAACCACAGTACTATCAAGGAAAACAAAGTCAAACTTTGAATGTCCCTCTCCTGAAAATAGTTTTGCAATTTAAAAAGAAAAAAAAGAGTTTATTTGATTATTTTATTAAAATGGCTTCTGATGTCCTAAAACAACTGTTCAGCTTGTTAGTGTTAAAACATGAATTTTAAAATTGATTGACAAATTGGACAAGCCAACATGTTTAAGCTTATTTGCCCATCTAAATATAGATAGATATTATTTTCTTTCCAATGGAAAAATAGAATAATTTTTAGTGCACTGGTTTTCAAACTTGTTTGTATTCACTTTCAATAAGCCCACCCCTTTCTTTCCTGTTCTCTACTTCCAGTTCCCCACTTACATGGAGCTTGTTTTAAATTTACGTTAAGGGAAAACAATAAAATGTCTCTAATTTCCTTATATATAACAAGAAATATATTTAATTCTTCCTCCCTGCTCCAGGTAATTTTTCAGATTTGCTACCTCAAATTTCCTCCACCTATATTATTTAAACTGTAAATCAAGAAAGCTGAAGAAGTCCAGATACTTCATGTACAGCCATGGCTCATTTTCTGCTCATCTTTCTCTTGGAAGCTTACATAAGTGCATGAAACAGTACCCATGAAATACTAATGCTGTTTCCTGCTGGTTTGATAAAAACTTTGTTTCCTATGAAAGAAATGTAATGAAAGATATCAAGGCACCAGAAATGAACCTACAGTTCCTTAGTCCAAGTATCTCAATACATTTCATCAGTTTGTGAATATAATGAGGAATTCCCTAATGCTTCATATAAAAATCTTGTTTATAATAACTACCTGCATCTTCTCATATGTTTAAGAGAAATTTTTGATTGGCATTTGGAACATTTTCCCTAATACCAGAAGTGAACAAAGAAATAAGTGAGACTTGGTGACCAATTTATCAATCAATGTGCCAGTCTAGTAGTAATTTGCTTAAATTAGGATGAAGCAAGCTCTTGCACTACAAACATCATTATTTGTATTACATAAAAGCATCACTGACAGAACATTAATGACATTTTGTCTCTTTACTATCCCAGACAGTTAAATAATTTTATCCTGTTTAATTACATAAAAATATTGTCTACTACAGAGCATTTAAAAGTACATTGTGTGTAACTTTCTATAATATTCACTTAAGGAAACAATATTATTTATTATAAAAAATTCAGCAGGATAAAAAATAACAAAGCAGATTCTCATGTATTACTCTCCATTTTTATTTTAGTTTAGCTTGCTAAGGAATGATTTAAAAGTGACTCTTGTGGAGGCATCCAGAGAAAAGGACAGCTTCATAGCTCATCCAGAGGATTTTTGTGTAACCATACTCTCAGCTGTATCACTGAGAGAAAAAAATTTAAAGAAGCATTGTCTTATCACATGGTATTTTGCACAAACACTTAGAATTACAAGGATCTCCAATGGAAGAAATAAATAATAAAAACATCTATGGTAATTAGGAACAGGCTGTTATAAAAGCCTGTTGACTTTGTCATTTCTATATGTGTTTTGTGGTACATATTACTGAGGTTGGTAGATGTGGGTGGAAAGTTCTGCAGTTTGATTCCTCAGAGCAGGCAGAGCTGACAGTGAACTGGAACAAACTACAGCTGTGCCTGTGCATCAAAAGTCACTACTGAGGGGTAAATGGGAAATGCAGCTTATAGATTTTCATGGGCAGTACTTGATTACAAAGAGAGCTACCCCACTGCCTAGACCTGACTGAACACACAAGAAAATTAGATACAAAAGGACACAGTTTGAAATAGCATGGAAGTGTATATGATAAATTTTAGCCAAAATTATGAGAGTTTAAATCAAACAACATTAAAAAATCTCTTCCTAGTCACATGCATGTCTGAGATGCAAAGCTTTCCTATTTTAAAATCTTGAGGCACCTCACAAGTAAAATGTAGAAGGTTCTTGACAAAAACTAAGATGAATTTACCAAAGACAAATCATGCCAGACTGACCTGATTACTTTCTACAACAAAATAGTGTCCTCTACCAGGTCAATGGTTAGAAACAAAGATCCTGTCCTAATACAAATGTGTTTGTTAATTAAAAAAAGGGAATTGGAAAAAAACCACTTTGCATTGTGTATAGTATAGAGGATGATTTTCAACAGGTTTTGAAACTTTAAAACCATGCAACAACTGTATGAATGACACATAATTTTGACCATTAGAAAAGAATAACAGCCTATATCTGAGATCTTTGGTTTCAGAAAGAATTGTGTTAACATATATGGGACTGCTGTTGCTATGTATGGAGCATATGTCACAGAAATACTGTAATAAAAAATATATTGTATCATTTAACAACAAGATTTGATCCTGACCTGACAAAACAACCTATACAACTCAGATGCTCAAGAATAACTCTTTCTTTTCAGAAAGATGTCTAATAGACAAGGAACATGACTGCTCTAAATTTCATTGCTTCAGGCTGTGCAGTAGAATCTATGAGTCAGGAACCTATGTTCCCTATAGTAAATGCAGGGATTGAAGCACCTTGTTGTGGGATTCATAGCACACAGCATTCTCTAAACAAGGAAGAGCTGATGAAATTAATGCATCTCAAGTCCCAAACTCAGTGCATTCATTAATTTTAAATGGACATTTCTGATTTTTTTTCTCACTGGATGTCTAGCACAACACCAACTCTACAGTGAGACAAGTAACTCTGCCTAACTTTTCAGATACTCTAAAGTTATACCTTCCTAACTTTTAATTTTTTCCCCATCCACAAATACACATTCGAGCATCTCAGGATCGTGAAATAGCATTGCTACAGAGATATGTAAGAGGATTTCCTATATAGCCTTGAACACTGTAATTTCTTTTTCTTTCTCTAAGAATGATATCAGAACTCTAACCTACATTTCTAATGTGATCTGAGAGTCTCTCCAGGGAGTGAAAAATAAAGCCAAGGGAAAAAAGAAGACAAAAAAAGAGGCTAGAAGAATAACAGAGAGAGGGGAAATAACAGTAGAGGCAGAGAAGAATAAAATGGTGAGAAGACAAATAAAATCTTAGAACGCATATAAGGGTTAATATTAAAATAGACAATTTTACAAAAATTCAAAAATACATGTTTTAAGGTAGCAGTAGTATTTAGCCTATTTAGCATCTCTTTACAGTAGAAATCTGAAGGTCTCTGTACAGTTACTATGATTTCCAAGTTATAACAATCCTTGTGTTAGATCTGTACTTTCCTTATGCTGCAATGTTATTGTCTCAGTAGAAATGATCTCATTAGCTCTCTGGTCTATAACCTGTGTCTCAGTAGACACAGAGGCACATATTATGATGGAGCATGCTTTAATGAACACAAATAAGATAGGACAGTTTTATGAGAATTTTTTTGTGTGTTTCTTTATTTATTTTTTCTTTAATATTTTAGTTTAAAATACTGCTCACTGGATAAAACTTTACTGGTTTTTACTTTAAAAAAAACCCCAAACCATCTAGGCTTCTGGTAGTAGTAGTATCTATCCTGATTAACTAATTTTAAGGAGTAAACTCAAGATTTGTTGGCATCCTGGAGTATCACACCAAAGAATGAATGCTAAAATAGTTCTGAAAGAGGTAATTTGCATAGACCTTTCTGAGAACGAGTAGGTATGCTCCTCCATCTTCTTCCTTTATTGTGGAAATATTTTCAACAATGAAAAACTTTTCAGCTCTGGCATTCCTAGGGTGACAATGCCTACTGCTGAGCACCTGAAAACTGGAAATTAAAGAGAAGTATCCTTATCTAATTCTCTTAGATTTAAAAGCTCTTTCATAAAATCCAGAATAGGCCGTGCTGAAACTGGTTCTTGTATTATGCTGACCATGACCACTTATCAAAGAATAACCCATGCATGCGGTCATAAAAAAAATCAACACAATAAAAATAAGTAATTTAAATATTGTACATATTATTGTCAGCCTGCAGTGATCTGCCAAAGAAGTGCTTATTTGTCACAATTCTCGATGTTATAGGCAAGAGAAGGAACATCGACAAATAGTTTTTGTGCTTATAACTTTTGATGTTTCAACACAGCAGATTTTTCAGTATGTTCAGAAGAGAACATAGAGGGCTGAAGCCAGGCATGACTAAGAGAAACTAAAGTTTAAGATTTTTTTTCTTCCCAATTAACATAATTTATTGCGCTTTGTACTCCGTGTCATGTTACAGGCAACAAGTTATCTTGTCTTAGAAATTTTATCTTCATATCAATCTGTCATCAACATTGCATTAAATCCCCCTAAAGCCAAAGGTAAAACATGAACTGGTTTGGTTTCCATGTATAACTTTATTGCTGTGTTTATCCAAATTTATCCCTCTATTGTGTGGATTAATGAGGTAAATGCACTTATAAAATGAATGAGAAAAAAAAAATCTCTTGTGAACTAGATCTTTAGTTCACGAAATATTTCAGTTTCCTTACGCAAGCGGTAATTCTCCTGACAGTGTGACCTTCAGCTATGGTCTCTTGTATTGAGGATCTCACAGCTCATCAGTCCCTCCACTGTACCATGAGGAGACCTCCTGTAAGCATATATCAGCAATAAAATTATTTTGCTAAAGGGTATAGGACAAATCACTTCTTCAAGATGCTAGGGGATTTCCTCCCAGTGAAGACACTTTTGGAAAGTATGTTTTAAAAGCTAGGTCTTCCAAACTTTATTTTAAATGTAGAAAAAGAAAAAAAAAAATACAATCCGAACTGTGCTGATAATAAGAACAGAAAAAAAACAACAAAAGGCTGAACAAATGCTCACTACACATAGTGTTTAGTTGTCACTAGATTGCATTGGAAATACTCAAGGTAACTGCTCCATGGTGCCTGATCTAATGGCAGTTTGTGTAAGAAGAGAGATTAAACAAAGTGAAAACATCAGAAAAAGTAGTGAAGTATGATATCACAGAAAAAATGAGACTAGAAATATGGTGGAAGCAAAAAACAGAGCTTGTAGCAACATCTGTGAAGGATCAAGTACCAATAAATGCTGACAAAAAAAAGTCTAGAAAATGAGGACAAAAAAGGCAGAACTGCAAAGCATATAGATGAAATGATACTGGAAAATCAAGATCTGGAGAAACTTAGAGAAGGACAACTTTAAAACAAGATAAATCAGCCAGAAGGGACTTTTTGAACAAGTCAAGACCTTTAAAAACAGATGGAATTTTCAGCCGTACTACTGCTGTCCATGGCATAGTCACAAAGCCTTGCTTCCAGACCTCAGCTTGGAAATCTGATGCATCATCTCCTCATCCTGAACCAGGAAACTTGAAGTGTCCTCACAGGGAGTTTGCATTGGCCAATTTAGTCTTAGTTTTTCTTAAAAGGAACAAGGCGAAAAAACGTACATATGGTCTTATACAAGGGAGAGGAAATAGAAAGAAGTCAACATAGATGCAGAAAATTCTCAATCAGAATAACTTATTTTGTGATTAATACAGGCATTTAACGATATGGGTATTGATGGTATGCTTAGTGCAGATTGATTTGCATAAGGAACAGTCTCCATACTTTATTTCTAGCTGCTAACATATGCACCCGTGGTTATTATTTATTCTTTATAATCGTCTCCTTTAACTATTTGGGTGGCAGTGACATTCTGTCAGAGAAATATCTCATTTTGATAAAATATTCCTTTTGGTCCGTTCTTCAGTAGGAATTCATTCCAATGGCTTCTACTTTAGCTTCTATTTTATTAATATTGCCTTTGGTAGGTGCTCTGTGTAGTAGTGTTTTACTCTAGTAGGAAGTGCAATAGGAATGCACTTTAATCAAGTAAACAAAAAAGCAGACCACATTCACCTTGACTTTTCTGTTATTGTGGCACTTCAGCCGTAAAACTAAATTTAATTCAAATTAAACTGCCCTCAATTAGAGTAAATGGAGAGGTAAATGATGCTATTGTACAGAAGAATATCCATTGCACTAAAAAAATTGTGGATGACCTACTTTGTACCAGAGTACAGAATAGCTGCCAAAACTGCAGAAAGAATTAGATATTTTAGTTATGCTCAATTTTGCAATTCAGATTGTGCAAGCTTTAACTTAATGAAGTTGGCTGAGATTCTTCATCTAGAAAGGAATATAGTTAAGCCAGGTCTCTTTCACCAAAATTGCACTTCTTCCCAGGACAAACATGGGACAGAAAGAATAAGAAATAAGATAACAATAAGGCTGCAAGTTTTATATAGTCATAAATATAACTGGTTCAGTTAATACAGTTGTAAATCCACTTTAGGTTCATGATAATATTAAGTTCCTTATTTGTCGTGAGGTCTTAAAATCTTGAAAATACAAAATGCCCATTTCAGGCTTATTGGTATAATCAGTGCTTACATTTAAAATCTTCCTTTCCCTAAATATCAGTTTAAAAGTTTCAAGTTATTTAACATTTTCTTGTTAACACTTCTGTCTGGCATGTCTAGAAGAAAACTGATGGAGTTAAAATTTGACAGTCCCCTAAGATGTGGGAGTATATGTGATTTTTATCATAAGTTTCCCAACAGAATCAATTACCAATGACACCTTTTCTTTTAGAAAAGTATAAAAAAGTTGCCTCAAATGCCAGCAACATTTTAACAGAAAACACCAGAATATTGCTTATCCTTGTTATCCTTTCCATTTAATGAAAGAATATATAATCCATCAGGAGAGGAGAAAAGATGGTGTTTATCACTAATAAACGTTGACACTTTTATATGTCAAACATTCCAGCCATGTTAATCTTTTACCATACTGGTGGCAACTGTTTAAAATTCAACATCAGAGCAAGTGTTTGAAAATAGCAAAAAAGGTAAAAGACTTAAAATATCATTTGACTTGGTGAAATTCAAACTGTGTATGCTAATCAATAGGATTTTTTTGTATGGAATGATTTCTCATTCAGGTTGTCATCAAAACTGTCTTTATTACTACAGTGCTCAGAATTTTTCAGTGCAGTTAATTAGAAATTTTGTAAATGACCCCACTCCATGTTATTGAATGCTTTGGAAAATGACATTATACTTTTTTTCTTCAACTCTATTATGATCTACACTTTTTTATTTGATGCTGACAAGTTATTACAAATATTAAAGAGTCTGTATCTTAATTTTTAGCATATTTATACTTATGTTTATACTTATTTCACAGTTTTATTTATTTTTATTCAGCTGGTAAAGATGTTTTTAGATGAAAATAACACACAGTAGTATATCTTTTAACTCATACTAAGTGAATAAAGTCCTAGTGATGAAAGATGACATATTATTTTTGTTCTGTAAGCATGCAAAAGAACATTACATGGTTAATATTTCTTTCACATGTCTATATGTGCTTAGTTATCAAGAATACATATTTGTCTTAGTTTCATTTGATAGAAGTATAGAAAACCAAATTTGAATATATACATGCTTTTTTTTTAAAAAAAATAATTTCTATCAATGCATAAAAAGCAGTTTTTGAAAGTGCAAAGAAAAATATGAAAACAAAAACTGTGTCTGGGTGACCAGTCTTATGTGACTAATCTCCATAGTTCTGACTTTAAAAAGAGCATGTTCCTGGCACCACCTATATTAGAAAGATCTTTGGACTTCATTTTATAAAGCTAACATTTTTTGGAGTCATGGAGACATATCAAAGTCTGTATAATTCTCTACTTTACTGTAAACTCACTACTTCTGATCTTTGGGAAGATGTATTAATTGTACTGGTCTCAGTGCAATGATGGGAATTATTTTCTTGATCTTACTTTTTCCCCTGAACCCCGTTTAAACTACTAACATCTCACAACTCTATTTCCCACTAATTATTGAAGTAACCATGCCTTATGCAGGTTGTGTGAAGATTCTGGCTGTATGATTATTAAATACTGGCACGGAAGTTATTCACAGAGGGTTACTCTTTTCATCAGTTAGAAAAGTCTTCATCAATAACTACTTTGGGAATGGGGGTTGGTCTATTTTATATGCATTTGCTAAGTCTTTTGACTTTTCTTGTGATCTTACCATGCCTGGGGTTCCTATTTCCACTTTGGATAGTTTTAGACTTTGTTCTTCCTAAGTCTCTTCTAAAACGATAGCACTGTGACAAGAATGATATTAATCTACTTATTGCCCAGAAATTGCAACCTAGTTTTCTTTACTCTAATGTAGTTTTCTTGTGGGTTTCAATGTTACTGATAGAAATTTTTTTGAAATACCGTGCCCATGTCCCATTATTTGTATGTTTCCAAATTCTGTAGCCAGGTAATTATCGTTTAAACCAATTGCTATAAGAACAAATGCCCTTTAAACTGTTACTACATTGACTTAGATTCCACATAAGGTATATCAACAATAAACAACTGTTGTTTGATTTTTGTGTGGGTTTTTCTCTTGAGAAAAAAAAGTTATTCAAAATCTTGGCCTGGTATTAAAATAGGATCATCTTTGACCTTATTTATACTCCAAATGATAAATTTATCTAGCCCACACTAAACAAAAATAATTTTTGACAGGGTTTTTTTGTGGTATTTCTCAGATTTAAACTAGCTTCATGTATTTGCCTACTGTCAAGATTATTTTTCTTTAAGAGATTGCAGACAACAATACTTTTCTTGGCTAGGCCAAATTAATTATTCCTCAGAGAAATGAACAATAGGAAGACATACATAATTGAAAGGGATATGTACAATGATTATTCCTTAGGGGATATAAAGAACTTCTGCATTGATACCGGTGAAATTGCACCTTCTATATCATCATGACTACGCCCAACAAGTGATGTCCTTTGCAACATGCATTAATTACATTGTTTTCCCTCTTCTTGTACACTGGTCCAGATTTCATCTGTAACAGCAGAAAGTAATTGCTGTGATAGTGTAATGGATCTGTGCTGCAGTTATTACTCTACTTTCTTAATAATGAGCTGTAAAGCATCTTGCAAAATGAGAAGTTTCAATTATCTTTAATGGACCCAGAGATGTCACTTCATGTATTTGTTAAACATCTAAGCACAAGAAAAAAAGAGAACAAAGGATAAAAAAAAAATAGTTGAGTATTACTGGTCACTATACTAAAAAGGGACATCAGCAAATGTAATTTAAAAGAGGGTGATTTTACTTCTTTAACCCTTCAGTAAGAAGGAAATTGACAAATGACAAAAAGGGACACGTGTTCAAACAGTCACTAAAAGCATTCAGATATCTACTGCTGCTGATCAGATACTTTTTTACCAATAAAACTATGTTCAGAGCATATTGATGAAAATGCTTTGAAATTACTTTCAATTCTCGAAAGTGAAAGGCCATCTAGTCAAAATGACTTAAATTTGAAATTCATTGACCATTTCATTATAGTATGTTCATATAATTAGACTTAAAAATAATAATGTCACTTTTTTATTCTTTTTTTTTTAATCTACAAATGACACGTTTCTGAAGCAGAGGTTTTTGTTGCATAATTCATTCTCATTCTTTCTTCTAGATCAGATCTAAACAGGAACTCAAGTATAAAGTATAGCACTCAAGTATATTAAATGTTGGACTTATCAGGAACAGATACTAAGTTAATAGCAGTTCTCTAATTCTACCACATCATGGAAGCTCAGAGAGATAAACAAAATCTGTTTCAAATTTTGGGGCTTGGTATATATGCTTTCAGTCTCCAGTGAAGGCGAGGGTTGAGCCCCTAGAGCAATGGGACTGGATCTTGCTGGGGTAACCTGATGAGACCAAGACAAAAAATGTCAGCCATGAGAGTTACTCTGTTAACTCATGAGAACTATGTGATATTTTATTTTTTTATTTTAATATGAAGCTCAATTGTATTCTGAAACACATTTAAGAGAGAACAAAATCTATTAACATCCCCCAAAAATATCTTTTTCCTTTGTGTTAATTTTGACATAATATATTTTGCTTTTGTGTTTTGCTAAATTTTACAAACAAAATTAAGCAATAATTTACCCAGAAGCAAAATATTTACAGTGCAAACAACTGTCTTGCCAACCCGTAGAATTCTCTAGCGAATTACATGGCATTTGTGTAAGAAAACTACCTCCCTAAGAGGAAAGACTTCACAGGCAACTGAAGGAAAAAATCCTTCATGGAAAAAATCCCTTTTCATGGGAAAAAAAAAATCCCATAAAACAGTAAATGATAAGTTAGAATATGAGAAGCTTTTTCATGAAAAATCAGCATAAAAAAAACCATACAGTAAGCATATAGTGTTAATCCATTTAAAGGTAACATCTTAAAGTAGAATCAAGACTAAATTGTCCTTGAGATCTTCTGGAAATTAAATGGGGTGATTTTTTTTTTTAAGTTATAATAAGTACTTTTGAGGATATGTTTGCCAATTACGAACAAGAACCATAAGCTTTAAAAAAACTAGAATATGTTGAGTAGTTCTGTATTGCTTGTCATGATTTGAGCAGTCAGAAATAGCTTTAGTAGGTCATTATATACTTCTAGGGCTAAAGTAAAACTGTATCAGATCAATCCTAAATTAGAAACCTAGGGACAATCAAGACTTTCAGAAGTCTTCACCAGGGTAGGCAGAAAGCTGTTCATGGTAATCCTTTGCATATGCTGAGGCACAGAATATTTTTATACCTACCATTTTCCAAGGCTAAAATGCTTTCCTCTTTGGACTCAAGGAAGGATCTCCCTCATGTCATAATCTTTATGGAATTATAACTGACTTTTAATTTTGTTTTATTTATTGCAAAATTGGATCAGCAGATCTTTTGGAAAAGGTCAAGACTTTTTACCAAAACACCTCTCCTATTTGGTCACTGTTTAAAAACTTCACCTGATATGAAATTTCTGGGCTCACATCCAGATTTCTTTAGGGAGATTTAAATCCATATCTCCCATGACAGTGTCCTAAGTGACAGTCTGGCCTGAGGCTTTATTTTCAAATAGTTCTTCTCATTATTTTACATGAAAACTTCTTCCTATTAGGAAAAGTTAGCACTTACCTGTTTGTAGACATATGACTACGTAACGACATGACTGTACAAGCAGTATATATGATGGATTTTGGTTTTATCATTTATGCCTCTGTAAGAACATTTATTAAGACTCAGTGTATGATATAATCTGATCTATTGCATACTGTTAAGGACAGCAGTGAGAGTCCACCTTCCTGAGGAATGCTAAAGCCCCCAGAAGAGAACATTTCCACTCAGAAATTCTGGGAGGGTCGGTTCCCACAAAATGCATTACAAATTATTATTAAGGGAGGACACTAAATACAAACCAAGACTTGGACCCAAATGTCACGTAAGCACTTCAAGGGGAAGAAAATGGTAAGATCAAGCAAGAAGAGTAAAAAAGTGTTTTTAGTTAAATCTCCAGAACTACTACAGAAATCATTTTGCCAGTGCTTGAAAGTTTGGGAAAAAAATCCAACAGAAACTAAACCAAACCAACAAAAAACAAACAAAAAAAACCCCAAAAATAAAAACAAACAAAAAAACCTGAAGACAGTTAAGGGAAATATTTAGTTTTTTAATCTTCAAAAAGTATTTATTTGGTAAAAAAATAAAAATAGAACAATGACAACACTTTGAAAGGACAATAGGCAGCTGAAAATTTGAAAACCCTTGGAGAGCAACTCTAACATAGGTTAATAATTTGTTTTATCACAAAATTTTATCATCCAAAACTCCTTGTTTATGTGTAAAGTTAGAGTTACTTTATTGCTACCAATTCATTTAAAGTTGAGCAATAATTGCTTAATTACACAGTGAGTTTTTTATTCTTTTCATATGTGATAGGAATGAAGGTGATCTGCTGTGATATATTGGACCATAGAAGGAAAGAAAACAAAAAAAACTTACCTGAGACATCCCTCCAGGACAGGGATATAGGGATTTTATTTCCTATGCCATTGAAAACAGAGGATGAAACAAATAAATACCACAGTAGTGCCTGCCATATTCTTTGTGGAGCTTCTCTTTGTCTTATCTTTTTCCTGGCCCAGTTAACTTTGAACTATTTCAATGTCCATTTATTGGTTCAAAGGATATTATTGTCCCTCCATTCCCTAAAGAACACCTGATGTGCAATGAAAACTTTACAACTATATTCTATGTTGTCCCCATTCCAGTGAGAGATGTAAAGAGAAAAGTAGGTATTTCTGCATCCTAGTGGAGCTAAGCATCAGAGGAATGCTGCCAAAGTACTTGGCTCATGTGAGGCTAAAGCCAGTATTGAAAACAGTAATTTCAGGTTTAGCATATTTTCAAATATTTTCTAGGTAGTCTTTATAAATGAAATTGTGTTGAAGCTACTATATGGACACAAAGCTGCTAAAAACAACGGGAAAAGCTGTTGGGAACAATGACAACAATTAATTATACATTTTTCTTAGACAGCTCTTAAATAGCCAATGAAACATGGTTAGGAAGTCATGACAAATATCAGATGATCTGTAAAACTGGTAAGTGTAAACATTGTGGTGTTTAAAAAATTCAGTTATTCTTTTCCCCAGTGTCAATCTCATGAATTTAAAAAGACAAATTCAAATTTTCTACAGCTTTTCTCCAATTTCAGCTGGATATTGTATACCTCTTTTATAGACATCTTTGCAAAACCATTGTGTTTGCTATCATATTTATTTACTGTAAATTTTAAATTGGGTTTAAACCTAAAAGAACATTTAAATTTTTTATTTCCTCTGTGTTAATAATAATAAAAAAGAGCTTCTCCAATATATAGAATCATGTATCTAAGAAGTTAAAAAAAAAACATAAGACCTCCCAAATATAATCAGTATTTAATTTCAGTGGTAAATGACTGTTTTTATCAATGCTAAAAAAATTTCTAGAGGAAAATTCATGAACCTCTAAGATCTGATTGCTTTCTGAACATTCCTTTCCAACTCAGAAAATAGCACCATAATTAAGCCTTTGATGTAGGTAAATGTCTACGTTATGTTCTTGCAGCATCAGCCTCTTCATATAAAATTTAACAGGTAGGGTACCTGTGTTTTAGTGGTGTTTAAATCCTTATAAGGGGCATCTGAGCCTAGCTGGGATTCACTTTTGTGGAAAGCAAATCTTGGATTACATGCAAATGCACCTTGCCTGACACTAGGATGAGGAAACTTTGTAAAGTAACCACGTGATTTACAGTGATGTTTTCATGGCTTTAATAATAACCAATAACTACATTTCACTAATAGTATTAATAGGTACATTGGAAAAGGTAGAACAGGAAATTAAAGGATTGATGAAACTTCATGGGAAATTTTGAGGGAAGCATACCAGGATTTTGTTAAAAAGCTTTTATTTCTTTTCAGCTATGTAAAATTTTAAAATTATTGTAATTATGAAGCTACTTGAATTTAAGCTCATGTATCATAAGAATTTTTGAAAGAGTCAGAAATGAAGAAGAAATTATCACCAGTCTGATTTATAGTTCTAATCTCATGTCCATCTAATTTGTACTTATTTTCTTTGTGCATATGTTTGGGAGTTTTAAGACACTCCTAGTATGCTCACCTTCTCCTTTCACAGAACATATAGAAAGCATCAGGAAAGCCAAAGCGACATCATCCACCGTAACACTGATACTTCATTTGCAAAAGATCCATATGTCCTAGCCAGTCAGATGTAAATGAAGAAAATAAGTTTGTTTTGGTAGCTGAAACATCCTGCCTAGAACACTGAAGAAATCTTCTACTGGTCAATTAGATTTAGTGTGAAGAAACTAGGACTAGAGCAGATGCCACAAAAGTTTAGAAATCAGACCTGCATATTTGTTCTTGAAAATACTGACTGTTGTGATTTCAGATACTAAAAGTTCAGAAATATACACCCACATGCACAGACACACAAAAATATCTTGGTCAATATCACTTCTAGCTAGTAAGCAGTTTTGTGCAACCTCGGTGAATATGTATTAAACTCCATAACATTAGTGCTGTACAAACCCCACTGGGTTATATAACATCAAGCCTGACATTAGAAAGCACATCAATAAATTTTCAGGCCTGAATCTCAAAAATGAAGTGACATGTCTGAATGCCACTTCAGATATAGTCCTTCATATTTTGTTAATAAAGACAGATCTTATTAGTGGGAGATTCAAGATGGTATAAACAAGTTTTTGAGCTCAATATACCATATGCTGTAGCTGCCAATTATGTTCTTGTTGACATTTTCTGCATGTGGGAATATTATCATCTCAAATTCATTATGCTTCTGTTCACATGTACTGTGTTAATTGGCATGTGACACTTTGAAAATCTGTTCCCAGGCAATATTCATAAATAGTTCTATTTCATATGAGCAATATATTTAGTGGACCTGATATGTAAAAGAATATAACAATATATTTTCTTTATTCCCCACTGATTTATTTAAAAAATAAGTTACTTTTAATTAGTTTCATTTTTTTAAACCATGATTTATTCCACTTTATTTTGATATGTCATGCTTACTGATTTATTGTCCAAAAGTGAGAGGGCTTTATCTATCACTTAATCTTACTGTGTTCTTTGCAATTAGTATGTGCAAATTAACCAAATAATCCAAAACACCTTATTCCATTCAGCATTTTCGAAAAAAAAAACATGAAGTAGTAATGGACAACAGAGAATGTGTAAGCTGTGTTCCACAGAATAGGTGAGATTTCATATATTTCAAAGATGACATCTTAATTACAGCACTACAAGTGCAGACTGCAGAAAATGAGTAGGATATATCTGAAGATCCTAGGAAGTAAACAATAATAGCTCTGTCACCAGAAAAGACATTAAGGGCTTTGTCATCAGCTCCCTCTAGAGAAGAATTGAGTGAAGAGTTCAGGATGCATCTCATCTAAATATGACATCAAAATGAGGCTTCTGGGTCAGAACATTATCATGTTAGAATTCTTGCATTGTTAATGCACATTGATTGACTTCCCTGAAGAATGGCTCAAATCTCAGGTGGGTTGAATCACCTTGTTAGACAGCACTGTGTTTTATCTATAACTATATTGGAAGTCAAACCCCACTCTTTTTTTAGTTCTAATGATAGCATTTAATATGAAGATTTTTCATTCTCATCATTCCTAATCATACCATCTGGGTAATATTTGCATGTTTTTATGAAAATAAAGAGAAATAAAACCACACCTGGTCTAAAAGAGAAATAACAACATAACTGGCATCTCCTACTGACATTTGTTACCACATCTATTCACATATCTGCTCTTTGCCTACTGTTTCTCTGTTAGTATGATGTTTTCCATTTTACTCTTTGGGGTAAAATGGTATTTGGTTTCTCCTTCTTGTTCTCTGCAAGTTACTGCTTCATCTTATGCTTACAAGCATTATTTTTACCTTCTATAATATATGAAATATAGGTAACTGAAACAGAAAAAAAACCACATTGCTATATGCCAAATACAGACTCTTGCTGTTACCAGGCAAGCATTTCAGTTCCATTTAATAAGTGTACATCTTCCATCTCTGTTAGAAACATGAATTCATTAGACCTTTGCTTGAGGAAACTATAAATACAGTCAGTTTTAAGTGCATTTACATGTGTGATAGACAGGATGGACGTACATTCTCACAAGGAAGGCCAAATATTTCCTGAGAACCTGGTCACAGTCTTTCCATCTCTGTCTCCTTTACAGCCAATTAATAACATTTGGCTTGTAATGTCCACAGACTATATACTAATCATTGGATATCTGGACATCTGGAAAACCTTGTACAGTGTTAATGGTGTGCTTCAAGTTGCATAATTTACTTCTGCAATAACACAAATTACCCTGCAGAAGGCCACAGCCAGATATGAGGAAGGACAATATGTAGCACTCACTGATGCACAGCCAAAGCAACAGACTGTGAAGAGTATTGGAACAGAAATTGTAGTCAGAATCTATTACTATTTTATATGCCTTTATTTACCATTTAAATGGTGCATATAGTTAATCAAATTTACCATTTTTTTTTTTTCTGTCATGTGTACTACTAGGAGTTGAAGAATGCAGTAGCTCAATAAACAAAAGCCTGCAGATGCTCCTATTAATAGCTAATGAAGCTGAGCATGCAGCCCTAGCAGACACACATGCACATGTACTCAAAATACATGTACACATCTGGCCACACAGATCACCACAGATGGAGCACACAGCATCAAGACAAAAGCAAACAGCAGTAATGGCCTGACCTTGTTCACTTTTTTGGCTCTTTGGGATGAATGACCATTAATGGAAATGTGTATGTATGTGTACAATACACATATATGTCTGGTCTCACCAGTAGCCAAGAATTTCTGGTTGCCTCTGATATCTGTCTCCCAGGAATGTTATTTTACTTGCCAGATAGGCCACCTTGATACCCACTGGCATCTCCCTACACATGATATATGCATTCCAGTTTCTCTCCAGCTGCTCTTACCCAGAAACAAGGGACCCCGTACCCCATAGACCCAAGCAACAGTCTAGTTTCTAGATCTCCCAACAAAAATGTGTATGCAGAATAGATACTATTCTAGATATCTGGATATATCCTATCTCCATTTCCAGAACACTCTTCCCAAGCTACAGAGCAATGGACAGTGTCTCCCCTTGCTTTTAGATATACCATGGGGAACATCCCTTACTAACTTCTGGCACAGGGTTTTCCCTGCCCCTGGGCCTGAGAGCCCCCTGGGACAACTCTGGCAGTTCAGAGAGGGGACTAGTGTTTCTAACTGGAGTATCAGGGTGCTCCTGTTTGCCAGTGGGTTCTTTATAGGGAGTGTGGAGACAAGTCTTTATTAACTTAATGGGAAACCTTTCCTTGTATGGACAAACACGCAGTAAAAATAACCCTCATCTCCATAAAGATGATAAACAGAAGTAAATATACCTCCAGAAGTTATTCACTTCAGATTAGTATTTCCACTAATTTTCCTCAAAGTTATATGGCAAGGGGGTTATATGGCTAAATTAATTATTCCATTCTGGATCCTTTCTAAAAAAGGAGGCATGTTAACTCTTCTTGTTTGCAGAAAAGACATCACAATTTTTCACAACATCCACGGATCATAATCAGGATTAGTTAAATAATTAATAGCTAACAGCACCAAACATTTTCAGTGTGGTTTATTTTAAAAATTCCATCTGTAGTCATGACTGTTAAAGAGAGATGTGGTCAGGATATCAAAGATTTGATTTTGTACATGAATATCAAATCTCAGAGTTGAAGTGTTTGTAGTGGTAAGACTTTATCTGTCACAGATATTAACATAGATATGAAAAGCAAGAGGGACTTGTAAATATTAATTTGTTTTTTACTTCCTATTCCATGCAAATATAATGTCATTATTCTACAGACATGAGAAACCAAGACAGTGCAAATATTGTCTAAATACAATCACTTTTCCACAGTAAATTTAACTTTTCTATTTCATATTTCATTGTACTACATATTTTGAAAGTAGGTTTCCTTTTCTGTATTTCTCTTATGTTTCACAAACAAGGGAGCTACAACTGGTTCTCTAAATTGCCTATTAGTGGAAGTTAATGATACAGTCACCATGAGAAATTTGTACAGTTCAATATTAAAACATATTTGTGATATTTCTTCCACTCCATCTATGTGCAGCGTGCTGTACATCACACACACACACACAAACATAAAAAAATAAAATTAAAAAAAAAAGGAGATGAAAAAAGAAAAAATATGTTCTCTTTCTTTCCCAGTTTCACAATTGTCTTCATCCAGTTTCATCCATCTGGGTTTGTACAAAACCTTGCTCTGTTTGTACCATGTCCCTAAGTCTTTTAGTCTTTTATTCCTTGTAGACCAAAAGAGTTCTTACTCTCTGACTTGTGGATATATGTTCTTTGTAACAATTGTAGTCAATTCACTGAGTAACGAGTCTTCAGCATTAATTTTAATTGAAATAAGAATGACAGAATTCTGCCTTCAGCCATCTGCAAGCTACATACTTTTCCAAGCTGAAGAACATGTATTCTCAGTATAACTAATGAGAACTAGCCAATCAAGAAGGAGTTTCACTTTATTTTAAGATTGATAATAGGAGAGGATAAATGGCAAAAAAAAACCCAACTTATTGAATTCCACTGACTATAAAAGCATTCTAAAGTTTGACATTAAACAATCCTTTTTGTAATTTATTGAGACATGTATACCTTAGAATATTTTGTAAGTTATTTGATACTTTTACAGGATTATTTTTTGAGCTTTCAAAACAGATTATTTAGACACTGAACTACACTTTGATTATGTATGCAAGGTACATACTGCCACCATTTTAACTAAAATCATGATATATGTATTTCCTGGAATGGGGAATTATTTATTTTGTTCTTGCTGCAGATAAATTGATGTTCTAAATGAAATGTTTAACAAACATCATTCTTGCCTGCCATTAGGCCTGCAAGAGCATTATAAGAAATTTCAAGAACTGATGAAAATGTAGGATCTGCTAACAGAACTGACATTCAACGTATTCATTAGTTGCTTAGAAAAAGGCAAAATTAATGAGGTGACAGACTTTGACATGTATGCAAGGTATTACAGGATAGTGAAACAAAAAAGGGAAAAGGTACAGGAGCATCTCATGATGGGCAGTAAGTTGGAGGATAAAATTCAGTATGAATAGCTGTAAAATGATTCATATGTAAACAAGCAACCCCAAAAATCTGTATAAAATGATACCCCTTAAATTTTTACTTCTACTACTTTAAATTATTACTTCTCCAGAAAAGCAATCTTAGAATTTCTAAGGCGATGTAACTGAAAATACTAACTCAGTGATAAAAAGAACAGGCAAAAAATTGAAAAAATTTAAATGAAAAGAGAGAACTACTTAAAAAAATGGTAACAAATTTAAATAAATCAAATGGAATGTTGTGTATAACTCAATCATATAAAACATTGTTGCAGAGCCTTATGGTTGCCAGAGCAATCTTGAATTCAAAAAGTTACTAGACAATTTTAGGAAATACAAGTTTGCTGAAAGTTGTTAACATTAAAATTGCAATTTTTGAGTAAAAAAAAAATAAAAAAATCCCTAAACCCCAAATTGTTACAAACTGAAAGAGCAAATAAGAAAAATCCCAAAAAACAACACTACTAGGTATTTGTGATGTACATCTAATCTCTTATTAGTGTTATTCGCTGCCATCAGATTCAGGTATATCAAGGTAAACAGACTTTTTATACTGCACGACATTTTTATCTTATATTTTAATCACATTTTGTCTCTAGACTTCTATCATAATAGCAATCACAGCTAAATACAACTAACACAGATATTAATGCATATTAATAATATGTAATAATGTAGGTTTAGTGCTTTTTAGCCTTCTTATCATCTGTGCCAGAAATTATCAAAGATATTTTGAATTTCATGTAGTGTGGCCTGAATTAGCTCTGCATTTTATCAAAGTGAGACACTCAAGCACTTAGTTTTTATGAGATGAACACCATGATAGTCATTCTTGGTGGTAAGTCATGTAGGTAGGCTAGTCATGTCAGTGGGACTTTAAAATAATAATGTATATTTTTTCAGCTGAAGCTGATTGGTAGAGACACTTTTGAAGATCCTGACAATAGCAATAAAGAAATAAGTGTGTCTTAATATTAGTAACCAAAATATAGAAGAAAATGTGCTCTCTTCACAGAAACTGATGAAAACTTGAAGCTCTTAGAAAGAAACATTAGGAAGATCAGGCTTTATCTGTGCAGAATGGAAATTTTACTATATCTTGGTAACATTTGGAAATGGTACAAAATTTTATTCTGGAAGAACAGATATGACCAGGCAACTAAATTGAAAATTTTTGTTTCAGTCTCCAGGTTTTAGTCAAGAAAAATAAGGCACCATAAAGACCTCTTGAGGATGTGCCACATATCACTTCTAATCAATTCAGAAATGGTTGACATTTCTTTAGGTGAGATTTCAGTTTTGATCAAGTACATGCACCTACAGTATTTCTTTCTGTCACAGTCAGATGCCCAATTGTTGAGAGAGACTTGGTATTTATAATCAAGATGACATAAAGGTTAGAGGTAGGTCACTTTGACTATTACCTGTCTTATAAATGAGACCAGACAATATATATGCGATTAAATTGTTAATCAACTCAGAATCAGGCAATTTCCCACGCTGTTCAATCCATTTTGTTCATCAAAAGAAAACACATGAAGGAGGAATTTAATACATTTCTTGTGAATTGCTGTTAGGCAACAACTTTAAAACAGATTTATTTTATTCTATCACATGCATGTTGGTTCCTTTTGTGTAATAGGAGTCATATTAATTAGGAAAATTTAATTACTTACCAAATATTGATTAACAATAAATATTAAATGTGTGTTTAGGAATTACTAAGAAATGGTGCTTCATTTAACAAGTGTTCAGCTGTAAATATGTATTTATCATTAAATTCTAACTTGCCAATACTTGTGTATTACTGAGGGTTAACAAGAAATAATGTGAATTGAGATAACCATAGCAAAATATAATTTTTTCCATCTTCCAAAAGGGTGATACATCCTTTAGTCTTCATCTTCATGTTTATTTATAATAACAGGTCAGCAGCTGGGTTTTTTTTCTTTAATCAGCACAGAACAAGAACAGAATAAAAGTGAAAATTCCATGTAAAATGTAGCTTAAAATAATTGCTGATTTAAATCATAAATTACCAAGAAGTTGAATAAATAATTTGGATTTCAATTTCTAATTCATATAAGAGTATACATTTTAAAATCAGCAAATAGATGAGTTCTATCACACAATGCAGCATTTTGTTTTTAGAAGTACCTAACAGTCTGTTTCTTGCAAAGATTTCACTTTCAAATATTTGTCTTTTTCTGACATTCATTGGTGTTTGTCTAATCAACTTTGTTCCTAGGGTATTCTTGAGCTGCAATTGCTCAATCTTACAGGACAATTTCAGGGAATTATTTCCTCCAAAGAAGTTAAAAAAATAACTCGAACTAATGTAATTTAAGTGAGTGGGAAGCCCAAAAGAAGCATTGGTTGAAGCACATTTATAATGTCTGCCTCTCCTAAAAGTGCAGATTTTCGAGGGCAAAAGACCATGTCCCACATAATATTAAATACGTCTTTCACGTGAGTTAAAGTGCACTTATAGGAATTTCAAGAATTTCTGAATTTTATGACAATGTCTACATTTTAAGGTACATTTTCTTACCAGCCTAGAACCTGTCAAGTGACCCATCAAACCTTTCTGGTATAACCAAGAAGTGTCTTTAGAGGCAACAGGCACACAGGTGGCACACAGGGTGGGTTCCATTCAGGTGCCAGCACGGGCTTGGGATTATGCCCAGGGACAAACTACATCCTTAGCA
The DNA here is from genome assembly GCF_049639895.1 of Pseudopodoces humilis. NCBI lineage: Eukaryota > Metazoa > Chordata > Aves > Passeriformes > Paridae > Pseudopodoces > Pseudopodoces humilis. Next base: position 86,858,297 of record NC_142202.1, read on the forward strand.
TTCAGATAACCAGATTCACCACGCAGTAGAAGTGCCTACTTAGTAGTATCACTACTAGTGACTATTTAGTATCACTAAAATTAATAGAAAATGAGCACTTTACTAGATGAATGACGCCTGAGTTCACATCAATGGTCTTTTTTAAAAAATAGCAGGTTTCTAAGGATGTGGTTTACTTTTCTGAACATTGGAAGAATATTATTTATAGGAAACAATGTGTTCATACTTTTTTGTTTTGGTGGAGTATTAACTATATGCAATGTGAGGTACTTCCTATATGCAATGCACAAGAGCAGTCCCAAATTTTCATTCATTCAGGAGCTTTACAAGCTCAGTAGATTATTTGATCCCAATGACTAAAATAATGGCCCTCAAAAAACTACTTTGTTTCATGTCGAAAACAAGGGTCAGTGGTTAGATGAAGACAACTGGAGAATTTTATTCTTCTTTTTGAAAACTAAAATACACCTAATTACTACCATCCTGATGGGCATCTTGAATAAATAGCTGCTAATTTCCTAGAGATCAAATTTTAACTTTATTGAATTCAGTAAAATAACTTAGGATAAGTTCAGTGTGTTAATAGGGAAAAGAGCTGAGCATTCATGTCAGATGTTAAGTTAGGGACAAATAATTGCACAGAAAATAAACTGCATGCATAAAACTGGAGTTTACAGGTAACTAGTTTTGTGAAACACTGTCTTTCTGTTTTTTAATGTCTCAGAAATTCATAGTTAATCTCTGTGCCATGTATTTCTGTACTTCTTACTTAAGTCATAACCTCATAGTCATTGCAAAAACCTGCTAGCCAATAATTTTGATCATGTAGGGATTTTACACTATAGTTAAGTTATAACTTAGTTCCAAAAAAATTAATATTAATTTTTAAATGTTCACTCAATTAATATCTGTTTCTAGAGATGAAATTTCTATCCACTAAGCCATGTTCTTCTCCTTCCCAGAAAATACCATCTTTTAATAACATATTTAATGTAATCAATACTGACAGAGACACCAAACAATTACTTAGAAGGAGAGTGCTATAATTTGAAGGCAGCATGTGTTTGTAAATTGTTCCATACCTCCTACCTCAGTGTACCATCCAGACATTCCTCATCTCAGCAAGGTAACAGCATGAAAAATATGTAATTTATTGGAGTTGAGTTTTTCAGGTGCTTTCTTCTAAAACTCCTTAATTGCAAGCATTTTGTTTGCCAGTTTAGATGTTCCTCTATGAATGTTTTCTGATTCAACTAAGTCTTTGAAATCTCTTCAAAAGCTCTTAGTTTAGACCCTTTGTTTTGTGGCAATAATATTTCATTTGATACATACTATAACTTATTTTGTTGAAGCCCAGGGCTTGTAATTTATTATTGTATTAAGAGTTGTACTGATTTATGTATTTTTAAAAATAGGAATTTAGGACACAAGAATTTTGGAATTAGTGTTTCTTACTTAAAATTTGTTATCATGTCCTTGCCTGCATTTATAAAATGTGCGTAATAATCAGAAGGAGATCTCATTCATAGACAAATCAGATGGGTACCTAGAGAGATTCTTATCATTGCTGTTGAAACCAATTACAATTTGCATGTTCAATCACTCAAATCCTAATTCAACACATTTCTTCAGCAAGGTGTCTTCAAGGGGTAACTCAAATATTTATATGTGGGCAATTGCTGAATTGCTTTACTGAACTACAACACTAAGTAGGGGTGTTCTGGAAGGAAAAGAGTACATGAAGCTGGTGAAAACAGAGAACAATATTGAAAGAAAATACTTAGTTGTACTTATACTGCCACACTGTTGCTAAAACAGTACCCAAGGGCCACAAAAGGGGATATATCACCCCTTAGTTTGCAACATATTGCCCTGGCTATCCTTTACCTGCTGATTTCTGGTATTCTTCTGCAGGTTAGAATATTTAACTGTGCTTCATATCCTTCACAGCAGCACTTTAAGGACTTTCTCATGTGTCACATGTATTATATAACAGTAGAACACTTTTCCAATTATTGAAATTGCTATTCAGACCCAGTGCAAGCAAAGACATTATACCAAAAAGAGGGGAGGAGGCATTCTGTTTCAATACACATCACCTGCAAGTTACATAATTATTATTATGCAGATTGTCTGCACACACATAAACAAAAGGTATAACTAAATGAAATACAAGGCAAACAAAGAGAAAACAGCAATAATAATACTTATAGGATAAGACATTTATAAAAGAAGAGAACCTCCTTATTTGGAAGCCCCAGTTCTGAGCAAGCCCATAAGAGAGTAATGCTAAAACCACTACAGGCCACTTCAGAAAGAAAAAAATATTGTTCAGGCTGATAACAAGAGATGGATATGAATCTCAAGCAGACAAACAGAGAAAGTATATTTCTGAAATATAATCTGTTTATCTTTTCTTTACCTAGGGAAATATCAATACCTTGGATGTCTGTAACTTACAAAAATTTGAACAGTTTAAGCCTAGATTACATACAGTTTTTCTTTGCTTATCTTTTCCCTACATAATGTACTTTTGGGGAATATTGCTTGGGGTTTTTTAGAGTTAAAACTGATCTTGAATTCTGTTTATTGTTTTGTATTTCAAACAGAATACAATCAATGAGGAGTACTAAATATATTAGTGGCCTGTATGAGGAGGAAAGAAAAAAAGAATAGTAAGACCTAAGAAATAGTAAGTAATTCTCCAGTGTTGTTGAACCGCATGATTCCACCGTGAAAGAGACACAGGAACCTGAATTTCTTAAATAAAAGGCAGGTTAAAAGTAAAACCTGCCTCTGCTACAGGACAGAATAAGCAAACTTGTCTTTGAAAAATATGATTCCAAACTCTTTCAATATGACAGAATATAGTAGTGCAACATCCTTGTAAAAGCCCCCCAATATAATTCCATTCATTTTGCTTGCATTGAAATATTAAATCTTAATAGAAATTGAATAGGATTTTAATTTAATTTTAGTTATTAATTTTACTTATTATTTTAAATTTACTTCCTTTTTAGCTAATAACATTTTGAGTGAACATTCTGTTCTTTCCCTGACAGCTGCCTATCTGAAGTATTTAAAGTGTGTAGTAACCAGTGCATCTCAGTGGATGCTGGCCTTCAGACACAAACAATAAATACTGAAGATGCAGTGCCCACACCATATGAGGCTTTGCTCTTGCTAGTGCTGGACTGGAGCCCTGGATTTAAGTAATTTTAGCTGTTAGAGAGTGCTAGAACTGTTTCTTTTATGTGTTTGGCTTCATTTTCATCCAGAATGGAAGCAGCTGACATGCTGAAACCACTCTATGGTATGAATGTGTGTGTGTGTGAAGTGTGAGAATAATTAGGAGACTGACTTCAAAATTGTATTCTTGATCTAAACTAAAACATCAGTGTAAGTTCTTTATTTACTCTTTTCAGGAGAACAGGACTTCATTTTATCTTGCCAAAATATAATCAGTCAACAGGAAAAGCAAAATTAATTTTAAAAAATCCTATTAATGTCACTATATTTAAATGAAAATGCTCTCCTCTAAATCATTAAATAAATTCAATAATCATTACACTTAAAATTTAAGGACTAATCTAGTTATGTAAAGTTGGTATTGGATGCATTTTGCAAGTATCAAAGTCACCAAATTGCTATAAAGGATAGGAACTTGGTTTCATCTACTAATAAAACATGCTTAAAGGTGCTATTTTCTTTGGTATTATCCTCAAATGGAAGGTATTGGTATCTAAGACTCTAGCTATATATTATAATTTTTTTTTCCATTTTCTCTTACAAGTTTAAAAAGTAGTTTTGTTCATAGGAGGTCTCTCTTTATTGTAAGATCTGAAAATAAATTATATTTCTCTTGTAAACAGACAGAAGTGCAAAAGAAAACTGTTTTTTCTAGACCTAAGTTGTTGTATGCTACATGTTGAAATTTATTTCCTCACAACAAAATCAGAGATTGTGTTCATGAAAGGAGAATCTGTCTTGGAACAAGGCTTTCTCCTAATACTCAAACAATCCCTGATCCCAAAATCATTTTCAGAATCAATATACATGAAGAAAAAAAAATGGAATGTAGTATGTTGAATAATTTTGTTGAAGTATATAACTATTACATATCCAAATGAACTGGGATAAAAAGAAGTAATAAAGGGTATCAATGCCTAGTTACCAGTGGGAGAAGACCTTTCACTAAAAATCTATGCTTTGACTTCTCAGTACTGATCTTGACTGAATTTCAGTGAAATGCCTTCTTAAGGTCCTGGTAGTTGAAATTCATAGCTCAGTTGAATTTTAAGTGATAAAAAAAAATAAAATCAAGCAACTAGAAATGCTTGTTTCATAATTTTGGAATTTCCACATTTCTCATTTCTTCCTCAGGACATATGATCTCATCATACAGAAACTAATAGCATTGTCATTTTTCCCATTCTAAAATGGTCCCTGATCAAGAGGAGCAGAATGAAGTTAAACCCAGAAAAGCTGTTCTTGACATGTTAGATTGTGAGATTGTTTTTTCTGTTCAAGACCTAAACAAAGGCTGTTTCTGAAAACTTATTTTCAGTTCTACCAGCTTGTCAGCTGCTATCCCTTCCTACAAATTTTGCCTCAGAGCATAATTATGGTGAGGTATTTCAACTTAGGCAGTGATTCCCATCCTGAACAAAATACAGGAAAATGTCAATGTCTTGAAGCATGTACTCAGAGCAACCACCTTCTGCAAAGAAAGAGTCAAGGAATCCAATTTCTTTCAATTAGACTGCAAAAGAAAGATAAGGAGAGAATGAGTAAATAGCCTGTGCAGTCAGCTTCAAAGGAAGATGTTGGAACAGCTAACCAGTTTCAAGATCCTTTGCATAAGAGTCTCAGGAAATTTCACCTGAATATTAGGAAATATAAAGTAATGATGTTACTAATGGAATGCAGCCGGTTTCAATACTGAACACTTCCAGAATACACAGAGCATTTTGCACTTTTTGCAAATAGTATGTCCCTTGGCAAAATGATTTTGCTTTTGTATTTTCACTTTAGCAATTGTATAAAGACATAAGAGAAAAACTTATTTCCTCTTACCTTACTGATGAATTTTGACAAAGTGACAGGTAGTTAAAGATATCATTACCTTTCTTTTAACACTAAGGGGCCACACGCAGAATCTGATAATGCCATAGAAGCCCTTCCTATGGTTTTTCTATTAGAAAACAGTAGGCATTTGTTTTTTCTATCATTTTTTTAAAATTTATATGAGAAATTTTCATGCCTTGATAGCACTCTTAGATTTTCTACATCTGAAAAGCAAAAAATATTAGTGACTGCATTATTCGGTTGTAGGAGTCTCTGAATGGTGAACATTAGTCTCATGAGTATTAAATAACTGTGAAAGTTTATATTCATATTTGAACAAAGGACTTCAACTTCTCTTTCTGACAGCTTATATCTCTGAATGAGAGGAGCAAATAAAAGAAAAAATGGAAACGTACTTGTCCTATTACTACGTGCTCTTCAAAATACTCTTACCCTGTCACTCCTATAAGTTCCCTTCAGTTGGTGGAAGGCTGCAATTAGGTCACCTCAAAACTTCCTCTTTTCCAGGCTGAGCAATCCCAGTTCTCTCAATCTGTTCTCACTGAGAGAGGTGATTTACCCCTGTACCCCAATCTTGTAAGACACCACTTGGACTGCGGCATCCAGCTCTGGGGTCTTAAACAAAACATACAACAGTTTCACTGTTTTGTTTTGGTTTTTTTTTAATTATAAAACATAGAATAAGCTGTTTCCTGAAAATTTCTTTGAAGTTCATGACTACAGATTCAAGTTTCCCACTAGCAAAACTTTTAACCCAGCTTTGTCTGTCTATTAAATAGGCAAAGCTTAAACCACACGTTGAGCCTAACAAATTCCATTGAAAAGACCTGCTTATCCTTACTCCTAACTTTGTCATAGTAAAAGTAGTTGACAGTATGAAATGCACACTAAATCAGATTTCCCTCCTGAGAAACTGCTAAACTATGATATTTTTGTTGTTGTTGTTAATCTAATTATCTTTCCTTAGTCTTTTGAAAACGTATTTAGATACAAGCTTAAAGAAATACACGTTTCACAGTTCCTGTCTTTTGAAAGCAAACCTCAGTCAAGGGCCATGTAATCTAAATAGTAACTTTTTTCCCCCTGGCACTGGTACTAGAACAGAGCTGTCTTGCCTACATTTTCACTAATCTTTCTGCTGACCTTTGAAGCAAGGAAGCAAAAGAGATGGCCAAAGCAGCCTTAATAGCCTTGTAGGATGGGAAAAATAAGAAAACGGAACTGCTAAAAGTAATAGAGGTCAAAAATGAATCAGTAAATCTGATTTTGGCCAAGTTAAACATGTACAAGTCAGCACAGGATATTTACTCTTTCATAAGTGACAGAACAAAACTGACTGAAATTGCAGTTCACTTTTACTTCTTATGGAAATATAAATATTTAATCTGATGCTTTATAACCTACAGATCTTTCTGTGGCTTAGTGCTCTCTGTATCCCCAAAAATCGGTCTGAGATCCACCCCTCACTGCTGAGAAATATTTTTCAAGAATATGGCAATTAAAAAAAGGAACAAGTTTAAATTAAGGATATAAGATGACACAAAGCAACTGAAGCCTAAGCTCCTCCTGTTTCAAAAGGGTAGTTATAACTAGCATTCATTGCTTTTAAATATGATACATTTGCAACACAAAGGACTTTTTATTGTCTCCCTTTCTTAATCACTACATGGCTATCAAAATATGAAAAAAGACATAGTTGGAATGAAATTTAATTTAATTCTGAAATTTTCCAACATATTAAAGTTTAGTGTTGTTTAGAGATATCGTTTCAGTGGGAATTTTTTACCTACTGGTATCAATATTGATATCAATATAATATATAAAATTGATATCAATATCAACATTTTTAAATGAGACGCATACATGCTTTTTTAGGAAAACAGTTCTTTCAAACCTGAGGAAAATTCTGGGCTCAAAAGTTTTTCTACAAAATATCAGTTAGTCTATTAAAATAATTTATTTTGTCCTTCAAACAATATATTGCATATATCTGTGAAGCATTCTGTGTGTGGCATTAATCAATATGGGTAAGAATTGTGTATTCTGTGCTATTCTACAGTCCTATGGTTTTTCCATCTAATTAACGTATCTGGCACAAACCAAGAACTTACATTGCCAAATATGTGAGACCCTGTAATGCAAGCCAAACACTGAACTGCCACTGTCTCAAAAATATATCAAAATTCTTCCTTGAAATCTCTGAGGGCAACAATTACTAGAAAAAAAAAAAAAAATTATAGACACAGAGAACAGTAAATAATTACTGCAAGGATGTCAGAGGGCATGGTTTGAACAGTTAAAACATTTAAGATGGAATGAAATGTCTTCAGTTATTGCCAGTACAATAACTGAAGCTATTGTTGTTATTAAGTTGGCCTGCAACTTGCAGAAAAGATGAAATGGATAGGACAATAGTGAATGTAAGAAAATTAACATAATACTGTGGTTTTGTTTTGTCAACTAAAACTGTTTCTGGTGTACACATTAATACTGATCTGTACAAATATTTTTCATATTTTGATATAGCTTTGGGCTACATAATATGAAAAAGTCAAACCACTTAGAAGCTTTTGAGAAAACTGACATAATTTACTTTCACACAATGGAAAGGCCACAGTATTTTAGTGGTTTTGTGAAACTGAAATCTGAAAGACTGAAAGGTACAAGGAAAAGAAAAATTATGTTCTATCCCCTAGTGTTAAATAAGTCTATGTCAACATTGAAAATCACCAGTAGATTTTGAGATAATTCAGAGGCCTTTAAGGACATGATGTTTTGTACATTACTGAAAGACAAAATTTTGTCAAATTATATAGTGGCATAATTTCATGAATGTCTTTGTTTTGTACCTTTATTTTAATCACTTCACAACAGTTCAAAATAATACAGTTATGGTGAAGGATTATGAAGATATAATACCAAGTATCAGTTGATTATAATTTCAGTTTGATTGCATCAACTGATTTTGACCAAAGGACAAGCTAATAAAAAGACACCAGCAAAACATATGAATGTTCTTTTTAACAATATACTTGAGGTGAAAATGTGAATCTTTGTAATAATCTTAAAAAAAATACAAAATAACAAACAAAATAAAGAATTCATTTTCCAAGGGTTTTTTGTTGCTAAAAATACAAAATTGGTGATGTTGGTAGAAAACACCTTTTTTAGTTTTCTTTTTTGTAATTTGTGATGTTTAAGTTGGGGGTTTGGGGTTTTTTTGAAGAGTGGGATTATCTTTCCTTCAAATCTGCCATCAGTTATGTAATGTGAAATCCTTTATTGTAATTTTTACTATTGGAAAACAATATCTTTATTTATCCTTGAGACTGAACATCTTAAAATCTGTGTTATATCAAATGCAGCTACCAAATCTTTTAACAGAGACATGACCTGTCACACAGCTCTAATATATAAATCCTGAACAGAAAAATGCCTATTATTTTAATTTTGTTAAAATTATAATTTTGGGGGAAAAGAAAGTGCTTGTTAGTAGATCATAAGCAGAGTTATTCTTAAAGAATTTTATGAATATTTATCAGGTGATTTTTAAAATTATTTCAAGTAAGTCTTCATAAAAACTTTACTGTAAATAAAACCACAAACTGCAGCATTTCCAACTCTTCATATAAAAATTCATGCTTTATTTTTGTTGGTAATCTCTTTCTCAAAATCTCTATTCATATTTCAAAGCATTTTCAGGGTCAAGGAGTCATAAAAGGTAGTTGATAAATACATGCAGGAAAGATGAAAGGTAAAATATTAATGAATGGAAAAGCAATATTTAAAAATACAAACTCAAATCCTGGAGCAAGGTTTTGGGTTTAGGTTTTCTGCTCTCTATAATGTTTTTTATTTTGTTTTTCTAATTATGAAAATTTTATTTCACAGCCTTTTTTATTGTCTGATTTCCTATTTAGTAGCAAAATGTGTAAACATTATTCATCTGAACAGACTTATTGAGAGCAAGATGGGAATTAGTGATGCATATAATTACTCGCGTACAATTGTAGTATGATGGTATTCAATTAGAAAAATCACAGGAGTAAGCTATACTCTTACAAGTTTTATAAAATAGCTTGCAGCTTTTTCTACAAGCAACACAACAAATTAATTAAATTAATATTGCATAATTTCTCAAATAATATGTAGCACATTAAAGAGCTATAGCTCTGAAGTTCAGGTTGTTGTTTATAATGTCTTTTAATGTCATCAATTTGTTTATCTTTCAGAACTAATTTTGGTGCTATTTTTTCATCTACAATTTGAGATGTTTTGTTTCAGAAAAAAAATGTACTAAATTCTTTCTTTTAAAAAACCTAAAAAATAAAAATATACATGCTGTTTACTTGTCTTGCTTTAGAACTTAGGATGGATTAGTTTTTTAAAAATCCTAAATCATGGATTCATAGAATCATTTAGGTTAGAAAAAGCCTCATCAGGTCATGGAGTCCAACCATTAACCCTGCACTGCCAAGTCCACCAATAAACCACACCATTGAATGTCATGGCTGCACAACTTTTAGCTGCCTGTACATCCAGGCAGGATGATTCAACCACTTCCCTGAGCAGTCTCTTCTAATGTTTGAACACCATTAGAGTGAAGAAGTTTCTCCTAAATATTGTGTGGAAAGAAAAACTGCAGTTGCATTTTTTGGCAATGGAATACTCTGAAGATGGTGATCAGCCACAGAACAGCTCCAGACCCATAGGGAGCAACCAGGCCCCTGAGTTTGACTTACTGACTACCATCATGGACAAAACAGACTCAAATTATGGAAAATTAATTTAATTTATTGTAAGTTAAGAATACAGGAAGATTTAATTAAGGAAGCTTTTTTGGTGGGGTTTTTTTTTCAAAATTCTACATTCTGCTGTTGAAATTAAAGATTTTCTTTAATTTTCTTTCTAAAATTTTCTTTCTAAAATATCCAACAATGTTATGAAGAGGAGAAAGAAGTGTTGCTCAGAGTTATATATATTTAGAAATATTCACTAAAGCTGTACATTCTGTATGATCTCATATATCACACATGTAAATCTACACTAAACCATTTTTGCTCTGTCTTACTCAAATATATTCAAGTTTGTCAGTATATTTTCAGAAAATAAAACACAGGAAATTCATAAATATTGATAATCTGATGAGCAATGTGTAGGGCATTTGGAATATATATGAGGTTAGAGTTCTTCTAGGTGAATTTCTTACCCTAGAGTTGATATATCCTCATGACGACAAGGGAGCCACTGTTGTAATTTTTAGTGTTCTGAGGAGACGCTTGCCAGTTCCAAAGGAACATTTGACATGAGGATCTGTGAAATTATTGATAACTGGGAAATACATGAATAATAAACAGGCTACCTCTACCCCTTACCAAGTGACCTGCTCACCTTGACACTGCCTACTAAATCTGAAGGTCTGAATTAATGGTTTATCCAAAACCTTTATCCAGGAGGTAGATTTCTTGATAGATAACATTCTCCCTTGGCCTTTGAGGTCTCTTTAGAGTACATTTTATGAATTTAATGCAAGCACCTACAGATAGGATCTGAGTATTCACAAAGCTGTCAAGTTCTCACTGGCTGTCTCTAAAATGTTTATGGAGCTTGCACAAAGTAAACTAAACTTACCCAGTAATGCTGCAGGAACCATGCTAACTGCAGCCACTCTGCCCTCTCAGACATATCTGCCACAGGGTGTCATCATGCTTTACTCACATTAAACCTTTTTCTCAGCTTCATTCATGAGTGAGGTTAAGCTTAACAGAGCTGCACTCCTAACAGTCCCAAAGCTGGTTCAATTGAGGTCAATGCAAGCTAATATCTCTGCACAATGCTCACATCCTTCAAAAATTTCAGAGCCAAATTCATTGAAAATCACTGGGACATTGATCAAGAATCAAGCTGCCCTTTCAAAAATTAAACTTACTTTCTGTTTGTCTGTTGTTCAGGATGAGAATAAGAAGATTCTGATCTGTCAGAATATTTTGGTCACCTTTTGTATAGAAAAATTTCAGCAGCATCAGCAAAATTCAACATGAGAAGCAAAAAAAACCCCTTTCTTTTATGAGTATTTTATGCCACAAGACAAGCAAGATTGGTCAGTGATTTACATTAAAACTGAAATGGAAACGGTTTGCAATCCATTTTATTACTGAGACAACAGTTGCTCTGATGAAGTCAGTAACACTGCACACTCCCTCCACAGGCAATAAACCTGAACTGGGGATTAATTGGGGCTTTAATTTTTTATTCAGTAGAATTTATTTTCCTCTATTTTTTTTCCCTAGAAAATAGATCTACAATAATTTTCAAAAATGGGAATTTTGCAATTTGATACAAGTACTGATAGATTATTCCATAGCGAGTTCTATTTCTTCTGTCAGTTTGTAAACATGAAAAATCATTTAGCTGATTGGGTTCTCTGGGTGACAGTCTCCCCTCAAAATTATTCTTTTCATTACAAAATATATGTTTATTTACTTAAATGTTGTTATCAAAAAACTGTGGTTTAAAAATCTTTTTAGCATATTATTACTATTATTATTATCGAAGGTTCACAACAGTTTTGTATTTAAAAGAAACTTAGTCAACATTTATCTGACACATGTAATGAAATAAAATGTAGTCACACAGAAAGATACTTAAATGATTAAGTAACAATAAAGTTAAAATGCAAGTTTATTTTTTTAATTTGCTCATTTGGTTTATCACTAAAGAAAAAGTATTTTATGTATGCACCAAGTCTCTTTGAAAATTGCACTACTTTGGATAAACCATAAATCTGTTAATACATAGATAACATATATTCATTTATGAATGCCACTAGTTTATATCAGAGTTGTGGAACTCACTGTTGCAAGTTTCACACTCTGAACACTGAATAAGACTTTGGAATACAAGGTCAAATAATAATGCAGTTTGTTTTTTAATCAACAGCATTAAATCTCCTCCCCTTTTCCCTTTCTATCTCACAGCAAATTTTAGTAAAGAAATCACAGATGATAATGTGGCAAAATCCAAAGTTCATGTTAAATTATGATTTGTTTAAGGTGCCTCTAGGCTAAACCCACTCATTATTGAGAGAGTGGAAATGATTACTCTCAAAACTAACATTAAGGCTCAGGATGGGTTATTGGTATTCTCTTTTTCAGTGGCATCTCTGAGATCTGAAATCAAATCCTGCCTTTCCTCAATGGCACAATGGCAACTAAGATGTGATAATTTTATTCATTTTGGTAGTGACTTAAGAATAACTGAATGGTCATTTGTAAAGTACTGTAGCTTAAAAAAAAATAGCTTTGAGGGCTTGAGATATCCTTCTGTTTTTCTGGAAAATTGGTGACATTTTTTTTACTGTGGGAAACTTGATATAATATTTTTTTAGAAGACCATACATGGGGAAATACTTCTCAATTTAGGCACAACTACATGTTTTGATGGCCTTTAAAAAAATGTTGAAAGCTGCATGAGGTCTTCACTTTTGATAGCAGGTCTATAAAAGACTACAACTCAAATATTAAAATAAGTGTAGTTCTTATAAAGGTGATGTTTCTGATATTTTATTTAAATATTGGTCAGTTAATGAACCACTGCACCCAGAACTTTAACCACAAAAGAGTGTCTCAAGGTTGATAACTAAATTCAAGCTGTAGCTTTTCACAGCCATAGCTGTTGCCACCTATTCCTGAAAGCTCCTGAGATAAACAGACGTCATTTTCTTTTTCCAAAACTTTGTATCCTGATATGCTTGAAAGACTTCAGTTTTTGCAACATTAGACAGTCCACGGTCTTTTTGATATTTAAACTTTCCCATCAAACACAAGGTAGATATGATGTCCCCTTTAAATAATATCTCAATAAGTCAGGAAAAGATTAATTTAGCTAAACTGAAGATAGCTCAGACCAAAGATTAATTTTTTCTCGTGTCCAAAGAGATCCAAGTCCTTATCTATCATCTGAGCATGACAGTGTCCTGCCTCCCAACACCCTGCAGACGGCACTTAAACATAATTTCTAGAAACTCCATATCTTTAGAACTGCTGCAGTAAGGGGAAAATGAAATTTTTAAGACAGCAGTGTTTTGGGGTGTCAGTAAAATGTATTCTGGGAACCAGCTCTGTGTTTTGAGCCTCTCAAAATTTCTGAGTAGAATGTAATTAGGTAATTACTTTAAACAATTAATTCTAATTAGTCAACCAAAATTAATTACAACACACCTTCAAGTGTCATATTTATTAATGGACAGTTTGTTTTGATATGTCAGCGGTACTTTTCTTTAAATCCCATGCTCATTTCCAGGCAGGGCTACTCAAGAAGGTATTATACTAATAATATATTTAACAAGGGGAAATATTTTTTTCTCTGTTGACAAATGCTGAAATACTGTGATGCTCAGAATATTGCTACCAACCACTTGTAGTTTTATTATTTGAAAGGACATAAAAAAGCCAGCTAAAAGATGACATTCTACTGCATTGAATGCTGTATAAGAATGTCAATTAACTATGAAAAGTATAGGATTTTCATTTCTATCTCTAGTACCAGATTCTTGCATATGCAGTTGTTTTAAAGTTTGAAGTCCCTATTATTTAGTCTGGGAAATTCACTTTTCTTTAACTTTTAGTTGATATCACCAACAAGCTTGGGCAAATCCAGGACTGTTTAAAGTGACAATGTGATTTTGATTTTATACTTTCTGTAATAAAACAAGTTTTTAATTAAATAGAAAATAATGAAGATTTTAAATATCATGTCAACATTTTTTTTTTTTTCAAATATCATGTACAATCTTTTCAGGGAGTTATGAATAGTATCCAAACTAACCATAGATGAAGCTCTCTACATTTAAATGTTAAGCATTTAAATAGAGTCAATAGAGGCATTAATAGAGGGAAACTTGAAAACCCCGACTTGTCTCTCATTGAAAATAAACTCAGTGAAATAAAGATTAAAAAAGCTCAGGGTGCTTTATTTATTTTGGGATTTTTTTTAGATCTGTTGTACCTATTAATTATAAATTAGAGACACAGATCTGAAATGAAGGGTATAAATGTTTAAGAAGTCACAAATAATTGAAGTCCTTTAGGACTTCATCTTTCTTTAAAAGGATTCTGTTTCTCATTTTGTTTTGGAATGCTGAATTCTTGGACTCACAGGAAGGTTCTTTATAATGCAGGCATGTGACTTCTGTTCAGATCTGACTGACAAGATCTAATCAGCCTGGGTTGTTATTATCAGAAATATTTTAATAATAGCTTTATAGATGATTTACTTGATTTAGGGAATTTATCTAAAGTAATGTCAAAAAATAAAATCACAACTATTGAGCATTTACTGGATTTATTATTAATAAATTAATTTCCTTGCCACTCAGGTATAGATCAAACAGATGGTTGAATCTAATGGTTTTCTGTTACAGTTTTATCCCCAAAGTAATTTATAAATTCTCTTTTGCTCCTTACTTGTTCATCTGACCAGAAACAGATGCACATACTTGAATATATACAGGTGTTTGCATGAGAAATCAAGCTACCTAATAGAGAAAGTAGAAATTACTTAAATAGAAAAAGCATCTGTTTGCTAGTTCAATCTAGTCCAAAGTTCCTCCTCCTTCTGCAACTTTATGCATATATTAGCAATTTCTACACAGCAGTGAATTGAAATCATTCATGCTATGTATAAGTAAAGTTGTCTATTTTGGCAGTCATAAGAAAGTTAATTAAAAATAAAATAGAGATTCAAAATATTACATTCATCTAAAAATAGAAGGACAATTTATCTATCTTAAACAAATATAATTAGATATATATTTGTAATAAAGTTTAATAATTTTTAAAATTTTGTTTCTTTAGTTATAACGTTTCACCAGCCTAAATAGCACCTCCTAAGTCAATGGGGTGGGGGTGGGAATTCTTGGAATGATGGAAAATCAAACTTTGCAGTATCTTCTAGAAAAGGCTTGTTCTTTGAAGCATTTCCTCTATAACATTAATCACGGCTATTCTTGTAATTTGATGAAAGTAAGTCATTGGTTTTTATCTTACAAAGGCATAAGGGAGATCTTAGGCACAAAGGGAGTGTGAAAATGTACAGTAGAAAAAAATTTTGTTCTAAACAATTTTGAAGAGAACTAGCACAGGACCAAACAGTTTTAGAGGAATAAAATGCGTTAATAAAATGATTGCTTAAAGTAGAAAAAATAGATGGAAAACATTGTGTCTGTTCAGAGGGAAGGAGAAAGTGGGGGATGTTGCTAGATATGGGAAAAGAGACATGGTTAGTCAGTGATTTTTATGAGCTGCTTTTTTATACTTCCACACTCTTATTTCATGAAATGGAATATTTTCTTCCCTCAGGGATGAAAGCATTTTATATTTGTTGATGTTCTGCCTTTAAATTTGCAGCCAAAACCAACATTTTCTAATGGTAATGTATTTCTATTTAAAAGACATTTGCAGTAAAAAGTTGATTCTAGTCTGCCCATGTGCAATCCAGTCATTCTGTAATTGCTTCTATAGGCAATATAGCTATAGGCAAGTTGTCAGTATTTATGTTTAAGATACAAATCCTGGTTATAAGGAATTTTTCCATTGGGATAAACAATAGCCTGGAGAAAAAAAAGCAAGAGAAGGAAACCATATTTCTAAAAAATTAAATAAAAATGGAAAGACAAAATCTAGTACAAAAAGCCGTAAGGCATTTGCAGTTGGCTCTTAACTACGAAATCAACGGATATTGTGCGTATTCATACACCCACACACACTTAAACACCCTTGCATATATATTAAGGTTTGTCTTGCCTTACAGTAGGAGATCTTGAAAAGAAGAAATACATGGAAATACTAAAGAAATAGAATTTGGTTAAGCTGTTTAAAATCAAATTCTTTAAATCTATTTGATTCACTTCACTAACAGCCCTGAGATTTGCCTTAAACCTATCTGTTTGGTAGCAAAACAAGAAGAAACATACATTTCCAGGTTTTTTTTTCTTATTCTGGATTTATTACAGTTCAGTCACATGGCTCTTTATTTCTGGTTTAAGGGATAGCCCTATATCAAATCAAGACACTACCCAATGTTTCTAGCTAAAAAGAAAGCAAAGCCTAACCTGCTGTGCCGTGAAAACCTTTGCAGCTAGGAGTGAATACAGGTATATTCACTGGCAGTCTGAAGGAATAAAAATTTATTCTGATTGCATGATGTAAAATTAGGTGTCCAGGTTTCAAAAGGAGCAAAGTTAGAAGGGACCACAGGGGGTCATCTGGTCCAACCTTACTTCTCAGGCAGAGTCATCATAGAACACATGGTACCTCTGTGTCCAGAGGGTTCTTGAGTATGTCCAGTGAGGGAGACTTCACAACCTCCCTGGGAAATCTGTTCCAGTGCTCAGTTGCCCACACAGTAAAAAAGTTCTTCCTCACGTTCAGGTGGAACTTCCTGTGCAAGTTTCTACCCACTATCTATTGTCCTATTGCTTGGCACCAGCAAGAAGGGCTTGGCTCCATCCTTCTGACACTCTCCCATTAGATACTCACACACATTGATGAGGTTCCCTCTCAGCTGTCGCTTCTCAAGGCTGAACAGGCCCAGCTCCCTCAGCCTGTCCTTGTAAGATAGATGCTCCAACCCCCTAATCATCTTTGTTGCTCTCCACTGGATCTGTTCCAGGAGCTCCATGTCTCACTTGTACTGAGGAGCCCAGAACTGGACACAGCAGTCCAATCACACAGCAGTCTACTCACCAGGGCTGAGTAGAGGCGCAGGATCACATCCCTGCACCTGCTGGAAATGCTCTTCTTAAAACATCCCTAGGATAACATTGGTGTTCCTGGCCACAAGGACACTGCTGGTTCATGGACAGTTTGTTGCCTGCCTTTGTGCACACAATCATCACCAGTTTTGCTTTTTTGGATGCCTGGCATTTGGCCAGTGTCAAAACACCTTCTCCCCCACTCCTGCCTAGCTCTTGGCCTTAAATTCACTCACAATTTTTCTCTACCTCCTACCCACCCAGCAATGCAGGGGTATTGGGGTTGGCATCAGTTTGTCATGTATTGTTTCTGCCCCTCCTCAGAGGGAGGACTCCTCAGACTCTTCCCCTGATCCCCTGTAGGGTCTCTTTCATGGGAGATAATCCTCCATTCACTTCTCCATGGGCTGCAGTTCTTCACAAACTGCTCCAGCATGGGACTTTTCCCCAGGGTTCAGTCCTTCAGGAACAGATTTGTCCAACATGGGTCCCCTGTGGGGTTGCAGGTCCTTCCAGTAAACCTGCTTCAGCATGAACTCTGCTCCCCATGGGTCCACAGGTTCTGCTTTGAGCCTGCTCAAGTGCAGCTTTCCCCCAGTCACAGCCTCCTTCAGGAACCATCTCCTCTGGTGTATGGTCATCTGTGGGCTGCAGGTGCATCTCTGCTCCAACATGGACCTCCATGAGCTGCAGGGACACAGCTGCTTCACCACGTGGAAATATGAAAGATTAATGTCTCAAACAATTGACCAATTGCAAAAGCAGCATGTGCTTTGCTGAGGTCAGGTTTGTACCCTCCAACCAAGGGAGGGGAGGAGAGTTCTTAGGTGTATGATGACAAAGCCTCTTACCTCATAACAGAGGTAAGAACAGCCCTTGTGCAGAAGAGCTGCACACCCACTACCAGAGGATGACAACAAACAATGCTTTGTTTAGCAGCAAGCTGAGTTTTGAGTCAGAGTGATGAGAAGACTGATAAGCAGATCCTGCAGAGATGGGATAATGACTTTTACTATGCCAATATTCTCCCTTACACAATTGGCTCAGGTGTAAAACTCCCCTTTCCTCCAGGGAAAGTATCAGGACATTCACATGGCCTGAAAATGGTCATCCTTTCTGATGGGCCATAACTGGTTCAACTAGGCTGCTGTGACGGTGGTCATATCCTAGAAGGTGTCAAAAATCAGACAAATTTCTGAAGCCTTCCACAAAGGATTGTGCATGATCCACAGTGCTGCGTAACAGTGTAAAACTCTTGTCCTCAAGGGAAGTATGTGTGCATTGTCACCTGAAACTGAACATTTATTAACCCATTGAATTTTGTGCTCCTCTTTTCAACTGCAGTTGCTTAGTTATTTTGGGGTTTTCTCCCTCCTCCTAACAGTTTTGTCCTAGAGGCACCACCACTGTCCCTGATGGACTCAGTCTTGACCGGTGTCAAATCAGTCCTGAAGACAGCTGGCATTGGCACTTTCAGATGTAGGGGATGTTTCTAGTGGTTTTGTGAGAAGCTTCCCCCTGCTACTAAAACATTTCTACACAAATTATATACACACAATTATCTTTGGATTATTTTAATGAGGTTCTTTTCTCCACTAACCCTAGAAAATACTTAGTTTTTAATTTAATCATCTAAATTTGTAATATTCAGCAAACAAGGTTAAATCAGTCCTGCTCTCTGATTCATCTCCCATGACTAGGTATTATAAAGTATCTAGGTAGATCTGGAAACAGATCTGGTGGCAGAATCTCCTCCCATGTGATTATCACAGCCTCCAAAAGAAATGTGCTTTTTTTATCATATTTTCTATTTGCAAAATTGATGTAATACCCAAGAAACAACAGTGCATAATAAATCACTCTACTCTAGCATGTACGTGTGTGTGAATATGTATATATATATATATACATACATTTACATTTAATGAAGTTGATTTTAGAATAGAGAATGTCACCAGAAAATTCATTTTCACCAGAAAATAGGAAAAAACAAGCCCAGACAAGGTTATCTGGGAAAATCTGTCAGCCAAAATCACATTGACTAAGTGGAAAAATATTTTAACTTCCAAAGTTAGGCTGTAAGGCATAGTTTTTGCCCCAAAACAGTCCATTTAAGTTAGACATTTCAGCAGTTCACGGGTAACTTTGCCAAGAAACTGTTATTGAAGCATTTGAGTGTTTCTATTTTCCTCAAATATTAATAATAACTAAAAATTAGAGTACATTATATTTATCATATTTTTAAATTTGACAGTTATAACTGTTAAGTAGCTTTAGCCTAAGATAATAAAATAGATTATTTTCTGTTTCAGGACATGTTGACAAGCAAATGACCAATCCCCTTTCAATGAATATTATCTTTGTGTTAAATAAAACAAACAGTGGTTCACAATGGGAACACAAACATATAAGCATTTTTTGTATCCAGCTCTATATTTCCCATATCAGTACTCTGACTTTTGGTTTCCTGGGATACAAGCCAAAAGTCAGCATACACTTTTATGAAGGATCTTTTTTGGAATTGTCATCAAAAGACCTTCATATGACACCTTGGACCTCTGTAAGTATGAGCTGATGGCTTCCCAGAATAAAATATGTTAATATATTTAATAACACTAGCCTCAGCAAATAAACTGTCTTTGTCTCTGTGTTTACACATGAGTTCATCATAAAATGAAGGAGAAGAACTTAAGCAAGACAAGCTAAAGACATGAATTAATAGGACTGAATATCAAAAAGGTTACAGAAGGTCACTGAAATCTGTGTTCAGAACATCATATGAGAAATTTAGCTCAAGATGGATTCATAGCTAAAATGAATTAATTATATGAAAATAAAATAATGTAGATCTTAAGACCAAGAAACAAGCTCCATCGGTTATATATCAGAGCTGATTGAATAGTTCCAAATATTTAGAATCCATTATTTGTATCAGATCTAAAAATATGGTGAACAAAAATTATTGAAACTAAAAGGGAAAGGTAATACAGTCCTTAGAATCTCAAGGTCTTGAAGTTCATTAAATATCTTCTACTAAACTGTCAGGGGTTTTCTGCAGTGAGTTGCAGGCAACCCGATCTAATTCTTGTTAACTTCACTGATATTATCCTCACATAATTTAATGGAATTCCAACTTAGCCCTGAATTTTTACTAAAAACTGTACATAAGTGGTGTTTACACAGGATATGGCACTTCAAAACTGTTAAATCTAAAGTTTACCTTCATTTAGAAACTGTATTAGGATCATAGTTAGAAACCAAGGCACAAACTAATGAGATAGATTTGTGAATTCCTGAAAGGCATAAAAACAGAAAGAATTGGAGTACAAAAATACTTTGTTTGCTTTATGTTTCATTTGAAAGGAACATCGAGGGATGACTCTGTTCTCACAAAAGACTGCATCAAAAGTATTCAATGCTTTTTTCTTCATAATATAGCTAATAAAGTTTGCATGCATTTTAAAGATTTGTAATCTTTACATAGGTATTGAGAACACAGAAAAAGCAAAAGGAAAGTTGGTAGGATTTTGTAAGCAAATTTAAAGGAGCAATAAAAACATCAATAGTGAGAAATGTTTACTAAGTTCTTCATCTTTATATAGTTCAGTATTTCTTTTTGCAAGACAGCAAGAAAATATTCTCATTACTATAGTCCTGCTCTTTTCCCCAGATTCTTTTTACATGGTTTCCTAAAGAGTCTTCAACAACATGAAGGAATAAATTCTTCAAATCAAACATGCAAAAGGAAACAATCTTCAAGGAGCTTTTCCCAGAAACTTTCTAATTACTCCCTACTCCTATGACATGTTAACAGCAGTTGACTTTTTTCCTTGAGAAAATTCTATTGTAATAAGGGGGTAGAGGGTTTGAAGTGAGGGGAAGATGCTTTGTCAAGGAGTAACTTCTCTGTAAGACCTTTAGCTAGCATATTTGCCAGGTTCAGGGTGAATTCCTGATCAGAAGCAGTGAGAGGCTTCTTCTTTCATTGGTAATTGATTAATGTAGTAAAACAGCATTCAGTCACTATTACATGTCAGTCAGACATTCAACATTGCAGGTATATTACCCTACAAAACAGGGTATTTAGTGTTCTTAACTCCTATAGCTACAGATCACAGGGAATATAAATTAAATATAGCAGAACTCACACAGAACAAGACACAACATAGTTAAATGGATATGATTCTGTGTTTAATATGATATGGCTAAATATACAAGCCTACAGTTAAAGACTAAGGCTAGCTAACCTAAACCATTCTGAGTTTTTGTGCTAATGTCTTTCTGCATGATTCTGCATTCATTGTGTGACAGAGAAGTTTGAGAGTTTGTTGCATTTGATAGGAACAATTTGCCTTGGATTTTTTTATTCATAAAATTATTTTCAACAAGCATTAGTAACAAAACAAACTGGCAAATTGAGATGTGGCATAGCCTCCTTTTGTTTGGATCTAATTTTTAATTCTTACAAGCAATTAAGAAATCTGAACGTGGAATCCAAATCACTAGAAATTCAAATTTCAGAGGTAGAATACTCTCATTCTTCTAGCATATTTAACTGAAAAAAATTAAAAAAAATTTAAAAATTACCAAAACAAGCCAAAGCAACACAAAATGAAACAAAACTGCTTGCTTTGAACTCATATAAGAACAATAAATAAACTTGAACACTCATAAACCCTTGACCCAAAAACTGAAAAAATTGTGATAACAGTTGTATTCTTGAATTGAAACTACACAGAAAAATCCTTCTAAATGGTGCATGAATCATTTTCAACTTCATCTTACCAGGTTTTACATAATGGATGCAGCTTTCTAACAACTGTCTAAATTTGCATACAGAGCTGATAAGTGCTGGCCATAGTTTCAATATGTGCTGAAGCTTCTGGCTGAGCTCACACAACAAGGATCATAACTAACCTTTTCTATCACTCTGGAAAAGTTGGAGGGGCAGTTCTCAACCCTGTAAATGTGTAATGACCCAGATGCTCATCACCTACTGTTTAAAGACATCTCAGAGTAACACTCCCCAGGCTGATTAACCACCACTTTCTACACACACCATACCTGTCTGGTTGTTCTCTGCCTTCAGAATCCAGCACCCGGGCCTTGTCTCTGAGCTTTGGCAGTGAAATGCTTGAGTTTTCACGTGAGAACAACTGTCTGTAGCTTCCTGACAGCTGTTTTCACAAAATACAAAGTTTTGTACCTTAATAATACTGAAAATATTGGACAGCATCTCTGAAGTTCACCTAGCACAACTTTGTGCTCAATGCTGACTTCAATGATACATTGAGTTTCTCAGATGCTTAACCAGGCAAGTTTTCACAATTTCTAAATCTGAGGATTTCATAAAATCTTGGGTGACTTTTAGCACCATCATTTAAATGCATTGGAACTTTATGAGTTTAAGATAGGTCAAAAGAAAAAAAAAACATTCTTGGAAGTTGCCAAAAAATATAGTGAGCTTCTTCAGGAAGGGTAAGGACAATTTTTGAAACTGCATCTTATGGAATACCTATTTTATTCTC
Source organism: Pseudopodoces humilis (assembly GCF_049639895.1). NCBI lineage: Eukaryota > Metazoa > Chordata > Aves > Passeriformes > Paridae > Pseudopodoces > Pseudopodoces humilis. The sequence goes on from NC_142202.1 coordinate 86,880,665, forward strand.
TGCTCTTTATATGAACCCACAGCAAATAATATAGTGCAAACAAACAGTCAAACCAAACAATTAGTAGGACTGAAAAATAACAGAACATAAACTATGCATCTTAATTTTATGGAGAAATAGAAATAAAATATATTTCAAAATATTATGGGTTTTTAGAAGCAAAATAACAAACAAACAAACAAAAACAAAAATAGAAACAAAACAAAAGCAAAACAAACAAACAAAAAACCACAAAACAACAAGAACTCCAAACAAACAGATGTCAGGTGAACACAAAAATTAAAATTGATAAAATAGCATAGACTAGATTTTAATAGAAGAAATCCGAGTTTTAGAAACTATAGATTAGAGAAAGCATTTGTTCGAATATATTGTTTTAGCATTCTTGAGGGTCTGGTTAGCAGATTTTTTTTTTTATATAGAGGAAGCTGACAACTGTATTAGAAATTACTACAATGAAACAAACCTGTTTTCTCCAGTTAAGACAAAAGTTCTGGTTCTTGTTTATCATGGTTTTCTGATATTGGAGAAGATCTACTAAGTCCCTTTCAATTTTCCATTTCTTCCCTGAGCCGCAATTTGTATTTAAGAAAATACTTTTTCTCTGCATAAGGCTCTCCTTACTTCTGTAATGGACCCTTCATCATCGTAACTAGGAGAGAAAAAAATATGTTAATAAACAATCAGAATAAAATAAATAAGAGATTACTACTTCACAGACAATTATTTAGTGGTTTTCTTCACTCCAGATATGCCTAAAACCCAGATTTGTCTGTGTCACATGTGCTGGTCTTTCTAAATACATTGTTTTCATACCCAGAGGAGAATTAAACAATTGCTGATTCAAACGAGTATTTCTTTGGAATTTGTACTGCTTCAGCTCTTGGTTATCTTTCAAATCCCTAGTAATACACATATCTGGCTAACAGCTTACAGAATTCTTTTGGGATACACAGAGAAAAGCAGGAAAGGATGATGAGGATTCAATCAACACAGACGCATTAGGATCAGACAGAATACCAGAACTTTCTAAGATCTATCCAGGTGTTCTCAAGTATTGGCATATAGTGATCTCAACTATTGACTTTGCAAAGTTATTTCAGATCTTAACCTATTAATCAAATATAAATTGCAGGGGATTGCAAAAGAGATACGGAAAAGATTTATAGGCTGGCCATTTGGACTTTTATCTACTGAAAATTTTCTAACCCTGTGCAAAATCTACCTTTAAAGGTCTCTATATGATATCACTATGTCCCTACTGCCAAGTGTTCCCTGATGTTAACTACAAGTTGTTTTTTTTTTTATTTTTTATTAGTTATTTCACTATTCCACAGAATAATCAGTCCCTGTACATCATAACAGCCTTCAAATATTTTTAGAATGTCATGACCTACTTTGTCATCTTCTATCTCTTAAAATTAGTTTTTTTAATCTTTACACAGAAGTCAATATATTTGTCCTGTTTATTCTAGTTACTTTTTATAACATATAAGATTAGGCTAGAAGAAGATTTTACCATTTTCCCATTACTTACTCTAGGCTCATAATATTCCTGGCTGTCACACTAACAAACATTCAAACTTATAGACTCATAGAATCATTTAGGTCAGGAAAGACCTTCAAGATCATGAAGTTCGACCATTAACTCAGCACCATCAAGTCCACCAATAAACCACACCTCTAAAGGCCATGTCTACATGTCTTGAATACCTTCAGTCATAGTGACTCAACCACTTCCCTAGGAAGCCTTTCCCAATATTTGACAACCCTTTCAGTGAAGAAATTTTTCCTAATATCCAAAGCTCTGGTACAACTTGAAGCCATTACCTCTTGTCCTGTTGCTCATTACCTGGGAGGCAAGACTGGCACCCAGCTCACTACAACCTCCTTTCAGGTTATCTGGAGAGAGTGATAAAGTCTTCTCTGAGATGCCTCCTCTCCAGGCTAAACAAACCCAGCTTCCTCAGCCACTCCTCATAGAACTTACTCTCTAGAGCCTTCATCAGCTTTGTTGCCTTTCTCTGAACACACTCCAGAACCTCCATGTCCTTATGGTAGTGAGGGAACTGAACACAGGATTTAAGGTGTGCCCTCACCAGTGCCAAGTACAGAGGAACAAAAACTTCCCCAGTCCTGCTGGCCCCACTCTTTTTGATACAGGACAGGATGCCATTGGCCTTCTTGGCCACATGGGCACACTCTGGATCATGTTCAGCAGGCTGTTGACCAGCACCCCCAGCTCCTTTTCCACCAGACAACCTTCTAGACAGTCTTCTCCCAACCTGTAGTGCTGCAGTGCTTGCTGTGACCAAGTGTTAGGACCTGGTACTTGGCCTTGTGGAACCTCATTTTGTTGGCCTTGGTCCATCAATCCAGCCTGTCCAGATCCCTCTGCAGAGCCTTCCTGCCCTCCAGAAGATCAACACTCCCACCTCCTTGGTATCTTCAGCAAAATGCCTGTCACTGACCATTTTCCCTTATTCTGCCACCTGTCCCTCTCTTCTAACTCAGTGGGATCAACACCGGGAGGACAGGTGCTCTTACTATTAAAGACATGCAAAGAAGACAATAAGTACTCCAGCCTTTTCTTCATCCTATGTCACTATGTTTCAATTTTACATGTTTAGGTATCGGACTAGAGAAAGATTCATTACAGAAATTCTTGGAGTCTAGTAATACAAGGATATATTGCAGTACAAATCAGCTAAAAGTAGGTCCAACTGAGTGGCTACAAAAGGAAGACCACTAGAGAAAAAAAACCAAAGCAACAGAATTTAAAAGAAAAATTAAATCTCAGGGGGGAAAAAATCACCTTGTGTTATGAGAATTAACAGAGAACTTTTTTTAACATAAAACCTTATCTTAATGTTAATCTTGAAAAAGTAGACCCCCAAAAAACATCCACACACACACAAATTCTACTACTGATAATTTGAGATTGCTGAACAATTCTTCATGAAAATATTTAGAAAGATAGAGCTAGTGAGAAAAAAAAAACCCAAACAACAAAACCCAATGCAATTTGCCACAGTAAAATATTAAGATAAAGAAAATAAAGTTGTAAACCCCAGAAACAATTGCAGGAACTGAATGTCTCTATGTAGGAATATGAGGCAAATATTCCATAAACATGGTAACATTCAATGAGAGAAGAAAAGAATCACAAATTAAAACACGAAAAGCAATTTGGCATTGGCTATGCTTCAGCGAAATTCAAGTCCTGATATGTAAATTATTTATTAAAATCTAGGAATAAATTTGCATGAAGGAAATTATAGTAAAAAACCTCAACTAAATTTCTCAATAAATTCCAATTCACACAGTGTCTTTCATAATGTCTTTGGTTCTAATAGAAAAATGAAAACAAAACTGAAATATTGTGTGCATTCTCAAACATCCATATCCCCTTATTACTAGCAAATCTTTTATCATTCTTTACAGCCTCAACTAACTTAGTCTATGTTAAGGTGATTATTTTTATTCCATAATCAAATGTCCACCATTTATTTTGACCCTTCTTTCGACAAAATAAGAAAACTGTTAAAATGTTTTTTGCACTCAGGCTTGAAAAATAAGTTCTTAACTATTATAATTAAATAACATAACAGAATGTTTGGAGAAAGTAAAACAATACTTAACATCACTCCAAAAAGAATAGGCAGAATAAAGGACTGAAGGAATCTTTCTATCTTATGATGGTTGTTTATTTTTTTACCTCTAAGGAATTTAGACTTATATAAAAGGGGTCCTTACAACTTATTCTGAAGTAGCTTTACAAAACCCCATAAAACACTGAGATATATGACTTGCTGCAAAGCTTTCCTTAATGCCAAAGATTCAGTAATTTTTAAGTGGAAAATTTTTAGTCTATTAAATATAATATATATTCCACTAGCTCCTGCATAAACATTCTCTGTCATTGTTTATAGGCTTTAGTAAACATGATAGAATGTACATGCAGTTCTTGATCTAGCCTTGGAGACATGCTCTAACCAATACTTTCTTAAAAATGAGAATTCTTTATACCCAGTGAGTACTTTCTTCTTAATTTGACTTCAGTTCCTTAGTTCAGTTTTCTCTCTTTTATACGTAAGAAACATTGAAATTCATTTCAGTTCCATAAGGAGAAAATCCAAAAGTATCCTTAAAGAAAAGAACATTTATCAATAGGAAAATTTGACAAGACACTGATTTTCAGGCCATTTAAAATATGTTTTCCAGGCATTGTAAGTACTTTGCTCATGGACACCTGACTGAATAAAGAGAGAAATCATTCTGGATTGTTAGAGTATCCCAGAGCAATCCTACAGGACTTTTCCCTGTCAGTGAAAGAACAGGGTCAAACCCAAGGTTCTCCTTACTGCCTTTTTGTGTCCTTCCATTTTCCTTCACTTTAATTCTCTGTAACCTCACAGACAATTAAAGTTATATATATATATATATATATATATATATATTTTTTTTTTTTTTTGGACAGAGATAGTGGGACAGCATGGATTAGTTGCAAAAACAGATAAATAGAAATATATCCATTTTGCAGTTCTACTACTGTATACAGACAATTTCATGTAGCTTCAGAAAATTGTAAGATTTCAGTCTGAGACTAGTAGTCTAATTTAATAGGAAAGAAATTGAATCAACTTCCTCCATTAATGTTATTATTAAAAACCTCTTGGCATTCTCCAAAAGATCACTTCATTATGCTGAAAGTGACATATCATCTTTATTTTCAGTAATATTGACTAGAAAGAAGGATTTTTCTTTTAAAAAATTCTCCATAGGAACTAAGAATCATTGAATCATAGAATTCCCTGGGCTGGAAGGGACCTTAAAGATCATCCAACTCCCATCAGGGGCAGGGACACCTCCCACTAGATCAGCTTCCTCAGAGCTCCATCCAACTTGGACTTGAGCATTTCCAAGGATGGGACATCCACAACTTTACTAGGCAACTTTTTCCAGTACCTCACTAGCCTCACAGTAAAGGAATTATATTATCTAATCTAAATCTATTCTCTTTCAGTTTGAATCCATTCCCCCTTTTCCTGTCACTACACGGTCTTGTAAAAAGTCCCTTTCCATTTTCTTTGTAGATTTCCTTACAGTACGGAAAGGCTGCAATTTAGTCATCCCAAAGTTTTCACTTTTCCAAGCTGAACAAACACAATTCTATCAGCCTTTCCTCATAAGAAAAGTAATAAACTCTACCCCTTTAACCATTTTTCTGGCCCTCCTCTGGACTTGATAATACAGGTCTAGGTGCTGAGGACCTCAGAACTGGAAGCAGCTCTCAAGGTGGGGTCTCACAAGGGCAGAATCCCCTCCCTTTCCCTGCTGATCATGCTGCTTTAGATACAGTCCAGGATAAGTCCTGCTTTTTGGGGTGCAAGGATATGTTGCCAGGTCTTGTCCAGCCTCTCATCCATCAGCACCATCAAGTTCTTTTTGACAGGGCTGCTCTGGATCTGTTCATACCCCAGCCTACATTGATACCAGCATTTCTCTGATCCAAGTGCAGCAACTTGCACTTGGTGCTGTTAAACCTCATGAGATTACCACGGGCCCACTGCTGGAGCTTGTTCAGGTCCCTTTGGACGGCATCCCATCCTTTGGTTGTGCCAAATGCACCTCTCAGCTTGGAATCATTTCACATTTGCTGAAGGAACACTTGATACCTTCGTATATGTCATTAATGAAGGTATTAAATAACAGTCGTTCCATCATTACACAAATCCCTGAGGGACGCCAATTCTCACTGATATACATTTATGAATGATGTAGGAAAGAACTATGTGGAAGAGAATATATATGCCTTTTAAATAGTTATAATATTATATATAATATAAATATCTTCCATCCTGTTTCCAGCATTGGTTTTCTGTTTGCTACTACATGCCATATCCCGACAAGAGTCAGACAAGTTACCTGTAACACAGGTTTCATGTCCTTCCAGTAGAAAAGGGTGGAGACTGAATTTCTAAGGACTGGCATTACTGACCATTTGGAACTTATACCCAAAAAAATCTTTTGAACTTTTCTTATTGCCTGCTCCTTCTTATACATTTTTTTATAACTGAGATCCCACAGAGAAGAGGCAGAAAGGAGATTGGTGAGTAGACAAAGTATAAAAGAAGTGTGGAAAGGAAGAAGCATTGACTACAAGGAAGCATAATGGTGATATTCCTGCACATGAAATGGTGTCTATGATCTCACACAAGGAAAAAAACAATCTGTGAAAGAGAATAAATGAGGTCATTAAGTGAGGTCATTCTCTCATACAAAATCAAGTATGTGCTTATTTGTCTCTAGGCTTTGGAATGTGACCGTGTTTCATTTTGTTTGTTATCCACAAGTAATAGAATAATACATTTTGAAACTTTAGTTTCTAGAAGACATACACCTGTTATTAGTTACTATAAAAAATATACAAGTCAGAGGATAAAATGTTAATATATTAAACCCAGGAAGCTGAAGTTTTTACAGTTCTTCAGGATGAAATTTTTCTTTTGAAGGGCAGATTTTGCTAAGAAGAAATTATGTAATTTTCATAAAAATATCAAATAAGGCACAGTAATAATTTATCTTTTCAGGGGCAATAAAATAACAATGCATTTATATAAATGACTCTGGGTTTGGTCAGAAATTACAGGATAATAAATGAATTATTATATTTGCAAATTGAACTAAGTTTCTACTTTTACAGAGAGTTTATTTATGGCTATAAGGATGTAGAAAAATTGTGCAGATATATAATTTGATAAGTAACATTGTTGTCAAACTCTATGCATTACACCTATTTTATTCACAATATCAAAAATTCCATTTCCTGCCCCTCTCAATAATCTAATGCATATTTGAAGATACTTTAAAATATGGTCTTGGAAGAGCTTGGCCAAAATATGACCAATAATAACTTTTAAATTATTGCAATTCACAGGGCTGGAAAAAGAAAATTCAGGCTGAGTGTCATAGTTCATATTCTCGTCTTCCCCAACCACTGTAATAAAGTTCAAAGTCAAATTGCTTCTATGTATCTTAACCCTATCAAGCCTCGAGACTGAATTCTGTTTTTCTTAAGGAAAATAGAAAACATTTTGCAAATATTTAAAAAAAAAATAGACAACATTAGTCCAAAGAATATTTAATATTTCAAAACATTCTGTAAAATTGTTAACAGATTGACTATTGATCTAATTTTTAGCCAAAGAAATCTGTAAAAGAAAAGAATATGGTAAAAATTGTGCAGCAATCTGTGATTTTTTTCCTAAACATTTATAAGGACAATTTATAAAGAACTGAGACTACAAAGTTGTTAACAGCATGTGTCACTTTTTTTAGCAATTTCTTTATTAAAAAACAACATGCCCTCGCATGATCAATCTTTTTAAAAAATGTATGCATTTAAAAAAGCCCTAACATCAAAGAGTTATGAGGGGTTTTACATTTTGGTTTGGATTTTATTTATATAGATTTATATATACACATATATATGTTTATTTCAAATTATTTAGCTGCATACAATCTGGATAGATAACAAACATATTTTTAGAATTTAGTGAAAGGTTGGCAAAAAATGTTTAGATCTTAATGGAAATTTGCCACATTCCAATAGCTAATGATGATGCACATTATTAAAAAGATATCTGAAAGGTGTTTTCTTTTACACATATATAAATGTGTGCATACATATAAACATATATATATTTTTTTACATACATATATTTATGTTTTTCAAGTGAATTAAATTGTATTTTCTATTTTATTTTTACTTCAAAGTTTCCACCCATATATTTTCTTTACTGTCAATCATATTAATATATTCAATAAGAGGAAAATTACAGCTGGACACTTAAAGGTCTCACAGATTTAAACTGAAGAAAAATAATTTTTTGTAGTAAGGGGTCTATATTTTTTTTCTGATTACATCATGTGTCATTTAGCTGTCAAGCCTGCCAGCTGTTCTCAGGGAAATTCCACCTATGCTGTAATTTTAGGAGATCTTCCAGTGTAGTTTTTGCTGAAACTATATAAACAAAAAAAATATCTATTTTAGAAGGAAATATAAAAGCTTTGGAAAACATATGGTCATTTAGCCTAGCAAGCCCTTACCCTTTACATTTACTCTATCTCCCATTCCTGGTTTGACATTAAAGAGATGAAATTCTCATTAGACTTTACAAAACATTTCACTTGATATTAAAGCATTAAAATTTGCTCTTTTATGAACTCTGAAATTTTCCATTAAATTTATATTTTATAAATGTAAAGATGTGTGTAAAAATATTCTAGTCAATACCAAAGACATCTTTTTGCCTTCAAGTGACAACATTTTTTCCTCATTTATTCTTCACATGTTTCTTGGATAATTTGAGATAATCATGCTCGTGAATACCCTTTTTTTGAAACTGTGTAGTTATGCTTACAACACATTTAATAGCATGCTGGAGAAATTTTGACTTACAGAATTGTTTAACATGAACTCAAGATTTAACAAAAAAAATAAATACCATTATCAAGATAAAAAGCCATATCAAGATGGTGAAAAGAATTACTTTGCATGGTAGCAGTCAATGTTAAACACTCAGGAGTGTAATCCACTTTTGGAGCATTCTCTGAAGACCTTACTGTGGTGTATCAGTACTTAAAGGGGGCTCTAAAAGTAGAGATTTAACTAAAGCCTGCAGTGATAGGACAAGGGGCAATGGTTTTAAACAGAAAGAGAATAGTCTTAGATTAGATTTAAGGAAGAAATTTTTTACCATAATGATAGTGAGACCCTGTAGCGTTGCCAAGAGAAGTTGTGCATGCCCCATTCCTGGAAGTGTTCAAGGTCAGGTTGGATGGGACTTGGAGAAGAGTGATCTAAGTGGAAGATATCCCTGCCCATGACAGAGGTTAAAACTAGGTGATCTTCAAGGTCTCTTCCAACTCATACTTTTCTATGATTTTATGATTCTGATGAGCTTTCTTCTTTCTAGCAAATTGTTTGTATTAAAACACACACATAGGTGGCTGGCTTTACAGTATTCAGTTACTGAGAACTTTCTCTACAGTGCTCACATACATATTTATCCCAAATATCCTGCATAGTTTGGGAATTTTATGTCCGTTTTCACAGCCTCACCCTTCCTATGTGTTTTTGTGTAGCATCACTGTGTGACTGAGGAAGACTCCCTGAGAGAGGGGAACTTTCTCTACAGTGTTCACATACTTATTTATCCCCAATATCCTACACAGTTTGAGAAATAAATGAGAGATTGTTTATTTTTTTGTGACAACAGAACAGTCTTTCCATTCTCCTATCCCCTGTCAGAGACTTACATCTAATAACTTAAAAATTGAGGACTTTCCTTCTGCAATGGAAATTTTTTTTGGGAAACAATTCAAGAACTTCTTTCAGCTTACAAAAAGTAGGTAGCTGAAGCAGAATGTAGCTGACTTCTGTTATGAACCATGTGAAGGAAAAAAAACCCACTGAGCTATGGCATAACCTTCAGTCTTTTGAACTCCCTAAATTTAATTTTTTGTCCATTTTCACTGCATCAGTTTTCCCATGTGTTTTTGTGTAGCATCACTGTGTAGTTAGGGAAGACTCCCTGAGAGATGAGAACTCCTGAATTTTCATTAAGTTCTTTTACTACAGTTTTTCATTTTCTGCAGTTAATCCTGATGCTTAAAGCAAGATTGAGTGGATGTAGGGATCTTTTTAGATTTAGCCCTGTGGTTGGAGCTAGCATTTATGTGGCTTAAAATACTCCCTTTCATTCTTTGCCAGAAATTATTTTCATGTAGTCATGCCTGTTTATTTGTTGTTGGTTTTGTTTTGGTTTTGACACTTGCTACTTTGAATTTCAGTATAATTCTTCTGTATGCTATATCTGGAGCCCCTTCTCTTCATATACTCATCCAATATAACTTCACTCAAAAACATTCTCTCTCTCCTGAATCCTTTACTATTCACATTGTTTCTTGGCTTCTAAACAGTGGTGTCCTACTGGGCCATCAGTGAGAGTTAAGTGTTATAGTTTGTACATACCCTTGTAAATCATACGTCATATGGAGGAGAAATTAACACAGTATCTCATTATACGCTAAGTGCAACTAAAGTGAAAAAATGTGATTCTTTAAGTTTGATAAAAACATTTCAAATTCACTTTCCCAGCTGTTTTAAATCCAATTATACTATTTCCTCATTGTTTTTACAAACTGATTTCATACCCACAGAAGTACATTTCAAATAGGTTATTGATAATCCATATCACTCAGCAAGTTATGGATCACACAATCACGCTGTCCCATTAGAAAATGGGTAGCTCCATATAGACTGAGCACTAGAACTGATCCCCTTGTTGATGCCTGAAATCCTTGGACTGTACTCAGGCATTGCATCAGACAGTATTGGTTGTGCTCAGTTGAAGGCCTCCCAGACAATATGTTAACAGCAACAGAATGGGGACGTTAAATTTTCCAGACACCTGTTTGTCCAGGCACTTGTGGTCAGATTAATGCTCTGATATTGTTTTACTCATATAGATCTACATTTTTAATCCAGACACTGACTTGTGATGTAATATTTCATAAGCAGAGAAAGCAGTAAAGAATAAAAGGATAATGTTCTATTAGAATGAGTGAAGCAAGATGGCTGAAGGTTTAAATTTCACAAGTGAAAGAAATGAAAATGAAGAAAATAGGAAGATATTTAAAATATCTTGATGAGATGCAAGAAAGCGACTCATAAAAGATATATTTCAGAAAAATTGCTGGGTTTGATATAAAATTAGTGAAGAAAAATATAGTTCCTTGTAATATATTGGTCACACTGGATGTTATAATAATTTCTTAGGCTTTAGACCTTAGGCTTTTTTATTTTATCAATCTATGACTAAATTAAACACTTCATAAATTAGAGTAATAAATAAATAAATAAATAAATAAATAAATAAATAAATAAATAAATTGCTCTCATTTCAACACACTTACATACTCTTTGAAACCTGCAGTTTTTTCAAGGTTCTGCCTTTAGTACGTAGTATATTGGTTGCTGCACAAACAATATATATCATTACACTAATTGTGCATTTTTTTTTTCTTTTCATTTTATTGTGTCCTCTGTTATTAGAGCTCTAAGTTGAAAGGTGTGTGGAGGGTTGTATGTATGTACATCTGTGCACAGGGGTAAATTCATTGGGTAGTAAAAATGATTCAAAGCTGATAAACTTCAAATGTTTGAGAACCTATTTATAGTGCCCCAAAAGCATTACTTGCAATTTGGAAAATGTAGAAGAGAATAAAGAGAAATTAAACTCTTGGAGCATGTAATATTACAAAATCGATTTAGTTACATTGCAGCAATGCTTATTTTCAGACCACTATATTAAAACAAGCAAACATGTTCAGCTTAACTGGTCATTCCACTGTAGTATGTTTTATGTGTCCCTCTTGTCATTTTTAACAAAATCAGACATCTTAACTTTCAGTATTTCCTCAAAAGAATGGGAGATAAAATACTTCTTATTTCAAATATTATCACACAATCATGTGATGACCCATGAACAAAACCAGAGTTGTTTTTTTCCAGAGTATAAGGCATTTTTGAACACACTTTCATAATCAATGAAACCAGAAATTGGAAAAGGTAATTCAGCTTTTTTCCCGCTGATGAGAGACACGGTATTCTGGAGCTTTTTCCTCATGTCAGCAGAATTACCTCAAAGAGGTTCTCACACTCTGACTAATAAGCTGTTACTAGGGTGTTGTTCCTCTGGCAGCCAAAGGTACAAATCAGCACCCTTTTTTCCCAATGAAATAACAAGAAGAATTTTGGAGGTTAATGCTCACCCAATAATAGCCTGGTCTAATCTTCAATAAGTAACTGTTAGTCACGCTCTCTTAGTGCTGCCTCTCAAAGACTTGGGCAGATTTTTGTGAAAGACACAACTATATCATACTTATGAGCTTTCTTTGGCTTAAGATTTGCTGAGCATCAAAGGATCTTTGAAAATTTTCCAGACACCCGTGAGTGATTTTATCCATGTGAGCAGCAGCTTTTCCTATGTGAGCATCTGTAGATAGTGGAATAATATTTATTTGCAGTAAATTAAAAATATTAATACAAATAACAATTTTAGGTTGGGGGAAAAAAAAATCTGGATTCTTTATTGAAATAAACACCAAATTAACTTTAAAGCTCAAACACACAATTTGTTCAACATGGCAAAAAGATTGGAGGGGGAGAAGTGCTGACAAAAATATTTGTTTTCCTTAGCTAAAACTGAAGAAAAATAATGAAGTGACTGGTTTTCTTGATGATAACCATAATAATTTGACATCATATTTAATCCATTTTACTCAGAAACTTTATTTTTCCATTGAAAATATTTTGACCAAGACATTTAGTCCACTAATGTCCCTGATAAAATTTCCATCACTTGACAGATAACACATCTTATTATCTAATTGTGTGAGATTTCTTCCTTTTTAACATTTTTGACTAAATTTGCTTTTTCTGTAATTCTTACTTGAAATCTTACCCTATAATAGAGAGAAAATTTTACAGTTCTTTTTTTCAAGCTATATTTTTCAAGTTTTTTAAACACTATCTCTGTGTTTTGGAAGTAATGTTGTAAAAGAAAGATCATGATCAAAAAATAATATAATTAATTAGAGTTAATTTTTTTTTTTTTTTTTTTCTGTTGCAGACCTTAAATGAAAGGGTTCAAAGCCTATGAGCAACTGAACAAACTCTTTTCTTTCTTGGAACAGCATGAAAAAAGTAAAGAAATTAGATATTTAGAAATGCTGTATTGATAAATAATTTGGTTTCTGTAAATTCTTCAAAGACCTTTTTTATTAATCCCCTTCAATAAATATATATTCTGAATTATTTATAACATTTGTCAAAATTCTCCATCATTTTCTAAGATTATCTTTTGACTACATAAATGGAACAAGTGCAAACAGACATTACTAACAGTTTATGAATTTTATTTCTGCATCTTTATTTGCTTTGCAGAATGTCACTGAAATACTAAAGCATTAAAATGCAGAATTTTTTTCCTAGGTAAAGCTAGCAATAAATGATACAAGAAATTATCTTCCTTTAAAATATTGCAAAGAGGAAATGTGTTTTAAATTATACTTTTTTGGTTATTTTCTTGAAATAAAGACTTTTTTCATCATCTGGCAAACACCAAAGCCACAATTCCTATTTTAAAAGTTTCACCCCCTTCTACTCTTTCCTACTGCAGCTTCCACCTGCTTTCTGAGTTCCAGACAAGCATGGAGTTAGCTATGTGGGGAAGGGGTGGTGACAGACTAAGGTTATTCTTTGGAGGTCTTTTATAACACTCCAAGACACTGAAAAATCATTTAAACTATTGTAAATACCAGCTCACATATACTTGTGGGAGCATCCGAAATGTTGGAATGGAAATTATTTCTGTTGAAAACAAAAATTCCTCCAGTCTTCCTTGAAGAATTAGATTTGGTTCTCTGTGCATAAAAAAACTGTGTCTATAGCATGATATTGATAGTTCTCCTGTGTTTCAACAGCCACATCCACATGTTAGTTTAGCTTTTGCTTTTGAGAATATTTTTTTTAATTAGAAAACATACCTACAGCTACTGCATTTCTTTGTAGAAAACAAGCTTGAAATTTCCGTTTGTATTCCTTATTAATAGATTTGATTCAAAATACTACGACAGTTTTAAATTTGGCCTAGAAATTATACTGTTTGGTCCATTTTTTCAGCTTTTCTTTCAAACAGATAATATTCTGAATTGGTTTTAAGCGCAGAGAAGTTCTTCAGCCATTTTTATTTACTAATGAATCCAAATGAGTGGCTCAGGTGAGGCTAAGGCATGAAACAAAAAGCATGCATTGCCCCTCATGAAGGCTAGTCACCAACGTGTATTTCACTAACATCTTCTAAGCAAAATATTCACCTTCTAATTGTTGCATTGTTCATGATATTGTAAAACTCTCTGAATGTGAAGTGTCCATGACAAAAAAAAAAAAATCCTCTGCTAGTACCTTTCCTAAGTGTCTTTTGTAGCTTTTAAAAGATGCATGCATATATGTGTGTAAAATGATGCTAAAATATCAGTGATGCATAACTCATAGAGAATTGACTTGAATTACTTCATTCTTCTTTCTGCTTTCTGATTCTTTTATGGCTGGAAAACTTCAGTGATAAACAATAACTATCTCTTGTTCCTAATTCTCTCCTGCTTCTTTTTCTTTGTTCATGGAGTATAGCACTTTTAATAAATCAATTCACAATGAGTGAACTATTTCAAATTTTTTGATGCTTTTTCTAGTTTGCAGAGAAAACAGATGGCTAGCAGTTATGGTGCCATGGTCTGCTTTTGGCTATTCGTTGGTGCAGGAGAGAGAAAAAAGGAGGAAAGTACTAGCAGCCAGGATCCCTCAAGCAAAAAACACTTCCAAGAGGGTGAGTCAGAGCACCTGAGGGAGGCAAGCAGAGTGCTTATCATCTTTCTCATTTATTACCTGAGAGGCTGATGGCAGATGGAGTGAGAGAACATAGGTCTCCTGTAGGGCTAGATAAGGAAACAAGATCATTGATTGCTATGTACAAAAGCACAAAAAAGCAAGCAGTGGAAAAACTGCCTGGAAGCAAAATAAGAAAATGCATAAAACCGCAATAAAAACAATAAGACCAACAACAATAATAAGAAAACAGGCATCACAGAGCTGGGAAACTTCAACCTCTCTGCTCTTTTGTCTCATAATACAATGTGCCAGTTCTAGCCTCACAAACAAAATTTTTATGAAATATAGCTTATGGTTTTAACATCACAATCCCCTTCCACTGGTCTAACATTGTCCTCCTAATAGATTCCAGGGTGTTAGGGAAAAACAGGTGTTCAACAGTCTGTGGCATATGGAGTTTCTACACTTTGGCTTTAATTTACTTCTGTTCCCTTTTCTGTAAACTGCACTGTGATATACATTAACTGGTTTCCCTTTGAGTAATCATGGAATAGTTACAAAACAAGTTCTTTTCTTTTTTCTTTTCTTTTCTTTTCTTTTCTTTTCTTTTCTTTTCTTTTCTTTTCTTTTCTTTTCTTTTCTTTTCTTTTCTTTTCTTTTCTTTTCTTTTCTTTTCTTTTCTTTTCTTTTCTTTTCTTTTCTTTTCTTTTTCTTTTTCTTTTCTTTTCTTTTTCTTTTCTTTTTCCTCAAATCTTTCAACAGTAGCAATGCAGAATTTCTGGTGTCTGGAGAGAAGCTGTGTAAAATACATTGCAAATCAAAAAGAATGTTTCAATTTTGCTTTGTGTCAATGCTAAGCAAACCTACAGAAAAACTTGAATTTTGCATGTTTCCACAGACTACGGAATGAATCTGCAGAACTTGGAAGAATGGTTGGCCTACTTTTCAGTACCTCTGTTATTATTTAAAGCTATACTATCTGTCCTGAAAATTCTTTTGCCTAGTTTGAAACTACAAAAGAGGAATATTTTGAAAGTTCAAAGCAAATCAGCCAAACTGCTTTCAGCTTGTAGGGCAGTAAAAATGTAACATGTTTCTGCTTCAATTTACACATTCATTATGTTAATTCTTTGAAGTTATTTTGGGAGGAATGTGTTAGCAACCTTCACTGAAACATATTCTGTTTCATGCGTGCATGCATTCATGTTCATGCATAATTGTTCAGGAAAAAAAATCATATATGGTTTAAAATAAATTTGTCCTCATTTGGCAAACATTTTTTTTTTCTCAGTTTTGTGGATTTTGCTATTGAATTGTAGTGAGATTGGTTATTTTGGACAATCAAGTATTCTCACTCCCCAAATCTCCTCAAGGTGTCTCATTATAATAGAAATATATTCTCTGTTGCTGACTTCATGGTAATATATTAATTCTCATTTTGTTTTTTATGCCTCTTTCCTCTTTCACATTATTGCTGATGTCAGATTGGTGATATGATAGGCTAAGTCTGCATTAATCACAGAATCACAGAATCAAATAGGTTGCAAAAGACTTTGGAGATCATTGAGTCCGACCTGTGACCTAGCACCAGCTTATCAACTAAACCACTGAGTGCCACATCCAGTCTGTTTTTAAACACCTTCAGGGGCAGTGACTCCACCATTTCCCTGGGTAGCCCATTCCAGTGCCCAACCACACTTCCTGTAATTAATTATTTTTCTGATGCCTAGCCTTCCAGACTTCCCCTGGTGCAGCTTAGGACTGTGTCCTCTTGTCCTGCCACTGGCTGCCTGGGAGAAGAGACCAATCCCCACTTGGCTGCAGCCTCCTTTCAAGCAGTTGTAGACAGGAATAAGGCTTCCCCCGAGTCTCCTTTTCTCCAGGCCAAACACCATCAGCTGCTTCATAAGTCTTGTGTTTTAGACCCTTCATTAGCCTCGTTGCCCTTTTCTGGATGTGTCCAAGCATCTCAAATCTTTCTTAAATTGAGGGGCCCAGAACTGGACACAGCACTCAAGGTGCAGCCTCACCAGTGCTGAGTACAGGGGAAGAATGATTTCTTGCTGGCCACATTATTCCTGATACTGCCCAGGATACCATTGGCCCTCCTGTCTGTCTGGGAACACTGATCACAAATAAATTATATATGCCTGTATTTCCTTTTTGGTGTTGGAATTTGCATTATTAAGCTCTCTCACTCTCCACTACTGGGAAGCCATGTCAAAACTATGTGGTGTAAGAGTTACTGTGCAATACTATCTCTCAAAGCATGCCCAGTCACGACCTGGGGAGTACTAGTTGTCCCTGACCAAATTGCTAAATCTGACAGTAATTTACTGACACAGTTTTTTGTCTTCCAGTACCTTGTAATGGTCCCTGACCCAGTCAAATAAACCAGCATAGGTGTAACCTGTATATAACCCTCCTCCCAGGGATTCACTTGGCTGTGATACAAAGCCTGGTTTTGACAGAGAACAGCTGTGCTACCTTGGCTTAGATTTCTGAGAAAACTGCTAAGCAGTAGGAAGGAGCCATCAGAAAGTTGTAAGCCATTCAAGGTAAGAAAGGTAAAATTTCAGACACAGAGAAGACAATTGAGACTTGGTAGTTAGTAGATCAAGGATTCAGGAAGGAAAACACTCATGTGAAAGGGTAAAAAATCCTAGTGAAAAAACAGGGAATTGAAAAATAGCAACTTGGCAAAGTAAAAGGAGCACTACAATTATTAAGTAACAGCAGTCATCCCATATTCATCTTCTTGGTGAGGGAATGAACAACAGAGACTTATTAGGTGTCCTACCATGAACAGTGAATTTATTAATGCTTAACCTGTTGATCCTCATTATCTAATGTTTGTGTTAGTCTATATGCAATTGTTTTGGTCTTTAAAATGGCATTTCACAGAATATTCTGAGTTGGAACTCACAAGGATAATCAAGGCTAATTCCCTGCCCTGCACAAGTCTACCCCAAAGAGCCACACCAAGTACTTCTTGAATTCTGTCACATTGGTGCTACGACCACTTCCCTGGGAGCCTCTTCCAGTGTCAACCAAGCTCTGGAACCTTTTCCTGATATCCAACCTAAACCACCCCTGACACAAGGTCAGGCCATTTCCTCAGGTCCTGTCACTGGTCACCAGAGAGAAGAGATCAGTGTCTACCCCTTTCCCTTTCCCTTTCCCTTTCCCTTTCCCTTTCCCTTTCCCTTTCCCTTTCCCTTTCCCTTTCCCTTTCCCTTTCCCTTTCCCTTTCCCTTTCCCTTTCCCTTTCCCTTTCCCTTTCCCTTTCCCTTTCCCCTTTCCCCTTTCCCCTTTCCCCTTTCCCTTTCCCTCACAAGGAAGTTGTAATGGCAATTATCTCCCTCCTGCTTCAGGCTGAACAGACCAAGCAACCTCAACATGGCTTCCCCTCAAGGCCCTTCACCGTCTTTGTTGACCTTCTTTGGATGATCTCCAGTGGTTTAAAATCTGTGTGGTTTTCTGGCACCCAGACCTGCCTCCAGCACTGGAGGTGAGGCTGCCCCAGGGCAGAGCAGAGCAGGACAATCCCCTTCCTTGCCCAGCTGGCCTTGCTGGGCCTGATGCCCCCCAGGACAGGGTTGGCCCTCCTGGCTGCCAGGGCACTGCTGACTCATGTTTAACTTGCCATCAACCTGTATCCCCTGGTCCCTTTATGTGGCGCTCCTTTCTAGCATCTCATTCCCCAGTCCATCCATACATCCAGGGCTGTCCCACTCATATTTATGAAGTGATTCTGTTCACAGCAAAAATTGTCTACCAACATAATTCAGAAAGGCAAGGTTGGTGAGATTATGTGAAAAAACAAATTATCAATTTGATGATACTCTCTTAAAAACAATCTCTTTCTCTCTCGGAAACAGTTTTGCTTCATTGTACAAAGTACAGAATAAAATAAAACAGATTTCCTATATTTTAAGGGTATTTCAAAATTTAAGTGGTGGTTTCAAAATTTATGGCCTTGATCTTGTAGAGAATTTGATTTTACAATAATATTCCAGCTTAATGATTCATTGCAAGATTGGGATTATATCAGAATATAATTAATTGGACTGCAGCCCTAGGAAAACTGTATTGTATTAACGTGTCCTCAGTCAGGGAGTATGTTTTTTAACTTTTATTTTCATTATGTCTTTATCAGTGAGACCAATGTTATGGGGAACCAGGTAACATTTCACGAAACAATTAAAACAAACAAGAATCAAAATATGGATGGCCAGGCGCTGGTGACGCCATCATATTCAGGTCTGTTCGCCTTCTAACTTCTCTGTATATTATTGGATTGAATCTCACTGTCAGTGTGGCCATAAAGATTTGAGTTACTGGACATACAAATTTGGACTAATAAAAAAAATGTGTTCCACTTAATGTTCTTCATTCTGCTTTCAAGTTTTCTTATTTTGGCTTGTAATTTTGCGAGATTAGACCGTGGTGATTTAATACATAGGGCATTTGTAACTGTGTGGTTGTTCATGCCTTTATGCATTCCCGGAGGACATCTATGCAGGGAGTATACATAAAGGGTAAAACAGTAATACAAAGCAAAAAATAGAATAAATCCTAGCTTTTTATTTAGGTACTGTCATGATTTACAACTAGTAAATAGGCACCTTGTAACTGCTCACTCATTCCACCATTAACAGGATGGGAAGAGAATTGGAAGAGTAAAAAATGAGAAAACTGGTGGGCTGAGATAAAAACATTTTAATAGGTAAAGCAAAAGCTGTGCACACAAACAAAACAAAGAAATCTTCCCATGGGAAAGCAGGTATTCAGCCATCTCCAGGAAAACAGGCCTTCATCACACAGTTTTTTTGGAAGACAAAGCCCTCATTCGGAACGTCTTCCCTTTCCTACTTCCCCCGGTGTTGCAAAGTAAGCACAACACTGTGTGTTATGGGATATCTCTAGCCACTTGGAGTCAACAGTTATGTTTCCACATAACTCTTTTTTCACCCCCAGACTCTTTGCCAACATGGCACTAGGAGAAGAAAGGACCTTGGCTCTGTGTAAGATCTGCTCAGCAAAAACAAAAACATCTCTATATTGTCAATCTTGTTTTTAGCACAAATCCAAAACACATCCCATAGCAGCTATTGTGAAGAAAATTAGCTCTACCCCAGCCAAAACCAGCATATTATTCACCCCCAATTCCACATTATAGGATATCATGTTCAGTATATAAATCTGGGGGAAGAAGGAAGTTGGTACATGTGGCGTGATGGTGTTTTTCTTTCCAAGACTCTGTTACATGTGGTGGAACCCTGCTTTACTAGTGATGGCTAAACACCTGTCTGTTGGTTGGAGACTGTGAATTAATTCCTTGTCTTGTTTTGTTTGAAAATATGGCTTTTTCTTTCCTTATTAAGCTGTCTTCTTTGCAACCCATGAGTTTTCTCACTTTTTGCATTTCTGATTCTCTCCCCTTCCCTTTAGTGAGTCAGGAAGTGGTTGCATGGTGCTTAGCTGATGGCTACGGTTAAACCATGATAGGCACAAAGTTTCATATTCATTTATGTTTCCATCCACATGTATCCTTTTTGTTTTCAGAGCTCAGATACTTCTCTATCCGTCAATGTAGTTTCACATACAGGCTTTACAACAATGAACATGTGAAGGTAAAACATCCAAGACATCTAAGGTATTTTACAAGTGTCTGACCTAGTGTAATGTAAATTAATAAATAAATATGGATTTTATCATCTTTTGATCTACCTGCCATAGTTATAAAGAACAAAAAGTAACAGGTGAAAAATTGACATTTAAGAAGAAAATATATTTTACCTGATAAAAGCTTTAACATGCATACCTGTTGTTCCTCTTTCATTTCTACATGCTTCATAGTTAGCTTGCATTGTATATACTCTGTTTTCAGGCTCTTTCACTCATTTAAGCAAAGAAATAGTAAAGTGTAGCATAAGTATATTAAAGGAAGCAGTTCCCATAGTCAGTCTCATCCTGTTAGAGCTGTATGCCCTGCTCAGAGTCTAGGACTTGAATCAGTCATGATGATATATTTCAAAGCTTTCTGCTTCTTGAGAGTGAGGATCATGCCAGACTTGGCTAACTTGTATAAAGCTCTTTATCTTACAACTGGAATATACTAACCCAAACCAGTGATTTGTTTTGCTTTTGCTTCCCACTCGTGGGAAGTAGTACTTCCCATTCCTCTGCTTCTCACTTACCCTTGGATATCTGCTAATAATCTGCTAACTCTTTCCAGTGTTCATGTATGTCCTGGCCAGGACAGGGCTAATTTTTGCAGTAGCCAAGAGGGGGCATGGCTACGACCCAGAGGTTATTCTATGCCAACTCACATAATTTTGCGAGGACAGGGACAGGGGTCTCTTCCAGGTGGCATAGCATGACGTGCAGTGGGGTATTTTTGGGGGTGACCACACGACTGTGAATTGTTTGTTTCTTGTATTCTTATTGGTATTGTTGCTGTTACTGTTAATTTTCGGAATTCGTTGCTGTTTCCAGTAAATTGTTATCTCAATCCATGATCTTTATCTTTTGTGCCTCCCATTCTCTCCAGCCCTACACCAGGGGAGGAGGAAGAGGAGGAGTGAGGAGTGAGCAAGCAGCACAGAGTGTTCCAGTAGGAACACTTAACTGAGGAATACCATTCCTAAGCTACAATATCACTTCAAAAAACTGTTGAAAGATTACTCAAGCTGTGTAAAATCATGGCATCTGTGGAGTTTTAAAATAATGGTAGGAGTCCTCTGAAAACTAGCTTCCTCTGGCCTTGAGATGGAATTGAAAATTAAAGTTTTGCAAACAAAGGTTAGATGAAAATTTTGTTACTTACATCAGCTTCCTCTCTTTTCAGTTTCATTCCACATTACTCTTTGCCCATATAGCTGTCTTCATCATCAAAGCTCATCATTTGAATGACATCAAGAGTTTATTCAGTCCCATTAGGTGAAGAATGACAGTTGAATACCAATTACTGTGCAAGAGTGTACTGAAATATTTGGCAGCTCTTTCTACAGTACTGACAATAACAGCAATAGTTTGCAACTTGCTTGCAATTCCTCTGTTTAAACACAGACCAGCTGAGACATAAACAGACCTTGGGTTAAAAACTGATCATGACACTTATTTAGCTCAGAACTTTGGTCCTTGACCTAGCTACGCAAGCCCTGAGCAATTTGATGTATCTCTGTTCTAAAGCTTCTCAAACATATATCTAGATAGCAGTACTGAAAAGAATTGAAATGATGGCTTGGGTGCTGAGGAAGTTTTCTGCTGTATCATAAATATTGCAGCATAAACCCCTTTATTTATTTATACATACCTTGATTTACTAATAATATGCATGTCAAAACAAACCAGGAGCAAATTGGAAGACCTACCAAGAACCTTTTGGGTCTGCAGAGGCAAAGAATTGGAGTAAAATTGTGAGATAAATAAATTGGGTTTTTTACGGGCACATTTTATTGGCATGCTTTGTAAAACTGTCAGTTTATTTATTTTAATGTATTGCTAACCAGGAGTGTTTGAAGGTATGTTCAAGTGAGACTTAAATACATTTTTGACAAGTAAGGACTCCTTTAAATGTACAGCTTTCCCTTTTAAAGAAACATTCAAACTTAATATCTATTAAGTTTCCTTATAGATAAAAAGCACATCAATAAAATAAATAATAGAAATATAGTATTATGCACAAATTGTGGAATTAAATTAAAATAAACCAGGCTTTGAGAACTGAGAATAATGCCAAAGAACAGTTAACTACTGAGGTCCCTTTTTGGTATATCATTGGAGTATTCCTCATTAGCCATTGTTTTCAGAATGTCTTTTACCTCTTTCATTGCAAATGCATCAGTTCTTGTGTATGCTTCAAGCTAAATGAAAGTGGTTCAGTTCATAGATTCACCAAATTAAAGAAAAAAGGCTCTTCCAGAAAATATTTAGATTTTCCCATTGCTTTCTTTTTACTGAACTCAAGTTTATAAAACATAGAATGATTGAACCACATAGGTTTGTGTTGGAAGAAACCTTAAAGATCATTGAGTTCCAAATCCCCTGCCATGAGCAGGTGCATCTCCCACTAGGCCAGGTTGCTGGAAGTCCCATCCAACACTTCCAGAGATAGAAAAGTTATTCATTGAAACACTCCAGCGGTATTTGATTTGTAAAAACTCCCTGCCAGACATGGTTTTATTAAGCTAGTGAAAAAAGCAAATATTAAGTCACCCCAAAACATTTTTGAAACTGGTGTTCCTGTTGACAGGCAATTCTCAGATATGGCCTTTTACCACAATTTAGAATAAGGTAGTTTGAGCCAGAACCTATCTGCTAATTTCTACTCTGTAGAGTTTTCAGTTGTCATGTTCAGTTTTGAAATTGCTTCACCAAAGATGAAGCAATAAAGTAAATATATTTGTTACTGAAGTAGCACTAACACATTTATCTGTGTTTCAAGCTCAATATCTACTCCCTGAGACTTTGTTACCACAATGTAATAAACAACCCTAATATACAAGCCACTGGGAGATGTCTCTCTTGATCATTTTAAGTTAGACAAAATGTGTTCTAAACTCACATCATCACGTGTTCTGGACATTACTAAGGCATCCCTGAATTTATCAGAATTGTCATTCAGTCTCTTGTGAAATCAGTCACAACCACATTTTTTTGGGGGTACCTGTTGCTACCTGTTGATTGGTATATAGTGAAAAATTCCAGGCAGCATCCAGTGGTGTTTGGCTAAAATGTTAAAGACACAAATTTCTGAAGCACATGTTTTTCATAATGCAAAATTTTTTTAGCTTTATTCTATTTGCTAAAAATAGATGGAAACCAAGGTGTATAACCTTATATGGGAGATTCCTGTTTTGGTACCTTCTCTGGTCTCCTATGCCTTACTGGGCCTGCAGAATGCAGTAAGTGCTTTGTATTTCAATCATGCAAAGTGATAAAGAGGTTGATGAGAACATTTAATAGTTAAAATTATATTTTATTTATTTTTTTTCCCTACATATTAAAAAATACAGAACTTAATCATTGTTAGTGACAGGATAGACATAAAGAGTCGCATTCTAACAAGCAGTGTAGCATAAAATTGTACAAGTTTCTAGTGATATCTAGTTGTTCCTGTCTAAGAACAGACACTTTACAATTCAAAAAAGCTGCATATAAGAATAAATATGTTTATTTTTTCAAAGAGGTCTTCTATAGCTACACACAAACCTCAGGATCTGTGCAGCATACCAGGACAGCAAATATTTCTGCAAACATTTCAGTATTGTTCTTCATGAGAAGTACCTGAGTGAATAGCTTCCTGACACAGCCCTTTCACTGATAACGTGCAAAATGTGAGTACTTATTTTTGCCTTTCCCTGTACTATCACATACTGTTTGACTAATAAACATTTTCCTCCACATCAGAATGGATGCAAAGATCATTATGGGCACATTTTTGCTTTTCCTGAAGTGGCTTGTACAGAGACAGTTTGTCTGTCACACCACCACACCTCCCAGTTCACAGACTAGCTCTAGCACACACCACAGGATGAAAAAGTCTTAGCTCTTCACCTCTACAATATTTTTTTTATGTCTTATAGCATGCTATATGCTATATATACACTACATATATATAGTGGACTATATAAAGTGCAGTATACTTCGAAGTCTACATTGGGGGTTTGTGATGAAGGAATAAAGCCCAATTTTTTTTGTATCAATACATAAAATTTAATTAGACAAGTCTAGGCAATATTTGTAAAAATAGACTGGTATAGAAAATACAATATTAAACTTGTTTCTGGTTTTCCATCAATTGAAAAATATGGATAAATTGGAAATTTTCCTGTTAAATTTTCAGCTTGAAAACATTTTGAGAAAAGTATTTAATTGAAATGATAAAAAAAACCCCCAATCATTCTTATGTTTTCCAACTCATCCTCTGCAGATGTAGAATTGCAGTCTTTCTGGAAGATGAGATCTCACTGAACTTATTGACATGACTTTATAATTTTCTCTGTAGTAATACTACCAGTGATAGAACATTGGCCCACATTTCCCTTTTCCACAGACATGTTAAGATTGGGCCTTAGAGTTACTTGAACTTACTCATTGTTTACTATGCTGAGGTCTTTCTAAGCTTTTACAAAGAGATTACTGTTCCTTAGTACAGAAATTTGCCATCTTCACAAAATTTCTAGTAGAATAGATTGGTGGATTTTCAGAAACATGCTGACCTTTGAAGTGACAAGGTCAGTAGAAATAACTCCTACCTTGTTGAAATCTTTCTTAAATATTAGTTAGGTTTAATATTATGCCCCAAAGATTTATTTATTGTACTGAGTATTGAAACTGTCCAGAAACCACTTTTGTAAGAACAC
This sequence comes from Pseudopodoces humilis, assembly GCF_049639895.1. NCBI lineage: Eukaryota > Metazoa > Chordata > Aves > Passeriformes > Paridae > Pseudopodoces > Pseudopodoces humilis. The sequence goes on from NC_142202.1 coordinate 86,905,496, forward strand.
AACACTCCAAGCTGTCAGTTGAATTTTCATTATTATCCCTGAAATGTATCTTCCTACACTTTCTAACATTTAATTCAATACCACATTTTTAGTTGTTATCTAGTCCTTCCTATATATCTCATTTCTCCTCTAATGATTAATTCATATAAAATTTTGTCCTTGAAACCTTTTGCTGCACTTTCTGTCTTTCCTTCAACATGGGAATACTTTAATAGTACTTATCACAGCCTGCAACTGTACACATATTATTTTTTCTAATCACTAGAACCATCTATAAATAGATGAACTATGGGGAGAAAAAAGAGAAAGAAAGGTCATACTTTAAAATTAAAGCAGCTTCCTCTGCTTTCATTGGTGTGAAAATAAAAGCAGAGCCTTCTGCGAAAAGGTCGTGAGTGTTTTCAGTGTCCATGATACAAAATTTGAGCTGACATGCTTGCATAACTCTGGACCTCTTTCACTTTGGTACTTTTTAATTGAATTTTTATGAATTCTCAGGTCTGATCTACCACTAAGTACAGCTAAGAATTAGTATTTACTGACATCAGGACTGAGAATTATGATCATGTTTTGGATAACTAAGGAGAGGATAAAGGTTTTGATCAGTGGTATGTGCATTGACTGGTTTTTGTGGTGTGACACTGCAAAGGAAGTAATAATGTTTGTAATGAGCAATTGTTTTCAAGTGTAGTTTTAAGGAATAATACTACTTGGTGGGCACTGTTTTAATTTGCTAAATCTCAGCAAATGACTGAACACCAGGTTCTGTTTATTTGCTATGGATGGGGATTTAGACTCCTACAGAAAGTAGAAAGTACATTGAGGAGTTCAAGTGCTATTCCATTCTTGATTTTCAATATTTGGCTTTTGGTCCTTAATCAATACATTTTCCTAGGAGAAATGACATGTAGCAAATTAAAGCTGTTGCACATAAGGGAAGGTTTAGTTTCATACTTTAATACCCAAAGGCAGACAGTGGGCATGCTATGTTTGAATTCAAGAATTCTTGAACAAATAGGTAAACATTGCTAGTATAAATCATTCAAAAATATTGCAAAATGCATTAACTTTTGAAAATTACTAGTTTTATGCAAATTTGGACCTTTAAAGTGGAAGATTTAAGCCAGAAAAATATTCTTATATATGAATTGCACCGTTCAGCAGTAGATTTATAACACTAAACATTGAATGATGTGGTTTCTCTACCTCAATACTCGGGGAAACTCTCCATTTTTGTAGTAAAAAAGTGACTCTTAAAGAAAAAAAAATCTTTCAGGACTAGAAACAATTTAATCCAAATTCATGCCTATTTTTAAGAGTTTATAATCACATCCTGAGTTACTGGTTTCTGCTTTAAGTTTTCTCTTCTGACTGTTCCATTTATTGCTTTATATAGCTGCATATATATAATTTTAAATTTTTCAGCCAGATTAAAAGATTTTGGAGTAGGAATTTATTTCCCATCTCCATCTAAAGAAACTGAAAGTGTGAGGAATCTTGAAAAGGGACCCCAGGTAATAAATAGAAGCAGCTAAGAAACAGAACAGCAAAGTCAAAAATATCTTAAGTTAAAAAAAGATGCAGAAAATGTAACTTTGAAATGAACATACATTTGAGTAGAATTAAGAAACAATATAGTCATCAAAGGATTTATTAAACTCTGTTATTTTGATAACAT